>NW_026000249.1:12228780-12274119 GCF_001458135.2 Marmota marmota marmota | reverse complement strand
GAGAAAGCAATCATGAAATTCATATGGAAAAATAAAAGACCTAGAATAGCAAAAACAATGCTAAGCAGGAAGTGTGAATCAGGCGGTATAGCGATACCAGACTTCAAACTTTTGAACTAATTAATCTCAAATGATTCAGTTTGGTTGAGCATTACTAGGTATTATTGCAAGAGTAATTTCATATAAGCCATATTTCTATTTCTAGAAATTGCAGAGTTCTGTGCTTTTATTATTTTATTGGTACTTTATAATTATGCATAATAATGTGATTCATTTGAACATGAACATAACATAATTTGATCAATATCATTGTCTAGTACCTTCCCACTCCCTCCTCTCCTTTCTCCCCTGATTCACTTATTCTACTGATCTCTCTTCTATTATTATTATTATCATTATTACTATTATTTACTTCATCATAATTTTGTGTGTGAGAGATTAATTATGGTATGAGTTCTGTGCTTTTTGTCTTTGTTTTACTAAAAGATGAATTTATCATGGGAATTAACTTCTACACCTGAAAAATATTGTAGCTGATAGATATTTGATATTTGAGTAATACACATATGACACAAATCTTCATTTTGTGCTTATTGTATATTAGTTATTGTTTTGTATGTGTCACATATGTTGCCTGATTAAATTTTCATACTAATATTTGGAACAAGTGTTTTATTTACATTTTATATGTAAGGAAGCTGACTTTAATAGAAAATCTTGCTTTGATTTCTACTAGGAACAATTGCAGTGTGAAATTTAAGCCTTCTGACTCTAAAACCAGGTGGTTTTCTTTGAGGTTCCCAAAATTTCATGTCCTTAACCTTATCTATGATCTATAAAATAAAAACAGAAGCATAGATATTTTGATGGAGATTTCACTGAATCTGTATAACACTTTTGGTAGTATGACCATTCTACCAATATTAGTTCTGCCTATCCAAGAAGATGGGAGATCTTTCCATCTATGAAGTTCTTTATAAGTTTCTTTCTTCAGTGTTCTATAGGTTCTATTGTAGAGGTCTTTCAACCACCTGGTTAGATTTATTCCCAAGTATTTTAATTTGGAGGTTATTGTGAATGGGATAGTTTGCCTGATGTCTGTCTCAGAAGGTTCATTATTGGAGTATAGGAAATCTACTGATTTGTACGTTGATCATGTATCCTGCTACTTTACTGAATTTGTTTATCAGCACTATAAGTATTCAGATTTTTTGGGGGGAGGAGGGGTCTTCTAGATATAGGAACATGTCATAAGTAAACATGGATGATTTGACTTATTTTCCTGTTTGTATCCTTTAATATCCTTCTCTTGCCTAATTAATCACTAGAGTTTCAAGAACTATATTGAATTGAAGCAGTGAGAATGGACATCCTTGTCTTTTTCCTGACTTTAGAGGAATGCTTTCAGTTTTTTTTAATCAGAATGTTGTTGGCTTTGGATTTATTGCATATAGATTTTATAATGTTGAGATAAGTTCCTTCTATCCCTAGGATCTTCAGCGTTGTTATAATTAATGGGTGCTGGGTTTTGTCAAAGGCTTTTTCTGTATCTATTGAAATAACCATGTGATTATTGTCTTTACTTCTATTTTTGTGGTGAATTACACTTACTGATTTGTGCATGTTGAACCAATCTTGCATAACTGGGATTAAACCCACTTGATCACTGTACACTATCTGTTTGATGTGTTTTTGAATGTGGTTTGACAATATTTTATTAAGGATTTTTATATCTATGTTCATCAGCGAACTTGATCTACAGTGCTCTTTCATTTATGTGTCTTCATCTGGTTTTGGTGATACTGGCTTCATAGAATGAATTTGGAAGTGTATCCTCCCTTTCTACTTCATGCTATAATTAGAGGAATATTGGCAATGTACTCTTTACAGAACTAGAAACAAGAGTCTTAAAATTCATTTGGAAGAATAAAACACCCAGAATAGCCACACAATACTAATCAAGACAAACAATTCTGAGACATCCAAATACTTAATCTCAAATTATACTACAGAGCTGTAGTAGCAAAAACAATATGGTACTAGCATTAAAATAGATGTGAAGACCAATTGAATAAAATAAAAAATACAGAGACAAATCCTCAGAAACACAATCATTTGATACTCAACAAAGGTGCCAAAAACTTATGTTGGAAAAAAAAGGTAGTCTTTTAAATGAATGATGCTAGAAAAAACTGGTTATGTATATGTAGAAGAATTAAATTAGATCCCTATCTTTTGCCCTGCACAAAAGCCAACTCAAAGTAGATCAGAGACCTAGGAATTATACCAGAAACTTTGCAACTGCTGAAAGAAAACACAGGCTCAATACTCCAAAACACTGACATAAGTACAGACTCCCTTATTGAGACCCCAAAAACTCAAGGAATAAACCAAGAATCAATAAGTGGGATGGCATAAGTTTATAAAGCTTGTGCAGCAAGGGAAAACAAAACATA
Source organism: Marmota marmota marmota (assembly GCF_001458135.2). Lineage (NCBI taxonomy): Eukaryota > Metazoa > Chordata > Mammalia > Rodentia > Sciuridae > Marmota > Marmota marmota. The sequence continues at coordinate 12,271,663 of NW_026000249.1, read as the reverse complement.
AAGATAGAGGCTACAGAATGGGAGAAAATCTTGGTCACCTGCTCCTCAGACAGTGTATTAATACCAGGAATATATGAGGAACTAAAAAAATTAACATGAAAATACAAATAACTCAATTGATAAATGAACAAAAGAACTAAAAGGACATTACTCAAAAGAAGAAACACAATGACCAACAAATATATGAAAAAATGTTCAACGCCTCTAGAAATCAGGGAAATGCACATCAAAATTACACTAAGATTTCATCCCACTGTGGTCAGAATGGCAGTTATCAAGAACACAAACAATAATAAGTGCTAACAATGGTGTGGTGAAAAAAAGTCCACTCATCCATTGTTGTTAGGACTGAAAATTAGTATAACCACTCTGGAAAGCAGTATGGAGTTTCCTCAGAAAACTAGGAATAGAACAACCATATATGACCCAGCTATCTCACTTTGTGGTACTTATCCAAAAGAACTAATTTAGGATATTATAGTGATATAGGCACATGAGTGTTTATAGAAGTGCAACTCACAATAGTCAAGTTATGGAAACAGCCAGGTGCCCATCAACAGATGATTGGAAAAAGAAAGTGTGGGAAAATCTGGTATGTATATATACATACCACATACATATAAAATGTATATATTTTGTATTATGTATATATTATGTATTATGTATATATTATGTATTATGTATATATACACCATATATGCATAATGGTGTTTTACTCAGCTATGAAGAAGAATAAAATTATGGCATTTGCCAGCAAATGAATGGATCTGGAGAACACCATGCTATGTGAAATAAGCCAGACTCAGAAAATCAAGGGTTGAATGTTTTCTCTTACATGCAGAAGCTAGAGAAAAGTAAGGGGCAAAATGGGGTGGCTGTCAGATTTCATAAGGATAGAGGGAAGATCAGTTGAACAGGAGATTGAGGGGAAGGGAGGAGTGACAGGAAACAGGAGGAAATTCAGAATGAATTTGACAAAATTATGCTATACACGTGTATAAATATAGCACAGTGAATTCCACCATTATGCATATCTAGTAATAATTAAAATAAGTACATAAATAAATAGAAGGAAGTCGAGTAGAGTAGAGGAAGGGGGATGGGTGAGGGAGGAGAGGAGGGCAAGAAGAGGCACCAGGGACTGAAATGGAGCAAATTAAATTCCATGCATGTGATTATGTCAGAATGAACCCAACTACTATGTATAAATATAATGTGCTAACAAAGTATTTTAAAAAGTCCTTATTTCAGTTCGTTTGGATATATGCCCAGAAGTTGGATTGCTGGATCATGTATTTTTTTTGACAAACTCCTATATGATCTTTCATAGTAGTTACATTTTACATTCCCACTAACTTTGAATATAAGTTCATATCTCTGTTCTTCAAAATGCTTATGCTTTATTTTTGTTTTCTGATGACAGCCTTCCTATTTGGTATGAGGTGATATCTCCTTGTAGTTTTGATTTGCGTTTTCCTAATGATTAGTGATTTGGGGGATATTTTCATATACCTTGTAGCCTTTATGCATTCTCTAGAGGAATATCTGGACAGCTACTTTGTCTATTTTAAAAATTGGTTCATTTATTTATTTGCTAGGTCAAATTGCAATAGTTTTTAAATATCTATTTTGGATATTGGCCCTTTATTAGATAAATGGTTTGTAAATATATTCTCCCAATACACAGTTTGCTTTTTGATTCTGTTGATTATGTCTTTTGATGTACTAAAGCTTTGGGTTTTGCTATAGTCTTTTTTTGCATTTTGCTTTTGTTTCCTGTGTATAATAAACAATATTGTAGTTTGCACTAAGAATGTGTTAATAAGGTATATATACTGTTGTGTTTTTACTGCACACATGTGCATGTGTGTTTACACATACACAGAACCACAAAGGGAAATTAGGAAACTTTGGGAGGTTGTGGATGTATTTATTATGTTGATTGTGATGGTGGTATCAAAGGAGTATGAAATGTGTTCAAATTCACCAATTTGTGTATATTGAAATGTACAGTTTTTATCCATCAGTTATACCTCAGTAAAGCTGTTTTTAAAAAGGAAATAAGAAAGCTTTTTTTTGTTGTCAGAAGATCCTCTTAAAGATACTATTTATGATGCTGTTTGATTCTTCATATTTTATTTATGGTCTACGTGATAAAGTCATTGTATGAAATGCCAGAAATGTCCTCCTTCCTTTACAATATTGATCATAAAGTTATCAGATTTGCTCTCAAAATACATGTGTTAGAAACTTAATCTGTAATGCAACTGCGTTAGGGGATTGGGTCTAACATATGAATACAACTATAAAAAGGTCTTGTAGAGATGTTCTCCCATTTCTGCTCTTATGCCATTGTGAAAACATGAATTCATCTCCTTTATCCTTCCACCTTTTGCTTTTTGAGTATAGAGCAAGAAAGAATTCCTAAGATGCCAGTGCCTTGATCTTGGACTTTCTAGCTTGCAGAACTGTGAAAAAATTTATTGTTAAGAAATTACTCCATCTTACGTATTTTGTTTTGGAAGCACAAACGGGACCAAGATATTTGGGGAGGATTGTTATGGTTCCTACTTAGGATGAAGTTCCTAACTGAGGTTAGGTATGGAAGGGGCCAGGACTGACTAATGATTTCAGTATTCAAGAGGAAAGGCGGGCTGGGGCTGTTGGCTCAAGCGGTAGCGCGCTTGCCTGGCATGCGTGCGGCCCGGGTTCAAATCTCAGCACCACATACAGGGATGTTGTGTCTGCCAAAAACTAAAAAATAAAAATATTGGGAAACTCTCTCTCTTTAAAAAAGAAAAAAGAAAAAAGGCAACTGTGTATTATTTACTATTTCCACATAAATTTATTATGGGCTAGAACCTACAAATGAGGCATCATACTTGGAGGGCCAGGGTCTTTTATGGAGTCCTTGCTGTTAAATATAGGGCTGAATTTTAAATCACCAAAATTTTTTCCCACATTATTTATTGGTCCATTATAGTTGTACACAATGATGGGATTTTTTGTTACATATCTGTATATGCACACAATATAATAATTTAATTTGACCAGTGTCACACTTTAGCACTTCCTATCTCCCTCCCCACCTCCCACCACTTGGTCCCTTTCCTTACTGACCTCCCTTTGATTTCCATGAAATTCACTTTTACCTTTCTTTTCCTTTTTTTCCTAGCTTCTGCATGTAAGAGAAAATATAAGACTTTTGATCTTCTGAATTTGACTTATTTCACTTAACAAAATGGTCTCTAGTTTCATCCATTTTCCTGCAATTGACATAATTTCAATTTTCTTTATAGGTGAATAAAACTCCATTATGATATATAACACATTTTCTTTATTCATTTCTCCATTGATGCATACCAAGGGTTCCATAATTTGGCTATTATTAATTGTGCTGCTATAAACATGGGTATGCATATGTCACTGTAGTATGATGACTTTAATTCTTTAGGACAAATACTGAGGAGTCATATAGCTGGGTCATATGGTGGTTCCATTCCTAGTCTTTTGAGGAACCTTCATACTGATTTCCATAGTAGTTGTACTAACCTTTTCCTCTACATCATCTCCAGCATTTATGATTGTTTGCATTCTTGATGACTGCTATTCTGACTGGTGTGAGATGAAATCTCAGTGTAGCTTTATTTTGAATTTCCCTAATTGATAATGATATTGAACATATATCATATCATATCATATCATATCAATATTCTTATATTTCCTTTTTGAGAAGTTTCTCTTTAATTCATTTGCCTATTGGGTTATTTGATTTTTGGTGTAAAGTTTATTGAGTTCTTTATATATTCTAAATATTAATCCTCTGTTAGAAGAGTAGCTAGCAAATGTCCCCCCCTCCCATTTTGTAGGTTCTCTCTTCACATTTCTAGTTGTTCCTTTTGCTGTACAGAAGCTTTGTAATTTGATGTCATCCAATTTATTAATTTGACATTATTTCCTGACCCTTAGGGATCTTATTGAGAAAATAATTGCTTATATGCTGGAGTGTTGAACCCATATTTGTTTTAGGAGTTGCATAGCTTCTGGTCTAATTCCTAGGTCTTTTTAAAAATTGTTTTAGTTGTAGATGGACACAATACCTTTATTTTATTTATTTGTTTTATGTGGTGCTGAGGATCAAACCCAGTGACTTACATGTGCTAGGTGAGCACTCTACCACTGAGCCACAGTCCCAGCCCAATTCCTAGGTTTTTGATCCATTCTGAGTTGTTTTTGTGCAGGGTGAGAAATAAGGGTCTAGTTTCATTTTTCTAAATATGGATAACCAGTTTTCCTAGCACCAGTTGTTAAAGAAGCTGTCTTTTCTCCAATGTATGTTTTCCACACCTTCATCAAGGATAGATGACTTTAGATGTGTGGATTTTTCTCTTTGTATTTTATTCTGTACACTTAGTCTATGTGCCTGTTTTTTTGCCAGTATGATGCAGTTTTTGTTGCTATAGCTGTGTAGTGTAATTTGAAGTCAGATATCATGATGCCTCCAGCATTGCAAAAGCACCCAACTTAAAAAAATATTTTGTAGTTGTGGTTGGACAACATGCCTTTATTTTATTTGCTTATTTTTATGTGGTGCTGATGATCGAACCCAGTGCCTCCCACGTGCAAGGCAAGTACTCTGCCACTGAGCTACAGCCCCAGCCCAAAAGCACCCAACTGTTAAAGATAAAGATTAGGTAACCCTAATGTACTTTATGATTCAATTGACAAGAAGTTCAGTGCTAAATTTAATACTTAAATAACATAACTATGTGAGGTCGGTATATTTACAAGGAAGTAAGTGGGTACCAAGTCATAGATAGGTGAGTTCATAGTGCTAGTTTAAGTAATTAGGAATTTGTCCTGAACAAGGTGTTATGGCGAACATCTGTAATCTCAGTGGCTCAGGAAGCTAAGGCAGGAGGATTGCATGTTCAAGGCCAGCCTCAGCAACTTAGGCCCTAAGCAATTTATTGAGACCCTGTCTCAATGTAAAAAATAAAAATGGCTGGGGACCTGTATCAATGGTAAAGTGCCTTTGGGTTCAATCCCTATTATCAAAAAAAATAGAGAGAGAGAGAGAGATGGAATTTTTCCTGTAGTCAATAGGTAACTACTGCATTATTTAAGTGAGGGAATAGTATAGTCATTTGTATTTTAAAAATTTCTCCGTGTCATTTTGGAGAATAATTTTAAGCAGGAAGACCTAGAAGCCAATGATATCAATGAAAATGTTATTGTAATAATTTTTGGAAAGAGTATAGACCTTTATTGTGGCACTGGCAGAGGGTCCTAGTGATAGTAAATGGGGGATTAATAGAAATCTACATAGTTTAGCTTAAAGTGTTCAGTAGATCTACAGTCTATTACAAAAGATTAGGGAATGCAGGCAAATGATATAGGCACTCACCCAAATATAAGATAGGAGTGCCTTTTGGAATCTTCTTTATGATGATTACAAATTCTAAAGAAGAAAGAAGAGTGTTCCTGAAACTTTAATGTGCATATATAATAACTGGGAACCTGGATTATATAGATTATAATTCATTAGATCTCTATTCCAATACCATTTGAAGTGATGATGCTACTGGTTCTCAGAATTCACTTTGAGTAGCAAGCCTCTTGCCATCTGTTGCATTCTGAATGCTTAATCTTTTTTCTTTCACTTCTCTAGTTCTCTTATATTTGCTTGGTTCCATATGTTGGTTCTTACTTCTTTTCTGGTTAAAAGAAATAGCTCATTTTAGATGACACCTTATGTCTTCTCAATGCAACTTGACTTTCCAATATTGTCCTCATTCTGAGATTATAGATTTGGGAGTTGTTACAGGTATTTTGTAGCAGATTCTGTAGGTGTCCTGCTCATGTGTCCATGGGCTTTATTTTTTTAAATGTAGACTTCTAATTGTATCTTTTTTGGGGGGTACTGGGAATTGAACTCAGGGGCATTCAACCACTGAGCTACATCCCCAGCCCCATTTTGTGTTTTATTTAGAGACAGGGTCTCACTGAGTTGCTTAGCACCTCGCTTTTGCTGAGGCTGGCTTTGAACTCATGATCCTCCTGTATCAGCCTCCTGAGCAGCTGAGATTACAGGTGTGCACCACTGTGCCTGGTTCCAATTGTATCTTTATGATGAAGGTGTTTTACCAGTGGCCAGAGCCTTTATAAACAAATACCTAGCAAGCAAAAAGAGCAATATTAGTCACCTTTGACTAGTGATTGACAGAATTTGATGTTATCAATATGTAAGCTCCCTTAAATCTCAAGTTGGTTAACTCTAAGGCTTGTAGTTTCTAAGAGTTCCATTTACCACCAGTAAGAAGAGAGAAGAGTGGTAGTGAGGCTTTAATGTGCATTTATAATAATTTGGGACCTGGATTATATGGATTATAATTCATTTTAGCTCCATGTACTCCCAGTGATGAGTTGATTGAAAATTCACCCTTTATTGGCTACTTTCCATTCCTTATCTCACTTTTCTACTCCTCAAATGATATTTCCCAGGGTTACCTCCCAAATACATTGCTTTTGTGAGGAACCTAAAGACATTGCTGGTAGTTAGAACTGAGTGCAATACATGAAATCACCTGGAAAGAGTGTGTAGAGTGAAAGGGAACGTTCATGAAGGTGGAACCACAGGGGCTATAATCTGTAGCTGTGTGCCAAATAAAAGAAGTTCAGGAAAGCAATGGCCAGAGGTGAAGAAACAAAACTATATTAATACTACCTTCCAAATCAGTTCATTCTTCTGAGCTCCAGACATATATATCCAACTGCCTGGCAACTCTGAATATGGAGGTTTCCATGAAGAAAACCAAAGATCATCCTTTATTTTCCCGACCACCAAATACCACTAAAAATGATTGCTCCTACATCCTGAATATCTATGATATCCAGACATCGACTTCTCCTCATTCTTTACTGCCATGACTCTAGTTGAAGCTACTATCATCTCATGCCTGTAAAGACCTCTGATCTTTTTCCTCTGCCTCCAATTGTGACCCCTTTAATCAGTTTTCCATAAGGCAGTAATATAGATCACAGGACACTCTGCTGAGAGGTTCAAGGCTCCATTTTGCTCCAAATGAATTCAAAACTCTGTAGCACCACAAATGTACTCAGACATCCATGTTTTTCTCTCACAGCTTTGCTCCTGATACTCAGTGCTAGCCACCCTGTGCTACTGGAAGTTCCCCAATTCTTTATTGCTTCTGGGATCATTTATAAAAGCTCCTCTTCTTGAATTCCCTTTCCCTAATATCTTTCTTGGGGACTTGACTATTTCAGACTCTGTTTGAATGCCATCTCCTATGGAAGTTTTTCCTAAACCCCAGTCTGGGGCCAGAGCTCTCCTTTGTTTCAATACTTTCTTACTTTTTTTGTGACATTACCATTCTGTACTATAAGTATCTGGTAAGGACTCTGTTTTGCCAGTACATTGTAGACTCCCTTGAGTTGAGAGACTTTTTATTATTAATTATTGTATTCCTACTGCCTGTCATAAAATAAGTGCACATTAATTTTTAATGAATGAAATGACTCAGCAGCTTCAAATACTAGGAGAGTATTAAAATAAGGTAAGACAGAAAATAACTGAAGATGGTGTCTGCCACTGGAAGGTTATCAATGTCTTCAGCAATAGCAGCTAGACTTCAATCAGTACTACAGTATTTGTGATGCTTTTTAGAACAGCTTCAAGTTGCAAATTAAGCTAACTGAAAACATAATTTTGAGGAAAAAAAGCATTAGGAATGGGAAAGGTATTTAGAATTACTTCTTCATTGTGTTCAAATTAATATTCAGTTTGAGGTCAATCCTAATGTTATACTTTTTAACATCAAAAGACTTTCTGCACTAATAGTTTATTTTGAAAATCTGAGTAATTATGCCTTAGTATATGATCAAAAACTAGACTAACTTAAACCAGACAATTCTACTCTCTTATGGTTCTGCTAGTAATATATGTAGAAGATATATGTTCATGCTTATAGAGTGTGAGAGCTCTTAGGCAGTGTCACAATGTCACCAAAGGGCAAAAAGTTTTTGCTTGAGGGACCATTAGTTGATTTGAACTTTTGAAAATGTCATGTGTGGGGAGGATACAGGCTAGATCACTTATTTTAGAAACATTGTACATAGGCTTAGGAAAATTCACCCATCCTTTCTGTAGAGATTTTCTAGCTTGCTGATATGCAAGATGGAAAAAATTCCCTTGGAGTATGAATTATTATAAATGCAAAGCGTCAAAAATGTGCTTTATTTCAAGTATGCCTGAGGTATCCTTTTTACGAATTTTGCAGACACTGGTACATTTTATTCATGAAGTGCCTTTCACCAAAATGCTTGGAGCATAGCACACGAGTGATAAAAATATTGGGAATAAAATGAAAAGGTTGTAAATTATGTACAAGAAGGAACCATGCCTTTTGAAGAGTTCTTAATCTACAAGCCTCTCCCTGTTTTTAAAAGAACTGAAATGACTTAGAAACAAAAATACTTATTGAAAATCCTCTCATTTAGATAATCTCACTGAGTTTGGAAAATAACAGCTACTACTCTACAGTAAGTTTGAGTAGAAGTATATTGTTTAGAGACATGAATCCATCAAAGCTAGACAAAATTATAAATATAATAAAAGTAATAACACTTTTAAAGGGCAATCATACAAACTTTTGACTACAAATCAAATTGTAGATCACCAGGAATTTAACTATATGCCATTTATAATTATATGTATATGTAAAATATATACTTTTATAATTACAAGTGGAAAATATTTTGTTTTGTACTGGGAATTGAACCCAGGGGCGCTTTACCCCAGTACATTTTTTAAAAAATTGATAGAGCCTGCCTAAGTTGATTAGGGTATTCCTAAGTTATTGAGGCTGGCCTAGAACTTGGGATCTCCTGTATCAGTTTCACCAGTTGCTGGAATTATAGGTCCACACTCAGCAGAAAGAAAAAAAAAAAAAACTAGATTAACCTATTTACTCATTCAATAAGTATTGAGTGCTTACTATGTTCTAGGTGTACTGTTCTAGCTACATGGGTTTTAATGGAAAAAAGAAAAAAATTCTGTCCTCAAGGGATTTATATTTGAGACAAAGATATGAATAAATGGAAATAGTATATGATATAATGTTATATAGTGATAAGTACCATGAATAAATATAAAGCCTAGTGAGATTGTGGAGTTTAATAGGGGAGGGGTTTAGATTTTATGTTTATCCCCCAAATATATGAAAACAGCTATAATTCCAAGTGGTGAATAAAATAAAGTGCATTTAGAATAAAACAGAAGTGACAATTTGGAAATATTTCATGATGGGTAGCATTTTTAGACTAAGAGGATTTTTTTTCTACTTTCCTTTTATGAGAAAGAAAACTGGATTGATACTAGAGCACAAACACCAGAGAAAATGCATGATAATATGGAATTAGAATACAAATGAGGGAAAATCAATTAATCATATATTTCTAAAACATAAATAGAATCCACTTGGATATCATCATTTAGTTAAAATTTAAATGTGAAATCCTTCAGAATAGTGCCTAAAAAGATGGATTCAACTCCTCAGTCTACAACTTTCCAACAGTGAAAATTTCTTTACTTTGTCATGATATAGCTTCATTTCTTGTAAAATACATTATTACAGCAATAGTGTTTATTTTACAGGCTTGTTCTCAGGATTAATTAACTAATATATATATAAAATGTGAGTCAAAGAGTCTGATATTATTTTTTCATCTTTTGATTTAGAATTTATGATAATGTTTCTTTCTACTTTGGTTCTTTTGTTCATTAGTCCTTAAACTAAGTAGTTACATATTGTTTTCAAATTACTGTTTAAACAAACTAAAGGTAAATTTTATATTTTCTTAGCATAGTTCTCATTTTTCAGCGTCTCCCTAAACACAATATGTAGCCATATTCCCTAGTTTTTTTTTCCCTAGAGTAACAGTGAAATGAATAAGATAAGTTTTTCCTATTATGCATTTCAAAAGCCATTACACAAAATAGAGAAGAAAAAATCACATTGTTGATGTGCTGTAGTGTTGACATGTTGAAGCAGCAGAACTTAATTAGGATTTTTGACAGTCTTTGAATTGTCCTGAGAAAATGTCATTATTAGAAACTGTTCATCAAAGTCTTAACAAAGAAAGTCAGTTTTAGAAGATAAAATTTATAATTTCCATGTAGTATATATAGCAAGGAGTTTCTGTTATTTCAAACCTCCAGTATATCCTTAGGGGTAATACAAACTTCTAAAAATTTTGAGTCATAATTATCTAAACAGACTTCTAGAATTAATATGGTAGAAATTGTAGAAATTCTCAAAGATGTATCTAAATCCTTTATTCATGCTTTGTTTAACCAAATTATCAGAATCATCTACTTTAAGGGTAACATTTTGTTTAATCATATTTTGTGAAACGAATGTTTGTTTACCTGTGCAGGTAAACATATTTTTAAAAAATTAAAAAAAGAAATAGCACACTGTACTTTGTGAGATGTCATATCTCTGAAATGACAGAAGCACAATATTTTTATTACTTAACTTTACATTATTGAAATTTATATTTTAAAGTTAATTTAAATTATGAAGCAATATTCCTTTATTTTTAATGCAGGAAGAAATATGTTTTTGCATATTATTGTGCCCAAATTATTACAGAAAAATGCAATAATATCTTATGTATATCTTTGAGTATTTATCTCTATTTCCTTTTATTTCTACTTCTTGATTTTCCTGGTTTGAATATTCTTCACTGACAATCTAAAGAAGAATATGATGATTTAGTTCTCTTTATTCATCTTCCACATACAGACATCCTGACATTGTATCCTCCCATTATATTTAGAGAATAATGTAAATTAGTACAGTCTTCTGTATTTACATTATCAATTATGAGAACACTATGTGTAACTGAGGTATATAATACATTATGACTATTTTTTTCTTGTAAAATATTTTTCTCTAATATTTGGCCTTGTATTATGGTTACATAGTAATCTACATTCTTCTCAAAAGCTCAACTCCTTTCCCTAATTATCTAAATATCTCCTTAATGCATTCAAAAGTATTAGGTATTTTAGTAAATTTTCTTTGAAGAAATCTCTCCAAATTGGACTAGTTTTTTTTTTCTCCATGCCCAGTGTATAAGGTTAATCTGGGATCTTTTTCTGAGTTCCATGTTCCTTGTTCCCTGTTTCTTCCTCTATTCTGGTTTATACCCTCGGTGTTAGTATAACACTTAGTTGAGTAGCTAAATGAGTAAGAGATGCTATGAGATAAAACTTGGAGTTCTTACATATCTAACAAAGTCCTTATTTAATTTATAGCTTAGCTGAATATACAATTATCACTTGGATATTGCATTCCTTCAGAATTCTGGAAGGCATTGCTTCCTTGACTTCTAGCTTCTTATATTGCCATTAAGAAGTCAGAAATGCATCATTTCTCATTCATTGTATATGACCCAATTTTATCCCGTGTAGTACCTTTGTTTTGTCCCTGTGCTCTTACATTTCATGGTAATGTGCTTTGGTGAGAGCCTAATTTAATCTATTGTGCTATATAGGTTGGAAAGTCCTTTCAATCTGGAAATCCATCTGTGGAGTTTTTCTGAGTTTTATTTTTTGATGATTTCCTCTCCATTTAATCTCATCTCTCTGAATCTCTACTACTCTTAAACATGTTAATTCTGGAACCCTCATCTTGAATCTTCTACTTTTCTCATTATTTCTTCTAATTTTTCATTTGTCTTTTTGCTTTACAGTTGAGGATTTTATTCTCAAATTTTAATTTAGTTTTTAAATTCTTTTTAATTTCTCAGAGATGAACCATGCAATTTCTTGCCTGAAATATCAGAGCCTGGCTGCTGACATTCTGGAGCTGACTATTAGAAGATGATTGGTAGTCTCAACATTCAGTAAGTAAACATTTCCTTAATTATCTTATTTCCTGTATGCTATTCATACATGTCAAAGTTCCAGGTGCTCATTTTGGCCCCACAAGTTTCATTGCTCTATTTGTTCTTTAGGATTTTGACTCCTGTGGACATCATAAATCAGTATTGGGTTTGGCCAGTGGGAGGGAAGTGGATGTACTATTGTATTAAAGGGTACAGTATTCCTTTCCTATAACCACCAGTCTTTTGTATTATTGGTAATGGATCTCTCCCTTTTCACTTTCATCTTTGCTACTGGTAGCTCCTGCTCTTCCTAGCTTCAGATACCTCCCCATCCCACAGATGTTAGTTTCCATTTGTTGAATTCAATAAAACAGAGATACTTAGAGTTATGCAAGCAGTGAAAATACAGATATATTCTATTTTAAAATAACAGAGCTTGAAAATGTAAGTTATCAGATATTTGAGGATGATTGTTTGCAAGAAAGGATTTATTTCTTTACACAGGATTCATCAGAGAATTAAATTGTAACTTATTTGAAGTGCATTTGAAACATGACTTCTCTTATAAGGTTTATTCTATACATTTTATCAACTAATTAAGGCAGGGAGGAAACAGAACCAAAGGGATTAGTGAGGGGATGAAAATCAGAGGGAAAACTTTCAAATTGAATGTGAAGACCTATAGATTTTGAATATTATCATGTGAGAATTTTTGTTGTCTTAATACTATAGTTTTTTTCTGTCATGTAGTTTTTCTGTCATGTTGAATCCTCTTGAATCCTTAGCCAAAAGAAGTGATGTTTAGTGGTATGGAGAATGGATTGATGAGGATGCAGCTTTATAACTCTAGGGCACAGCTAAAATCAAATATGGCAAGCTCTGGAAAACACAGCTTCTTCTACTTTTAAGGCTCTTCAATTTGTCATTACTGATTGGGAATTGTCTGGATTGGCTCTCTTGGTTGCTTAAATTTTTCCAAAATCTTTCTTATTAGTATGAAATTCTCAAATATGATGAGAGTCCCTTTTATACTCATGGATGATGGGCATTTCAGCTCTGCTTTTGGTTGGTGCCTCTGAACTCTTATGTTTTACATTGCTCATAGATTATACCTTCCGGAACATCTCTGTGAATCCCCATGTGAATTGAGTCATAGTAAAATGATCTTTTAAAGTAAAAGTGTAGATTAAACATAATTTACGTCATCTGCTAAAGATATTATCATTTCTTAATCATTGCATGAGCCACATTTTGCATAGTGAGTTAATTTGGACTAACTTAAAGGTCCAATATTTCAAGGCTGTTTACTAAGAAATTACTCTCTTAATTAAAAGATGCGAATAAGGAAAATGTCCATAACCACTGGCATAAGGGAAGTACAGTGGCAGTGTGCTTTATAAATTTCACTGATGGTGAATGTTCTTATTTACAATATTTACTAGAACCTTGTTATTCAATGTGTGTTCTATATATCAGCAACTTTGGCGTCACCTGGGCATTTGTTAGAAATGCAGACTCTCAAGACTCTGCCCAGGCCTACTGCATTAGAATCTGCATTTCAACAAGATCCTGAAGGGTACATTTCAACATTTGGGACACATAAAAAAGCAAGGCATAGTACGGTAGTCTTTGAAATCATGACCTCTCACCTCACTTAGGAGGATTGTGTATTCCAATGGTATCAGTTTGTCAAAAACACATCTCAGCACATTTGCTTTTTTGCATTTAATCCAAGGATTACAAATCCTATTATTCAGGAACTATAAGGTTCAATAAAACTTATTTTCTTTTCACATACCTCTGGTGTGAACTGTTTGGGCTAGGATATAACTCTGTGGTAGAGCAGTGGTTGAGAATGTGCAAGGCCATGGGTTTGATGCCCACCACTATAAAAAAATTGTCTAATGTGAAGGATTTAGAATAATAAATTTACATTCAACTTACAGACAACTGATACCAGCTTTTAAACATGCTTTAGAAAGATTAACTGGGGATTTTTTGAAAAAAAATGTTTTTTCTTTGTTTTCCTTTATTTGAAATCTCTGAATACCTAAAATATGCTAGAACAATGTAGCTCTCTTAGGGGTGATTTCCACTATAGGTTGTATTCTTGTATTCCCTTTCTCTTCAATAAACATGCATTAGTTATCTACTGTGTACAAAGTCTAAATCTCTAGAGTTGTTCATAATTGCTTGTGATAGAAGGTCAGACATACCATTACAATGCCATATTATAAATGCTATAATAGTTTTGGCAACATATGATGGAAAATAGAAGAAGAGGCTAATTCAGTCTTAGAAACCAGAAGCTGACTCATAAAATATGTGACTACTTTGGGCATCTTATTATATGACTTATGATGCAAATATGCACAAATTTGGCTTGTACTTTCAGAGGAGGTGGTTGAATGAATCTTTAAGTAGAACCAAGCCTAATATTGGTAGGTTTAATTAGACTGAACTCTGTCCAATCTGAAACTTGATGGACAGGAGTACAATAAAAGGATCTCTTCTACCATGATAAAAGTAAATAGTATCCTGAACGAATATGAATACCTTGCATTAAAATAATCACCCTGAACCTAGAACAGTTTCCTTTCATTCCAGAAATTATAAAGAAACTTTTCCCCTGGCCTGGGGGCACATCATTGGCAAGGATTTCTGAAAGGATTTCTGGGGAGTAAAAAGTGGGTTTTTTCCTCTAAAACAAAAACTGTTAATTTTCCCTGCCGAGCCCAATTCTTCTTCTATATTCTTTGTCTCAGGGCAGTAAGCACAATGTGATGATTAAAAGTGGGACATAAAGGCTGAGTGAAATTGAAAATTTCTCCAAGGTTGGAGTGTGAGTGGATAATGGTGCCATTCAGGAAGACAAAGAATGCACATGGGGTTGGATTTGGGAGCTAAGCAGTTTTAAGGCTAGGACTAGGGCTGATAGCTTGAATGATGAGCAGATTAAGTGTCAGTGGCTTAGGGGAACTTGGGCCAGTTTAGTTAGTATCTGTAATCAGTAAAAAGTTGAGCATACCAGGAAGTGGCTTTCCTATAACTGAGACCCTTGGATTATGGTTAGATATTGTCCATATCAGTTGGAGGAAGACTTGATAGGTTCCTGGAACATGAGCATAGTAGGAGGAGTTGGTAAGGCTCAGGGTATTTGGCAGCCTTGTAGTTAAAACTCCTAGTCAGTATAAGGGGACTGAAAGAAAAATCACAAAACCAAGGCAGGGTAGGAGCTTAGTGATAGAGCCCTAGCTTAGCATGTGCAAGGCCCTGGGTTCATTCCTCAGCACAGCAAAAATAAAAGGGTGGGGAGACAAGTAGAGGACAAGTCAAGTGACCTGTACAAACATGGCAAGGCCAGGAATGAAGCATCAGGCCAGTGGAATGTAGGAATCTTATTTTTTTAGTCAGGACTCTGTGAAAACTATGTGTTCAAAATGGAGGTATCTCAGGCTTATGATTAAATGAATTGTTTTTAATGTTAGGTAAGAATTTTTGAAACCCTTATGTCATTATTTAGAACTGGCTCAAGTATCAGCAAGTCTGAGTCTATAGGTTTGGGCAAAGCTGGGACAAGTGTAATTTGTTCTAATATGAATGGAATGTCATGCATATTAAAATAAACATAATTTATATAATATAGTGAATCATTAGAAGTATAGTCTACTGGCAAAGATCATATTCATCAGATTTAATATAAAATCACATTATGGTATTTGTTCTAGATTTCCATGTCTTAATTCCTAGAGTTCATGAAAATGTTACCATAAATGGCAAAAGGGACTTTGCAGATGTGACTAAGGTTAAGGACCTCAAGATAGGAAGATTATTCTTTTTTATTAGTTGTTGATAGACCTTTATTATTTATTTATTTATATGTGGTGCTGAGAATTAAACCCAGTACCTTACACATGCTAGGCAAGTGTGCTACCGCTGAGCCACAGACTCAGCAGGAAGATTATTCGTGATTATCAAGGAGGTCCAATCTAATCACATGAGTCCTTAAAAATCAGAGATCCTTTCTTGGCTATAGTTAAAGAGAAAGATAGCAGCAGAAGAATGATTCAGTGGCACATCGCTACAGTTGAATTATAGGGAGTTGCTCTGTTTAAGTAAATAGAATCTGCCAAGAACCATAAAATCATCAAGGAAATATATCTCCCACCTAGACCATCCAGAAGGAATGCAGCCCTCCTAACATCTTAATTTTAGCCTGATAAGGCTCAGGTAAGACTTCTCACCTACAGAACACATAAATGATATATTTGTGCTGATTCAGGCTACTATGTTTGTGGTAATTTGTTATGGTATCAGCATAAATCTATATAGTTTTGCTGTATGATTTTGAGGTTTGTAAATTATAAGCCCCTCATAGGAAAGCTTCCCTTTTCTCTTCTTTAAAATTGAGATTTGTTTCTTAGGCTGGTTATAAGAAAGAAGGAGGCGATTCATAGTGGGATAGGGAGAGGGAGCATGGGAGGAATAGATGAACTCTAGATAGGGCAGAGGGGTGGGAGGGGAAGGGAGGGGGCATGGGGATAGAAATGATGGTGGAATATGATGGACATTAATATCCAAAGTACATGTATGAAGACACGAATTGGTGAGAATATACTATGTATACAACCAGAGATATGAAAAATTAGGCTCTATATATGTAATAAGAATTGTAATGCATTCCATTGTTATATATAAATAAAAAATTTAAAAAAATGTTATAAATAAGTAGAAGGAAGACAGTAGGGTAGAGAAAGGGGAAGAAGAGAAGAGAGGAGGGGCGAGAAAAAGGAAGTACTGGGGACTGAAGTGGAGTTAATTATATTCTATGCTTGTGTGATTATGTCAAAATGAACCCAACAATTATGTATAAATATAATGTGCTAATAAAAATAAATAACTTCAGAAAAAAAGAAAGAAATATTCAATGAGAGTTAAATGATCACTTCTAGTGTTTGGTGTAGAGTAAGAGTACTATAAATGGTGGCTATTATTATTTTTAAGGCTTAATTTTTAGAGCATTTTTAAATTCAAAAAAATATTGAGAAGTACCTTCAGAGATATCCCATAAACAATGTATCCCACTAATGCAATTATCAACATCCATTACCAAAATGGTGCATTTGGTGTATTTGATGAACCTACATTGATGAATCGTTATCAAAGTCTATAGTTTGAATTAGAATTCACTCTTGGTGTTTACACTATGAGTTTTGAAGGCATGTTTATAAAACATTTATCTTTTCCCTTGACAAATTTCCTTTAAAGTTTATTCTGTCTGAAATTAATGTAGCTATATACTCTTTCTTTTGATTAAAATTAGCATGGCATATCTTTTTCCATTCATTGATTTTTATCTATATATGTGTTTATATTTAAAGTGGTCTTGCTTTTTAGACAATATATAGTAGGGTCCTATTTTTGGTCTGTTCTGACAATCTCTGTCTTTTTTTTTTTAAGAATGATTTTTTAGTTGTCCATGGGCCTTTATTTTTTATTAATATGCAGTGCTGAGATTTGAACCCAGGGACTCACACATGCCAGGCAAGCTTTCTACCACTGAGCCACAACCCCAGGCCCCTCTGTCTT
The DNA here is from genome assembly GCF_001458135.2 of Marmota marmota marmota. Classification (NCBI taxonomy): domain Eukaryota; kingdom Metazoa; phylum Chordata; class Mammalia; order Rodentia; family Sciuridae; genus Marmota; species Marmota marmota. The sequence goes on along the minus strand of NW_026000249.1, from coordinate 12,254,158 downwards.
TTAATTGGTGAATTTAGACCTTTGCCATTCATAGCGGATATTGCTATAGATGGATTAATACCTGTCATATTTGTAACTGTTTTATATTTGTTACCCTTGTCCTTTGGTCCTTTAAAAATATTTTTAGTTGTTGATGGACCTTTATTTTATTTATTTATATGCAGTGCTGAGAATCAAACCTGGTACCTCACACATACTAGGCAAGCACTCTACTACTGAGCTACAACTCCAACCCCTTTGGTCCTTCATTGTCTTTTTTTTCCTGCTTTGTCATTTTAATTGAACATTTTATGTGATTCCTTTTTTCCATTTCTCAGTGTGTCAATCATACTTCTTTTGTTAGTTGTTTTAGTCTTATCACAGAGTTTGCAAGATACATTTACAACCAATCCATTCGACAGTCAGATACTACTATAGTGTGAGTACATTATAATAACAAAACAAACCTAATTTCTATTTCCCATCCTTTTTATTATTGTTATCATTCATTTAAATTATGTATAAGGATACACACACACTCATATATACCTATTTGTATGCACAAATATACACACATACATATGCATACAAGACAAATACACATATATATACATATACATATGTGTAATATATTGTTGTTATTATTTGAACAAATGTTTATCTATTAGATCAATGAAGAATAAGGAAAATAAAAGTTTTTACCTTTACCTATTCCTTTCTTTGTTGTACATGAGTTTCTGACCTATATTATTTTCATTCTCTCTTAAGAAATTCTTTTAACATTTCTTGAAAAGTGCATTTATTGGCAATAGATTTTATAAACCTATTATTTTGGGGATGCTTGTTATATGGCAATGGATGATTGGAATACTAAATTCATGTGACAAGTGATTTTTTTCTTCATGATCTCTAAGTGCCCATGGGCATCTATGACCATAGAGTTTTGTAATGCTGGATGATGCTTAGCAATACAGGTGTTAAGCCACAATTTGGAATCATCTTTGAAAGTTTCAAAATCTCTTTGAAGAGAAGAAAATGTTGAAGAGAGGTGAAGAATAATAACTAAGAAGGTTTCTTTTTTGTTTGTTTGATTTCTGAGCTTAGGTCAAGTGTAGAAACCTTCATAGTTACAAAGTTCAGCAGTAAAACTTTTTCCATCATTGCTCATGTTTCTAATCAGAGATATGACACAAGAAGAAGAATTGCATAGAACATACTCTGAATAAAAGTAAAATTTTATTCCATTAATGTTGTCACCATAATTTAATCATATATTATTTTCTCAGCTAGACATCCTTGTTACTCACCTTTAGCTTTCTTACTACCATTCCTTAAATTGTGTGGTCCTCTCTTTTTGAAAGGCTTCTCTACTCTTGAATTACTTGATGAATACCTACTTATTTTATGAAGGCTAGCTAAAATACCACCTCTCCCAGCAAAACATCTCTTGATTCTCTCAGCCAAAATCTCTGTTTATGCCTGTATATGTGATGATATCCAAATTAATGAATGGGCAGAATAAAAAATATTCACCGACTTGGATATATAAGCTATAGGGATACAGATTTGTCAAGTGGCCTAATGATAATACCAAATGTATTTAAATATGTACACATACATATTTAAAATGACATTCATAAAACATTGGTTGTTTTAGAAATATTACTATGTTCTATTTTCAGTTTTTTAAACAATATTATTCTAACTCTGTACATGTGGCTTTCAGCATCATTGTCTTCATGATCACTGAACTCAACTTCTTTTGGGCCTCCTATATAGTTTCCCAAAAGATATCATTTTTGCTTCAATCTATGTGGTTCCAGATATACCTTTTCCTATAATGTTGCTGCTACAAGTTTTAATCCAAGCTACCAAAATTCATTCCTATGTGAGTAGAACAATGTTTTATTTTCCATTTTCCTTTTAATGTATATTAATGATTTCCACAAATTAACCATGTATCATTACTTGCAAATGTAAGGGTACATGTAGCCCCAGGATTCATTACTGAATCTAGGTCGAATGTATTTTCCTCTTTAAAACCTGATTATTTTAGCTGAAATTGGTTGATATTTATCTAAAACAAGTATTTTCAATATTGCCTACAGCGTAGAATCACCCAAAGAATATTAAAAACTACAAGCAAAGGATCCTGGGGCAGGGAACCTCTCAGAATTTTAATTGAATTGCTGTAGGAGAGAGCCTCAGAATTTTAGTTTTTGAAACATTCCCAGATGTTTCTAATGTGGAATAAGAATTGAGAACCACTGACCTAAAACTACCACTGGTAGAGCAGTGGTTCTCAAAATGAGGTCCTCAGACCAGCAGCATTATTGTCACTTGTATGTTTCTTAGAATTGTAAATGCTCAGGCTCTAACTCAGACTTGTTGAATCCCAAACTCTATGGGTGGAGATCAGCAGTCTAGATTTTGACAAAATCTACAGGTGATTTTGATGCTGTAGATCCACGGGTTTAGGCTAACAGGACTTTCTTGAATAGTACTTTATTGTTCAATGTCTATTTATTGATAGAACATGTAGTATGAAAAAATATATATAAGGAAGTTATCAGGTAGATATACTTTTGGGAAAATGGCCTGTTTTGCATTCATGTATATGTAATAATCTGTCCTGAATGCCTACAGTTCTTTAACTATACATCTTTTAGGTATGACCACTTTCCACATTGCAGTAGTTTCTTTCCTATTTTTCCCTCTAGGCTAAATATTCTAAGAAGGATCCAAGGTCAAGCAAGAGTATAAAGAATGGGGATTATGGATTTATCCACAGATAGAGGGTGGCAAATTAGATGACAGTGATCAGAGAATACCTCAAAACATTTATGCTCTCAGCCTCCCTCTGTCATGAAGTTTAGTTGTCCACTTATTGCTTCCTCTGTCATTCTTATTTTCCCTCATTTCTGTAATCATAATGGAGAAAGATAAGGTAGTATTGTACTCATTTCATGGTTAGTTCCAAGTAATGAGAAGTGGGTTGGTTATATCACAAGGCATGGCCAACTCTGTGTACCTTTAAAAGGTAAGCAAGTGCTCTCTACCTGTAGGCACTAACTATGGGATCATATGGGTAGATGCATAAAAATGTAAGTGTTTTTTCCCTATCTTCTGTACACATTGTGTTTATAGTTAGCAGTAAAAAAATATGTACTTAAAATTTATTAACAGGGTAAATCTCATATTCTGTTCTTAACACACACACACACACACACACAATCACAAAGGGACACATACAAGAAAATTCTGGAGGTGATAACATTTATTGCCTGGATTGGGTGATAGCAACATGAATGTATACATACGTACAAACTTACCAAATTTCATATATTTCATGCAATTTTAGTATAGCAATTATACCTAGAAAATTATATCTTAACAATCATAAGTAGAAAAAATACATTTTAGGACAGTGCCATTCACCAAGGTTTTCTTAGGGCCTAAGTAGAGGCAAGTAAGACCCCTAAAGCACAAATCTCCTTTTTAGTGGTAATTTTAGAATTCAGCCACACAAACCTTCTTCAGTTGTACACATAAAAATACGATGTTTTAATGTTACCTCAAGGCTTTAATATAGGAATTGTAAACCTTTGGTTTTCACACTGGAGAAAGAATCAGTAATAACTTTAAAATACCCTTGAGTTTCCCTCTGCTCATTTATCTCCCAGATCTATACTTCATGTTTTCTTTCACTGATATCCTTTTGCTTCTAATAATTGACTTCTGAGATTAATAAATTCTTGAAAGCATAAGAAAAAATGAAAATTTGTCTCCTTGGGAACAGGGGCAAATATTTTTTTAAGAGAGCAAAATGAAAAGATGCAGTTATTGTTTTTGAAGCCAGCAGCAGATTGTGCTAGCAATAAAGGAGAGTTTCTGAGATGCTTAATGGAATTGAAAGTTCTGTCTTTGCTTTCTCTGTCATACTTTGTCCTTTCAACACCATTGGTGTGTTTTATAAACATGAAAAACAAAACAACAAAGCCCTTAATTGCTGTTAAAACAAGCTGTATGGAAAATACAAAATTGATGATGTATATACTAATAATGATGTAATATTAGAAGAGAACAAATAATAATGATGTAATATTAGAAGAGAACAAACACCTCAAGATGAGACCAATTTTGAACATTTTTCCTTGGGGAATGTACTCAGGAACTATCCCTTGAGTTTTCATGAGTGAATTGAATTTCTTAGAAAGGGTAATAAGTAGCCGGGCATGGTGGTGCATGCCTATTCTCCCAGGTGACTCAGGAGGCTGAGGCAGAAGGATTGCAAATTCAAAGCCAGCCTCAGCAACTTAGCAAGACCCTGTCTCAAAATTAAAAAAGGGATGAGGATGTAGCTCAATGGTAATGTGCCCCTGGGTTCAATCCCCAGTACAAAAAAATGTAATGGAAATCTAGAATGTAGTTCTCTGCTAAGTATCAAATAAGAGTCTTGCTCAAAATCAGTTGAACCTGCTTCTAGTTGCCTTCCAGTGACCCCCAAATGGAAGTGGTAAAGACTACATTACTCAGGTTCTTTTGCAGCTGATGTTCTTCATGTGATCTAGCTTCTACCAAGACAACAAAGATTGGGAAGGCAGAAGTAAGCACCATATGGCATGACTATGCAACTCTTTTGATAGGCAAGATGGTAGAAGCATTTGGTTCTTCAGAGGCATGTAAGGAAAGGTGTCTTTGCCCAGTCCCAGCTTCATGGGTCTCCAGTGGAGAGCACTGGCAAAGACAGCATCTGGAGATTCCATGAAATACTCCTGTATTGTGATTGGAAATTCTTAAGGCTTTGTTGCTGCTGGCTATGTATTATCCAAGCTCATTTTCTTAGCCAATGTCAAACCTCTGGCCTCTATACTTCGGATGGAAAATTTAGAACCCAGTAAAATTTTGAAATACTAAGAAAGAAAGGAATATCATGAATATGAGTGCACTTTGAAAAGAATAAAGCACCATTCTCTGTGTGCTTCTCTACATTACATTAAACTCTGGGACACCCTTGCCTTCTATGGTTCTCTCTTTACGTATCACCAGCACTTGTATCTTGGATCTACATGATTTATGGAGTCTCTTATGCTGAGGTGGCATGCAGACTCCACCTCTCTTACTAGATGTGTGACCATGGACTAATCACCATTCCTCCTGGAACCCACATTGTAAAATTATACCTTCCCTATTAATATACAGTCATATTATTTTTTATTGACTGAATCAGTTAAATAGGTATTTTCATTTATTTAGGTTGCTCTACTTTGCCATCAAAACAAAGCTAACTTAACCACTTCATACATTCACACACACACACACACACACACACACACGCACACACGCCTACACACCTACTTGGTTTCCTTTATTGAGGAAAGCACTTGCAATTCATGTTGACCCAAGTTCCCTTATTGTAAGTATCACTGGGTTTCAGGAAGGGCCAGTGTCACCTAATGCACTGATGTTTACCACATAGGCTACTGAAAAGGTACCCATGAAAGAAGACAGATAAGACAAGTGGAGAGGCAAGAAACCTGATAGAACCTAAGTGTGTGTGTGTGTGTGTGTATGTGTGTGTACATTCATGCATGTGTGTGGGAAATAATTTAGTCTTTTTTCTTTTGATGGTAAATCACAGAAGCTTAAATAAATTGATTCCAACTATTTTTAACTAATTCATTGTATATGAATTGTACATGAATATGAATGGGGAAGGTGTAATTTTATAATGTCAAAATAGAACAATTTTTAAAAAATAAAAAGATAAGTGTTCCAAAAATGCTTGCAAAAAGGAAAAGAAGGTTTTATATCCACTTCCAGTGATTTTGAATTTGTTAATTAGCTAAATTTAACAATCTCAAAATGTATATATACTTTAAACATCATGTTGCACAAGATGGAAATATAAAATGTCTGTCAGTTAAAAATAAAAAATACATTTTAAAAACTAGCTGCAATATAAATGAGAAGGGACAGGGAGGTATAACAAGTAGCTGAAGAGGTAGCCATTTATAAAATCTATGGTGGCTAAAAAGATCTCTTATCAGTCTAGATTTTTAAGGACATTTTCAAAAGAAAGATGTATTATAGAAGAAGTCATAATCAGAATTACTCAATATCTATATTAGGTTTTTCTTTTATTTAGAAGAGAATGGTCCTAAAAGCAGACAGAGTGGAATAGAAATTATTAAGAAGAAAGTAAACCCCAAGATGTATGAAGAATGAGGCATTCCTACCTGCTTTAAATGAATCTGTCTTCAGAACTAGATTAATTATATACAAGGGTACAGGAAAAGGTGTTTGCATATTGATAATATAAGCACATTTTTGAGAGTTTTGGAAAATGTTTAATTAGTCTCCAATCAAAAAATACATATGCTACCAATGAGTCTCATACTAATTCTTGCTTCCTGAAATTATGATTGATTAGAAAACAATGATTAATAGGAGATAGTATATTCACTAAGAATAAGTCAAACCAAACTATTTTGTTTTACATCTTACTTTGAGTTTTAGATTGAAAGAGAAGATTCCAAAGGTATTGTGTGTTTTATTTAATTAATGTATTTCACAAAATATCTTATGGGATTTATGTAGGGAAAAATGGAGAAATGTGAATTGGATGATACTCAGTTAAATGAATTTATAGTCTGCCAAACAATTTCAGCTCTTCTCCCCACCCTATACATACTCCTTCCTTCAAAACAAATAAAATACATAATATCTCTGCCCTTGGTCTTGTCCTACTCAACATTTTAATGGTATATATAATGACATAGAAGGCATACTTATCAAATTTGCAGATGACATAAAGCTTGGAGCAATAGCTAATATACTGAGTAACTGAATCTTAATTCAAAACAATCTCGACAGGCTGGAGCTCTGGCCAAAGCTAACAAGATGAAATTTAATAGTTATAAATGTTAAATCTTATATTTACATTCAAAAAAATCAACTGTACAAATGCTGGGTGAGAGAAAATTTGGCTTAGAAGCCATTTCTATGAAAAAATGCCAGCTTTTTATCTGTAACTATAAACTCAATATAAGCCTCCAACTTCCGTTGGTAGAAGGCCAAAATATTTGTTATATCCCAACTATGCGCCTACTGTATTCATTATCTTATTTAACTCTTTTGACTACTTTCCAAAACAATATTTATCTATATATGTGAGAAAACCAACGAAATTCTTCCCCTGAATGCTACTATTAAATATAAGTTTCAGTTCATATTTAGCTCTTATTTACAATTCAGCATTTCAGTATAGCTTTGTTATTTAAACTATGGGCCATACACCAGGTTTTTAGAGGTGTAGAATCTCAGGCTTTGCCCCATTTCTATAGATTTGACAAAATTTGCTTTAATCTCATTGCCAGTGATTTTAAAGCAGAGTTGAAATATAACTGAGAAGAGATAGGGATTCTAAATGATGTATTTGCATAGTAAAATTTGAAAAAGACTGAATTGTATTACACCTACCTCAGGTTAACAAAGCCAAGGTTGTAATAACATTTTGGATGGCTAGCTGATTGACCAGTGCCTTGATCAGGTCTTCACAGGATGGCATTATTTTGGTCATGTCTGTCACTAACCATATCTGCACTACTTATATCATACTGGAAAACTCTTATGTAGTTCTGTATGCTAGATTTTAATATTGAGTATTAATAAACTGATAGGTCTGAGAGACATGATGGAGTATTAAGAGATGTCAAAAACAGGTCCAACAGAAAGAATTTAAGAAATTAGGAATGTATGGTTTTGAGAGGAGTCACACGTAAGGTAGGGTAATTTTCTCAAGTATTTGGAGGGATGCTACTAGGAAAAAGGGCTATTAAAAATTTAATTGGTTAATCCATTTAACTCATTTTTACTTCATTAGGTATTTATTGAGCACCTCTGTGTACCTATTATTGAAATGTACATATCTTTAAACTATTAAGCAGAGTAAGATCAAGGGCAAATATATCATACCATTTATTTTGGGGGAAGGAAAATACTACACAGGGTATTGAAGAAGGAATTAAGTTTTAGGATTACTGTTGAGAAAAAAAAAAGTGGCTGTTTTCAAGGAGATAACAACCCAGTGGCTTTATGGTATGTGATACATTATATGTATAGGTAATATACATATCAATAAACACATTGATATTATTTTAGAATATTGATGGTATATGATGTCCAGATGATAAAGAGAGTCTTAGAGAAACAGTTTTAATTCTGGGAGTCAAGTGGTCAGAGATATCTTCTTGGAGGAGATGAAATTGGACCTAAATCTTGAGTAACAAGATGGAACCAACCATTTAAAAGCAGAGGAAGAACATTCCAGGTAGAAGGAAGACTAAATACAAAGTGTCCATGAAAGGAGTAAGTGTGGAATTGTCTAGGATAGTCCCAAATGGAACAATATAAGGACGGAATGGCCAGATTTCCAGAAGCACATTTTAATTTATTAACTTTGAAAATCTTTCCTTCTAACGACAACATCCAGCAGGGAAATGAGTAGTGAGTCTCCAGTCACATAATGTATTCCAGGGTAGGCTAGATGATTTATCCTGAAAGATTTAGAGTGGAATTCAAATGTAAATGACTAGAGGGAATATTCTTCAAGTCTTGTCCATGTCTAGAGGAAACCAAGGCTGAAAACCAAGTCCATAGTTTATTGTTTTGTTTTTTTTTTTTAAAAAACAGGTTTCCAAAGAAATACTTTTGTTCTTATCATTATGGCTCTTCCTACAAAAGAAAAAATTGCTATTTAAAAATATCTGTATTATTAATCTCCTTATGTCTGTCTTCCTTTCTCTCTGTTATTCCCTCCCTCCCCTTACCATCTTTCATTACTGCATGTATAAATCAATCTTTGGGGGAAATATGACTATAATTAGAATTCATTTAATTATTAATAAATAATCCTCCATCCACAGTTATCTGCAAATAGACTACATGTGATGATGGGTATATTTTTCCTCTGTGCCACTCTCAGCAATGGTGGGAGACTGAAACAGTAACTTATCAGTTACCATGGTTTCCAATGGAGGCAATGTAGCATGTAATTATTGCATACAGCTATCATTACTAAATTCTGTATGGCATTTGATATAATTCAATAAATAATTTGAGTCATAACTCCAGAAGGAAGGTATAACTGCTTACAGGGTAACATTTTAAGGAAAATTACCTAATATTTTTCAGACAGCTTGCTGATGAAGGGCACTGATGAATAAAATTTGGTAGTTGGTTCTAATTGCTTTTCTCATATCACAGGAAAAATTGGTAAAAGGAGGTTTCAAGTCTAACTTGATAGGTAAAGTAGTGTTGATTCAGGTACTAAATGAACCAAAACCCTTCATTTGGTTTTTAGCATGGTATTTAGTGAATCTTATTTCTTTGGGTTTGTACATCTTTAACAAAGAAATAAAAATGCATGCTTTGTGAAACATATAATATAGAAAAGAGAGAGACTTTTAAACCAATCTACCATCTCCTCCCTCCCTGCAGATTCCAGAGCAAGTTTCCCCAATTTGTCACTGAGAGCTAACTAATTAAGGAGTTGTCACTTTCCTGGCCTTTTCTCAGTGCTGTGCACACTACAGGATATAAATGTGGGTGTGAGGGTAATCCTTCATTATATATTCAAGGGAACTGCCAAGTGTTTCCATTTGTATTGTTATCATTTGAAGATAAATAATTTCAATTTATTCTAATAAAAGGCAGCCAGACATGTATCTGCTTTAAGCTTCTTCATGCCATTGATAACCCCCACTCTTAATAGATTTTCCCAGTCACTTGCTTTCTATATTGTTGCACAAGAAAGCGAAGATCTTAAGTAAGTCAGAAATTGGCACCAGCAATTTCTCTGGAAACAGAAACACTGATGCAAAATTGTTCTTAATCTTTTCATGAACTATATCATTCTGGTAAATTTTTAGATCTTCAGTAATAACCATCTGGAATACTTACAGGAATCTACTTACCGATATCTCTATCTCACATATTTTCCTTGTTTTTTTCAAGCATATGCATGATATTATATTCTCTTTCTCATTCAGATACTGTGGGGTATGTATAGAGAAGTATGAGAAGGGATAGCATATATGTTATTTATCTTAAGAAGTATATGGTTGACCTGAAGGAAATGAGCAACATACACCATGGAAAGAACACACATATTATAATATATATGAGCTGGATTTTTCACCACCTTTGCTCATTTTGCCAATGGTCCATTTTAGGACTACTATGTGGGATCACTGGTTCCAGAGCTCCATTTGAGTTTGGCTGAAGCTGTCATTAGTTCTGAATTGTAGCTCAACATTTTCTTCTGTCCACTGTTCCTTCCTTTTTCTCTTTCCACAATCATTGGTTCCATGGAATGCTCCTTAGTAAATGTATTGCATACAAAACTTCATCTTGGAGGGAGTTTCCTAGGGAACCCAAGTTACAATAATATCTTTTCCTTTAGGCTAGACCAGTTTCCCAACTAGTATAATGTGAGATGCTGGTAGGTAACAAATGAGATCTAGTTGTGGTAAGATAATCATTCTCCCAAGCTTTCAAAATAGCTGGGCCTGGCCTAGGGTGAATGGAAACCCAACTGATCATCTGGAGTTTCTAGATTCCTTGACCTCTTACCTCAGGTGCTATACAGTTTTCATTTTCTATATGAGCCTTACCACTTAAAGGTTGGATGAAGGTACTGTGCTTTCAGGAATTCTCCAAAGACAGACTGTTATTCCTAGGAGTTGTCAGTTTTTATATTAGATGTTATCCCTTCAAGTTTGACACGTTTATCACTTGTCAGTTGGAAACTTGAAAGGGAAATCTGAGCATTCTGAAGCACTGAGGCTTAGGATAGTTAAATTTTGATTGGGAAATAAAAGAATATGGGAGTTTATATTGAACTTGGAAAAGTGTCCAATTGAGGGGATTTTATAGATTCTTTACAAATAAATCAAAATAGCTAAGGTTCTTTTTAAAGCTGTTCTCTGCTGTTGCTTTCTCTTTTTCTCCACCACCCACACATTTTTCTTCTTCTCCAAGAGCTGCACACAGCATTTTTTTCATAATACATTATATTAATTTCACAGCAATACTTTAAATAGTGGCACAGCTGCAGTTGTCATTGAGCAGTGTATGAAATAACCTTGCAGTAGTAACTGTTATTTATTCTTACAGTTGTTTGGGTTTAATTATATGTGGGCTTTGCCTTAACTTATAAAAGGTATTTATATAATCCTCATTAATAACTGTAATTCCAGAAGATAAAAGTTATAATAAGAGTTTACATTTTGATAATGCTGTTCATACAAGTACCTGAAGTACTTTGTATTTAAAAAAAAAGGAATGCTAAAGGACAAAACTGATATTATTTGGATTTTAAATATTTGCAGGCTTTCAGTATAGAGAATTATTCCAAAGTTACTTAGGGATAGGGAATAGTTTCTTTTTCTTTACTTTCCAACAATGTTGCTTCCTTCAAACAGAAAAGTATTGCACAGAGAATGTTAGTAGGAATGGGATACTCTTGCTTACACTTAAACTATCTTGAAGCTTTTGCAATATTGTATTTTAAGCTATTCCAGTAGAATGCTGGAACTTGTTCCCACTATTTTTGAGAGTTGATTATGGTGTATCTATTCTCAACCTGGTGTCCAGAGGCACCATGTTAGTTGCTTGAATTTAGCCATGGAGAATATTTACATCACTGTAAAAGCTAACAATCAAAGGTTTCCCTCATCCGTTTCCAAGGGAGCCAGTTGTTAAATATTTGACAGTATACAACTGCCATCCATTTATATCATTCCCAGGATAAATTGTAGCCTTATAAGGAAGTTTTCCTAAAGATACAGTGTAAAAACTAAACAGATTGGCATTCACATTCTTTCCAAATTTTAAGTGTATCCAGAGCCTTGACTCTTGATGGAGGCTGAATGAACTCAGAAGTTTTGGGTAATTTTGTAAAGGTAACTCCCCTGTAATTCAGACCCAGAATTTTCCAATATTAATGCCTCTTTGTAAGTTTTCTCTGCCCAAGTTTCTATTCACTATAAAAAATGAAACAAAGGGCTTCTCTTAGGGTTGAAATGACTTCTCTTTGCTTTTAAGTTTGAAGGTGTTATATCTGATATAAACAAAACTTAATTGGTGATTGCTCATTTGTGATTAAGCTTATTCAAATTTTGGCACAAATCATTTACTGAGCTTCAAGGATGTGTGGGTATTGAGTGGAGATAGAGAGCAATTAATAGATATCTAGTAGTTGGGGGATGGAAAAAGACCATGATGATTCCGAAAGTTGGCCCATAAATATGGAAATTCTACTTCTGTTAAGTTACTGATCTCCCCAGGTTATGTGAATTTCAGCATTAAAATAAGACATATGTGAATACATTCAACTTTGTTGTGGTACAGCTTCAGTTTTAACGGAAAGCATGAAACTTTCCATGTATTAATACTTTGACTATTGGACTTAGGCAGGTTCATAGTCTAGATTGTTTCCTCACTGAACCCCCTAATAGTTACCTCAATAGATATAATTACCTTCATATAGACGATTCCAAAGAGTTGTAACAACATTATTATATTGGCAGTGTATTTGATTACAATATCCAAGTATTATCCTAAACAAAACAAATGGGAGCTTGGAATAATAGAAACTAAATTAAAAATGATACACATGGAAAATTGTGAAACAATGGTTAGAGGAGGCAGGATCACTGAAAATTTCTATCTTGAAGCCTAATTAAGTAATCCAAAAAAAGTGGTTTAGGTTTTATGGTTTAAAAAATAACTAAGTAGAAAAACAAAGAAAATGATAAGCTTAAGCCATAAACTTGAAGAGTGGCAGAAAAAGCCGAAAGAAAAACAGTTCAGGGGTTCTGATGGAGGAGAAAATAACTCTTATCACAGAAAGGTATTCAATAAAATTCTGAGAATTTCCCCGAATACTACTCTTTTGTGGAGAAAATCTACTAAGGGAATAAACAAGTAAAACTGGGAAAGTCAAGGAAAAAAACCTTTAGGATTGTATTGCTTTTACATTCAGGTCCAAGACAAGGGTTCTTGTTTTCTGAGGAACAGTGAAGAGTTCAGAGAACAAGCTGGGCTATGTTGGACTTTGGCACAGGATTTCAGAAGAGAAAGAGAGCTCAAATTTCCCAGCAAGTGTTTCACACAGTTCAGGTCAAATGTTGTATCTTCCTAAAAACTCAGGCAAGGCTTGAAATAACTCAAAGTGAACAGAGAAGTAGGAAAATATAATCTGAAATAAGTATCAAGGTGTCAAGAGATTTCACTCAAAATATCCCTGAATAAAAAGAAGGTATGATAAGTGTGAGACAGATGAAATGAAGTAAAATAGGAGCTATGATAATATAAAATAGGAATAGGAAACAAAAATGAATAAAAGAAAGAAGGAAAGAATGAGTGAAAATAGCCAAATCTAAACCAGAAGAACTAGTTTTGACTAAAATTCAAACTTAAGAAGAAAGTGCTCCAAAATTATTCATGCTCTTAAAGAATTTGCAATGCATTTTAATCAAGTAAAAGCAGAACTACAAAGAAGATACCAAAGAATAAGATGAAAGGGGAGACTGAACAATAAATAAATTCAGAACTAAGAAAGCACATTACAAATATATATGCAAGTGAGAAAAATACAGCTGAAAATGAAATTTCAGTACAAAATTTGGAGCAAAATGTTTAGAGGTATAATAGAGGAAAACTTCTAAAAAATGAATGAAAATACTGAGTCTTAAGGAAACATGATTCATAGCAGGACAAATTATTTAGAACTAATGACACTGAGACATATTCTGGTTAACTCATTGCTCTTACAAATAAGGAAATAGTTTCTTTAAGCCATGCTTTTAAGTCCCAGCTACTTGGGAGGGTGAGATGGGAAATAAGTCAATTACTTGAGCCTAAAAGTTTGAGACAGGCCTGGGAAATATAGTGAGAACCTGTTTCAAAAAAAAAAAAAAAAAGGAATCCATAGTTCTTTGAATATCCAGGCAGAAAAATTGATTCTCAGGGAGAAAAAATCAGAACAGTCCCTAATATTCTGGAAGTAGTGAATTTCCTCATCCAAATAAAATTATTGTTATAGATACTTTTAATTTCAGGATAAACAAAATGGCCTAGGGAAGATAAGTGATATACTGCAGATCTCATAGTCAATAGTAGAGTTTGTTTATACTACAGCCCAGATATTCTAATTTTGGTTAAGCTTTTAGAGAATCATATGTGTAGCTTCTTTTATGCATTCAAAGTACCATAAACCTTTATTTATTATGTATCTTAATTTATTATTGATCATGTGTGTGCTCGTCTTTCAGGAAAGTCGTTCTAAGCATTTCCATCAGTTATACAATGAAATGCAAGTTTTCCTGAAAGGATGGTACCTTTCTGGACATGATGGATTTATAAATTTCTGAGTAACAGTAGTTGGGAGGTAAGAGAAAGTTACCCACTGTTTAGGGTTAAAGGCATGGACAGTAGTTTGACCTAGCAGAAAATCAGTATTCAATCTTCTAAGGTACTCAGAAGAAGGAAACTATGGAGATAATAGAATTTAAATTTAATAGAGAAAATATGTTATATGAAAAAGACCTATTTGTTTTCTATTAATCTCCCTAAGCTCTGTTCATATAATGATCCAATTATATCAGTCACACAAAATGGAGAATATAAGAGCATAACACTATGAAACAGCCTGAAATTATAGTTACTATTGATAACATCCTGTCCCCATATACCCCACTCATGCAATGATATTAGCTCATCCTTGTTATTTATAAATTGCTGTTATTTTTAAAATATTTATGAGTTAAAAGTAAGAAAAAAATATATAGGGCTAACGTTTATTAACAATGAGCTGTGCTTTGTATATTGCCTTTTGGGGCAAGGTATACATTGTCTATTCATTCCCTGATTTTTCCCCCTCTATGCAACTGAGTAACTGCATAAAGGAAAGACAACATCCTTTAGGAATTACTATCATGACCTTCTGTGTGAATTATTGGCTTTGCAACAGCCTGCAGATCTATTAGGTCACTTTGCTGATAGCAGCAGCATTTTAAAAAAATACTTCCATTGCCCTCCTCCTTCTCTGCTACAACTGAAGACTAAAGATGCTGAAGTCATCATGCAAAATGGCTGTTATACAATGGTCACATGGTAAGGAGTCCCAATCTGGTTACTACTATTTAGAATGTCCATTTCTCTCAAAAGACAGAAGATTCCTAGCGAAATCTATCTCTAAGTTTAGGATGTTTTGAGCACATTCCTACATACAATGAAAGAAATGTGCTTTTCATTATGGGAATAGATTATTTTTGACACTTTGAATAGCTTTTGCAATGTCTGCTGAGATAGTTTTTTTTTCCCTAGCTAAAGTGTTGATGGTTATTATACTTTTGAATACAAATTATTTTATAGTTAATCTTATCAGTTTTTTCAGTGGGAGTTGGGGCAGAAGAAATTACAATTTACTATAGTTGAATATATCTATAAGAAATGTAAGTTTTCATATGTAGCTTTAGTTATACACATGAGTTAAATATGAATCTTATATCTGTCTCTTTTAGGAAATGTGAAAAATTACTAATTACTACTTAATAATAAATCAATAGCTTTTTGATTGGGGGAAAAACGCCTAATCCAGTGTTTTGGTCAGCATTTTGGTGCTGTGACCAGAAGACCTGACAAGAACAGTTTATTCGAGGTCACACAATTTCAGAGTTGGTCTCAGTCTGTAGATGGCAAACTACATTGCTCTGGGCCTGAGGTGAGAGAGAACACCATGGCAGAAGAGTGTGGCTAAGGAAAGTGGCTTAGAACACAGCACCAGGAAGTGAAGAAAGAGCTCCCCTCAGCATGGATAAAATACAAACCCTAAGGGTACACCCTCAACAACCCATCTCCTCCAGCTATATCCCACCTGCCTAGAGTTAACATCTAGTTAATTCCTCTCAGTGGATAAATGCACTGATTTGATTAAGGCTCTCAAAGCCCAATCATTTCATCTCTAAATTTTCTTGCATTGTCTCACACGTGAGCTTTTGGGTGACGCTTAATATCTAATACATAACGCCCCGTGTTAATCATTTATTCATTCAGTCAATCATTCCATCACTCATCAAAAATTGTATTAAACATTTACCATGTGCCAGGCTGAATAGTTGTGGTAAAAAAGACAAAATACATGATCTCATAGGCTTTCTAGTCTAACTCATAAAAAAGTAAATCCTAAACAAAGAGCCAAAAGCTATAAAATGTCTAAGGAGTTCTAGTGCTGGGTAAGACTGAGTAAGCAACTCCACTCTGTCTCCCTCTGAATATAGCTATAAAACTTGAAAAGAGTGTAAGGAACAGTTATTTGAGGGCTCTGAAATTTAAATGGTAGCAAGCAGAAAGGAAAAAAAGACAAGAATTAAAAAGAAACATTGAACTTGAAATGAGTTTACCCTTTTATCCCTTTATATTCCCCAGAATGAAGATAATAGAGCCTGAGAAATAGAAATAGGCTTTGGATGAGGAGAAAGTGATTAGATTCAGGAGAATCCCTTATTTCTGGCTCTAGAAGGAGGAAGACAGTCTCCTAATGCTCAAAACTGAAAACCTCCCACTTTTTTATTTTCTGAATTCTGTCACACCCTATCCCAAGCAATCTCATGGTAGAAAATGAGGTGAATGAGATACTAACAATCCACAGTAGCATAAACACTCATAAGGGTAATCTTTCTCTTTAATGGAAGAAGATGAGATCCCAAGAGGGTGAGACAAACTCCTTTTGATTTTTTTTTAACTTTCTGTCACCTGGCCCCAAATACAGCACAGGTGACAGGAAATGTGTAGCTAGAAAAGATAAATAAAACTCTAATTTTTTGGCTAGAGGACCACAAAGGGAAGCCCCATGAAACCATAACATTTTGGGGAGAATGTGGAAAGGAAAGTGGTATTCCAACTTCTTAAATTCTTTATGAATCGCCAAACTCACCCATGGCCAGGGATGCTGACAGCTGACCTATTCAGCATACTACAGACTTGGAGTGCTGAAGAACAGGATAGATCACTGACTAGATAGCTGGCCACTGGGTGGTGCGCATAAAGGACAGATGTAAACAATTCTGGAAAATCTTTGGAATTGGAACTGACATGAAACCTCAACCTACAGAAGGCTGGTCTGAACCCAACAAGTTAATTTCCTACTAAAACAATAATAACATTATTTACAAGACCCGGAATCCTATAACAGGATCATTAAAATATTCTACAGTATATGGAGAAATTACTCAGTATGCTAGGAAAATTTTACTTGAATGGCATTAACACACACCAACAATTAACTTACACCAACACTGATATTACACAGTTGTTGGAATTTTCTGACAAAGGTTTTAAAATTGCTATTGTAAAAATGTTCCAAATGAATAAGGATGAATGAACTCTTGAGAAATATGGAAAGATACTTCCAGCAAAGAAGTAGAATAGACAAAGAAGAACCAATTTGTGATTTTTAAATTGACATATAAAATAAACAGAGTTAAAGAAAATTTCACTGGAAGAGTTTAAGACCAGAATGAAGGTGAAAGGAACCAGTGAATTTGAAAATAGATTAGTAGATACTTCAGTAGAAATTATCCAGTTTGAACATTTGAGTACAAAGTGATTTTTTAAAAAAATTAACAGAGCTTTAGGAACTTCTGAGGTAATAATAAAAATTCTACCATTTAAGTTATTTAAATTGAAGAAAGAAAGGATAAAGAGTGACATGTAGAAAAAAATGTTTGCAGATATAATAGCTAGAAGCTTGCCAGATTTGGTGAAAGACATGAATTGACTACAGATTCAAGTAGGTCAGTGCACCTAAAATAGGACAAACCCAAAGAAACCTACACCTATACACATCATAACCAAACTGCTAAATATTAAAACCAAATAAAGAATCTTAAAAGCAACCAGAGTAAAATGTAACATTACTTAATTGGGGAAAATGACTTCATTTAGAGCTGATTTCTCTTAAGAAACCATGGATGGCAGAAGGAATTGGAATAATATTTTCAAAGTAATACAAGAGAACTGCCAAACTAGAGTTCTATATCAAGCAAAATAATCATTTAGAAATAAGGATAAAAATAAAGACAACCTCTGATGGAGGAGAGGTATGAAAATTTGTTGCCAACAGGTCTTCTCTAAAACAAATTGAAAAGGGAAAATGAACAAAAAGAAGGGAAATGATACCAGAAAGAAACTTGGATCATTAGGAATGAAGATAAAGAGAAACCATAAATATCTAAGTAAATAACAGACTATCTTTCTCTAATTGATTTATTTAAAGTATGTCTGATGGTTGAAAGCAAAAATTTTACTGATAGGTTTTGCTATTGGTTAGTGTTATACATGAGACATTTATAACATAAAGGAGGGTGAGTAAAGGGGTGTAGGTGATGGAAAGGTTTCTTTTTTTCTATATTTTATTGGTGCATTATAATTGTACATAATAGTGGAATTTGTTGTTACATATTCATACATGCACATGATGTAACAATATAATTTGACTAATATCATTCCCAAGTATTTCCCCTTTCCTTCCTATCATCTTTCCCTTGGCCCCTTTCCTCTATTCTATTGGTCTCC
Source organism: Marmota marmota marmota (assembly GCF_001458135.2). Taxonomy (NCBI): domain Eukaryota; kingdom Metazoa; phylum Chordata; class Mammalia; order Rodentia; family Sciuridae; genus Marmota; species Marmota marmota. Next base: position 12,235,537 of record NW_026000249.1, on the reverse strand, counting down.
CTTCGATTTTCATGAAATCCCTAGCAACTTTCTTTTCCTTTTTAATTTCTAGCTTCCACATATGAGAGAAAACATAAAACCTTTGGCTTCATGAATTTGACTTATTTTGCTTAACATAATGGTCTCTAGTTCCATCCATTTTTTTCTGCAAATGACATTGTTTCATCCTTCTTTATGGTTGAGTATAACTCCATTGTGTGTACAACATTTATTCAATGTTGTTTCTAGAGCCCTTTCTGCTGTGACCCACATAGCATCAACAAAGGATTCTCGAGTAGAGGTGAAGGGAGATGAAGGAAAACACAAAGACAAAGAAGACACAGAAATATTTTCACAAAAAAAGTGGGGCCAGGGCTGGGTATATAGCTCAGTTGGTCGAGTGCTTGCCTCACATGCACAAGGCCCAGAAGGAAACTGTACTCTGATGGAGAAACAGTGACCTAGAACTGGCTCCACAAGTTTATTATATAGGATCTCATAATCAGGAAGTTAAACTGTAGAAGCATTGTAAATTGGTCAAGGCTTGTAAGTAGTCAGAGGCTTCTTTGTACACTAAAATTTCTAGAACTAGAAACATTTTGCAGCACCTATCCTACTGTTGCAGTGTTAAGAACATTCTGCAATTATCCTGCTACACCCATTGTCCTGGGATATCTGATAACTGTTAGCATCAGAGCTGAGAGTCAAGGATGATATCATCCTCACCTTTGGCAATGAATGCTTCCCAGGCTTGGCTTTGCCAACAGAACAGGATCAGCTTATGACTGGGTGCTCATTGGCTCTCCACATAGCTTAACCTAATGGTCTCTAGTTTCATCCATTTTCCTGCAAATGACCATTTCATTCTTTATTATGGCTAAATAAAACTCCATTGCATGTGTGTGTGTGTGTGTGTGTACTTTATTTATCCATTCATCTATTGATAGACACCTACACTAGTTCCAAGATTTGGCTATTAAGAATTGTGTTGCTATAAACATGCATATGCATGTAACACTGTATTATGATGACTTTAATTATTCAGAATAAATACTGAAGAGTGATATAGCTGGATCATATGGTGGCTCCATTCCTAATCTTTGAGGAAATTCCATACTAATTTTCCTAGTGGTTGTATTCATTTACAATCCCACCAGCAACATAAATTCCTTTTTAGGTGGTGGAAAGATTTCTGTATACCACTTGGGAGTAGTTTACTATTTTATGTAGTTTGTATGTATGATTTTATGTAGTTCCATATGTATATTTTAATTCTTAGAGCAGCCATTCAAAATAATTAAGGATATGCAAAAGTAGAAGAACAAAGGTGAAACTCTAAAATTTTTTCCAAAAAAATCTAATAAAAACCAGAAAGGAAGGTAAAAGCCCTAAAAATATAGGGAATAATCTGAAAACAAATCACAATTTTGTATTTAGAGACCTAAATGATTTTCTTTCATTAATCAATAGAACTCATAGAAAATCAACAAAGACACATAAGAATGTACAAAATTGTAAATCAGTCATGTATTATTGTCATTTATAGATCATTCTACCAATCAACAGCTAAATGTACATTCTTCTCAAATGCATATGGTTCATCAAGATAGACTCTATAATGGGATATAAAACAAGAATTAACAAATTTTTAGAAAGATTAAAATGAATAAAAAACTATGTTAATAATTCTTTGACAATAAAGTAATTAAATTAGAAAAAATAACATAAAGATAAGTGTAAAATCTTGAATCACTTGGAATTTAAACAGCAAAGAGCAAATACTCCATGTTTCCCAAGAGGAAGTTTCCAGAGAAGTTATAAAATTACTTTAAACTACAAAAAATGATCTCCCTACATGCTCCACAAACACACAGGACGGTGTATGTGGGTTGTTGAACTAAGGGTGTTGGTTCCCTTTTGGTTTTTGCCAGGTGGACATAATTCTTTCTCTGCATGTGGGATTCTCCAACATGTCAACTATTTCATCAAAGTTACCAAGAGAGAGAAAGACTGTCACCAAGACAAAAGACACACTTTTAAAAAAAATTAACCATGAAGCTGGGAGTGGTAGTACCATGAAGTGGGAGTGCCTGTAATTCCAGGTGCTTGGAGCCTCAGCCTGGAGGATCTCAAGTTCCAGGTCATCCTGGGCAACTTAACAATACTGTTTCTCAAAATAAAAAAGAAAATTAAATTCATGGAAGTGACATTCCCTCAAGTTTGCTACATTATGTTGGCAAGAATTATTCAGGGAGGGATTGCACGGAGTGGCAACTACCAGAAGGCAGACTCATGAGCAAACATCTTAGTGGCATCTGATTAGGTTGTATATACAAACTGATTCTAAAATGTATATGGAAATGCAAAGTATCTATAGTAGCTAAAATATAAATGAGAAGAAAAAATTAGAGAAAATATACTACCGAGTTTAAAACCATATTGAAAGCTACCATAATCAAGGCATAATATTTATTAATATTAATTTTGGCACAAAATACAGACAATACAACAGAATAAAGTGTAGAAATGGACCCATACAAATATATTTGATTGAGTTTGGGCAAAGGGGCAAAAATCAGTTCAATGAAGAAATAATATCCTTTTTAACAAATAATGTTGAAACAATTGGACATCTACATGCAAAAAAAATTTAAGCTAAAATTTGTCCCTTATAAACTTACATTAATATGGATAATAGATTTAAGTGGAAAAATATTAAACTTTTAGAAGAATATATAGTTGAAAACTCTTCATAACCAGAGGTTAGTCAAAGAGTTCTTAGGATACAATAAATGTGTACAATTAAAGAAAAATTGGCAAACTGGACTTCATCAAAATTAAAAACTGTTGCTCTGTGAAAAACATTATTAAAAGAAGGAAAATCAAACTAAAGATTGGAAGAAAACATTTGTAATCACATATCCAACAAACAGTTTTTGTCCAAAATAATTAAAGAATTCTCATAATTCAACAAGAAAACAATTCAGTTTTTTAATTTTACAAAACTACTAGAACAAATAAGCAAGCTCAATAATGTTGCAAGATACAAGATCAACACATGAAAATAATATTTCTATATACAATCAAAAACTGGATTACACAAAGGAGAATGAATGGAAGGGAGGGGGAATGGGAATAGGAAAGATAGTAGAATATACATATGTAACTTTTATTTTCTACATAAAATCAGTAGTTTACTACTCCAAGTGGTATACAGAAACCTTTCCACCACCTAAAAAGGAATTTATGTTGCTGGTGGGATTGTATATTAATACAACCACTATGAAAATTAGTATAGAATTTCCTCAAAGACTAGGAATGGAATCTGTGTGCCTATATGATTACACGACCAATGTAAATTTACATCATGTACAACCAGAAGAATGAGAAATTATACTTCATATATGTATAATATGTCAAATATATTCTAATATCATATATAACTAATTAGAACAAATAATTATTTAAAAATTAAAATACATAGAAACAAATTTTAAATGCAGTTCAATGTGCAATAGCTCCTAAACATGAAATACTTAGATTTTAATCTAGCAAAATATTCAGACTCTGAATACTGAAAATTATAAAATATTCATAAATTATATCCAAGAAGATACAAATAAATTAGAAGCCATAGATTATACATTGAGTCGAAAACTGAATATAGTAAATAGGTAAGTTCTTTTCAAATTAATATATATGTTTAACACAATATCAAAATGACAACATTTTTATTGATGGGTATTTGTATTCTAACATTTATATGAAAAGGAAAATGAGCCAGATAGTTAAAACAATTTTGAAGAAGAAGAAATTAAGTCTATGTGGCTAATTTAATCAAGGCAATATTGTATTGGTGGGAGGATAGACACAAAGATGAATGGAATTGAATATAAAATCTAAAAATAGATGCACACAAGTATGGTCAACTAGTTTTGGGCAAAGGAGCAAGAATAATTCAATGGAAGAAGGATAATCTTTTCAGATCCATAGATTTTTTTTTAGAGAGAGAATTTTAATATTTATTTTTTTAGTTTTCGGCGGACACAACATCTTTGTTGGTATGTGGTACTGAGGATCGAATCTGGGCCGCACACATGCCAGGCGAGCGCGCTACCGCTTGAGCCACATTCCCAGCCCAGATCAGATCCATAGATTTTTAAAAAAGTGAACCTTGACTTAAACCTCACACTTTATACAAAATAAATTTAAATGCATCAGTGACTTAAATGTAAAACTATAAAACTCTTAGAAGAAAATTTTCAGGAACTAAGGTTAGGTGAAGAGGTTTTAAACATGAAAACAAAATGTGATCCAGAAAGGAAAAAAAATTGATAAATTGGTCATCTTTTGCTTTATAAAAAATCCAGTTCAGAGAATGAGAAGATAGGATGCAGACTAGGAGATAACATTTGAAAGCCATATGTCCAATAAAGGACTGGTATCTAGAACATAGTATGAATATTCAAAACTTTAGTATAAAAAAATCTAATGGCAACAAATGCAAAATACTTGAGTAAACATCTCAGAAAAAGAGAGATTAATAGCACCAAAATAAATGAAAAGATGTTCAACATCATTAGTGATTAGGGCAATGCAAACTAAAAATATAAGATTGACATTTATTAGGATGGCCAAAATAAAACCAGCGATAAAACCTCACCAATGATGATGAGAATGCAGAGAACCTGGATCTCTCGTACATTACTGTTGTGAGTGAAAAATAATTCAGCTACTTTGGAAAGTATTTGTCAATTTCTTATAAATATAAGCATACACTTTCCATATGTGTTAGTCAGATTTTTATCATTGTAAAAGAGAGGAGTAACAATTATTTTGGTCTCATCATTTCAGCAGTTCAGTTCATGGTTGGTCAGGTCCATTGCTCTGGGCCTGAGGTGAGGCAGAATATCATGGCAGAATGGTGTGGAGGAAGAAAGCTGCTCAGTTTATGGCAGCCAAAGAGCAAAGGGGGCAGGTGAGAAGGGTCTGGGGACAAGATAAATAATCCCCAAGGGCATGCCCCAGTGAGCTGATTCCTCTAGCTACGTGTCCCCTGCCTATAATTTCCCTTCAAAGTATTAATCCATCAAATGAATTAGTCTACTGATAAATTTTCAGCTCTTATAATTATTTCACTTCTGAACATTCGTGCATTTTCCATCACATGAGCTTTTTGGAGAACACCTCATATCCAAACCATAACACCATACAAACTAGTAATTGATATAATTGATCTCCTTTGCATTTTTTTCCCAGAGAAATGGCAGCTTATGTTCACACAAGTGTCTCTTCACAAATGTTCATAGCAACTTCTTTTATAATAGCCTCAAACAGAAATGGCCCAAATATCTATTAATGAATGAATGATTAAGCAATCTTGGGCACATCGATACCACAGAATTGTTGTCAGGGATATAAAGGAACAGTATTGATATTTGCAACTCAGATGGATCTCAAGGGTATTATTCTTAATGAAAAAGGACAATCTCAAAAGTTGGATATTGTGTTTCCATTTATATTATGTTTTGGAAATGTCAAAACTGTAGAGTTGAACAGATTACTGGTTACTAGGGGATGAAAAAGGAGGGGGGGGATTGGTTTGACCAGGAAGCAGTAATATGAGTGTCTTTGTAGAGATAGAACTGTTCTGTATCTTGATTTTTTGGTTACAAATTTGACTACTAGAACGTAACACACACACACACACACACACACACATACACACAAATGAAGCATGTAAAAACTGATGAAACCTTAATAAGGTCTGCAATTAGCAAACAGTGTTGACAATATTGTACCAGTGTCAATTTCCTGATGTTAACATTGTACTATAGTTAGGTAAGAAATCACCAATAGAGGAAACTGGTTGAAGAGCTTATAGAACTCTCTCTCTGATTTCATCAACTTCTTGTGAGTCTATAATTATTTCTCAAATAAAATGTTAAAAAATAATATTGAGCAAAAGAAGCTTAAAATAGCAGACATGATCTTAAATAGATAATTGATCAATAAGGATATAAGGATGACAAAAATGCACATGGAGAGCCAACATTATTCCATTAGGGAAATGCAGATTAAAGCCATGATAAAATATTGCTACACACCCATTACAGTGGCTACACTGAAAAATAGTGATAATACAAGTGCTGCCAAGGAAGAATAAAAGTCTTAGAAGTCTTATTCATTGTTGGTAGAATAAAAAAAATTGGCATCACTACTTGGGAAAATAGTTTGGCATTTTCTAATGAGTATATTCTTTTTTTTCAGTGTACTTTATTTTTTTTAATTTTTTTTACACATCCATTGATTTACATATTGCCATACTAGTGTCTGTTGTATTCTGCTGCCTTTCCTATCCTCTACTATCCCCCCTTCCCTCCCCTCCCCTCCCCTCCCCTCTTCTCTCTCTGCCCCCTCTACTGTAATTCATTTCTCCCCCCTTTTTTTCCCTTTCCCCTCACTTCCTCTTGTATGTACTTTTGTATAACCCTGAGGGTCTCCTTCCATTTCCATGCAATTCCCTTCTCTCTCCCTTTCCCTCCCACCTCTCATCCCTGTTTAATGTTAGTCTTCTTCTCATGCTCTTCCTCCCTACTCTGGTCTTAGTTACTCTCCTTATATCAAAGAAGACATTTGGCATTTGTTTTTTAGGGATTGGCTAGCTTCACTTAGCATAATCTGCTCTAATGCCATCCATTTCCCTGCAAATTCTATGATTTTGTCATTTTTTAATGCAGAGTAATACTCCATTGTGTATAAATGCCACATTTTTTTT
>NW_026000249.1:12159343-12227730 GCF_001458135.2 Marmota marmota marmota | reverse complement strand
CCCTTTACTGTACTACCTTCCACTGTTGGTTTTCATTGTTATTTTGCATTTTCCTCTTCCTGTAATGTTTTTGCCAAGGATGTTTTTGAAGAGATGGTTTTTCAGTCTGCAAATTCTTTTACTTTGTTATCTTGAAGGTTTATTCCTTCATCTGAAGCTTATTTCGCGGATACACAATTCTTGGTTGGAACCCATTTTCTTTCAGCGTTTGAAATATGTTGTTCCAGGATCTTTCTAGCTTTTCAGAGTCTGTGTTGAAAGATCAGCTGTTGTCCTGTTTGTTTTTACCCCTAAATGTAATCTGCTTCCTTTCTCTTGAAGCTTTTTAGAATTCTCTCCTTATTCTGTATGTTTGGGCATCTTCATTATAATGTGTCTAGGTGTGGATCTCTTATGATTTTGCACATTTGGCATCCTGTAGGCTTCTAGGATTTGGGATTCTGTCTCATTCTTCAAGTCTGGGAAGTTTTCTCGTATTATTTCATTGAACAGATTGCTCATTCCTTTGGTTTGGACCTCTATACCTTCCTGTATCCCAATGATTCTTAAGTTTGGTCTCTTTATGTTATCCCATATTTCTTGGATGTTCCGCTTGTGGTTTCTTAACAGTCTCGCTGAGCTGTCTATGTTCTTTTCAAGTTGAAATACTTTGTCTTCATTGTCTGATGTTCTATCTTCTAAGTGTTCTACTCTGCTGGTAGTATTCTCCATTGAGTTTTTAAGTTGGTTTATTGCTTCCTGCATTTCTAGGATTTCTGTTTATTTGTTTTTTATAACCTCTATCTCCCTATATAGTTGATCTTTTGCTTCTTGGATTTGTTACGTAACTCATTGTTGAAGTGATGTTTCATTGTCTGATTTTGCTGTCTAATGTCTTCCTTGATACTCCAGATCATCTGAAGCATGTAAATCCTGAATTCTTTATCTGACATTCCATCTGCTGCAGCTATTACCTCTTCTAAAGTTGAGTTGACCTGCATTGCTTGTGGTCTTCTTTCCTTGTCTTTTCATACTGCTCGCGTTTCTTTCTGCTTGGTGAGACTGTTGTGTTATTGAATTTTCCCCCTATATATTTATATTGCTCTTGTATAGTTGCAAAGTCTCCCTTTGCAGAGGCGGGCAGCGGCTGTGCTGCTCCTCCAATTGGGGTGATCTGTCTATCTCGCTGGCGGGCCGCTGGGCCCCTTCTCCAGGTCGCATGGTCTGCCTACCTTGCGGGCAATGGCTGGGCCCTTCCTCCAATAGGGATGATCTTTCTACCACACTGGCAGGCCGCTGGGCCTGTTCTTCAGGTTGCAGGTCTGCCTACCTTGCAGGCGCAGGCAGTGGCTGTGTCCCTCCTCCAATTGGGGTGATCTTTCAACTAGGCCGGCGTGCCGCCGGGCCCCTTCTCTGGGACGCGCGGTCTGCCTACCTTGTGGACGGCAGCTGGGACCTTCCTCCAATTGGGGCGATGTGTCTACCATGCCGGCAGGCCGCTGGGCCTGCTCCGCTGGTCGGTCGCATGTCTGCCTACCTTGCAGGCGCGGGTGGCGGCTCTGCTTTATGAGTATATTCTTACGTATGACCTTGTAATCCCGTTTCAGCATATTTATTCTAGATAAATTCAGGTTTGTATTCACAGTAAAAGTTGTTTGTGAATGTTCCTATGAACAGCTTTGTAATAGCAAAAACTAGAAAGAGTCCAAATTTTCTTCACTAGGTGAATGGCTTAAAATATTTGATACCTTCATATAATGGAATACTACTCAGTATATTGGGCAGTGATTATATGCCAAGAAGGATAAATAAATCAGAGAAAGGTAATAGAAGTTGTTAAAAGACAGGGCAGCCAGAAAAGTCTTCACTGAAAGGGTAGTGGGAATGACACAAAGCCATCTCCGCGCAGGAAGAGATTTTCAGGCAGAAAGAAACAGTAATTGATAAGCTCTGAAATAGAACTATGTCTGGAGGTTTAGGATAGAGCAAGGCCAGGAATACAGTAAGCAATGAGAAGGGAGAAGATGAGGAGACTGAGATAACAGGTGGTGGGGGCAAATTTGCTGGATGGAAGGTATCAATGAAATCTATGGAAAAATGCTCATTATTTTGTAGAGTGTAAGTTAAGGTTTTATCATCTTGTTCAGAGAAAAAAAAAATTCTGTCTAACTTGATCCATTTGTTTGCAATTTAATACTTTTTTGAAGCTTGGTTTATGTTTTCAAATAGAGTCACTATTCCTTAGGTAGTGATTGTCATATATAGCAATTAAATTTGCTTATTAAATTGCTCATTCATTTTCTAAATTGTTTCTCTGTACAGATCTTATTATAAAGGCCCTTTTATCATCTTTGTCCTTGTTTTTGAACTCTTTGATGATACCACAATCCTTATTCTGTTGTGCAATTCTAGATAGAACTTGAAATTTTATTAGGAATCTAACCTGAATTGTACATAATGATATATATATATTTTCCCAGTTTAAATAACATAGAATTAAAGCCCATATATTTTTGATTTTAGACAAAAGCCTGAACTTTTCTAAGAAAAGCCATGTTTTACCAGTTTTAGAAACAATTATTTTTACTGGACATTCAGCACTTTCAAACTGCTATTTAATATGTAAACTGTGGGCTGGGTCTGTAGTTCAGTGGCAGAGCACTTGCCTAGCACCTGTGAGGCACTGGGTTTAGATCCTCAGTACCACATAAATGTAAATAAGATAAAGGTATTATGCTCATCTACAACTAGAAATTTAAAAATATGTAAAATGCATTATTTATCTAATTTGAACTTTTGAGGGACAGAATATTAGGCTTTTTTAATCTCTCTGCTCTCCTTGAAGCCTTATTGCTGAATATTTTCTGAAAGATTTTTGTAGGTGGAACTCCTTAAACATAGCTGGACAAATATCACAATGATAAAGGATGATCCAAATTGCAAACCTTTTTTCAGATGTTTCAGAACAAAAGGTTCAGCATATGAATAATGATGTGCAATATAGAAACCATTTATTTCTAAAACAACATGTGTCAGGGAGATAAAATTTCACTTTCTCAACTTCTGTAGCTGGGAAAAAATCTTGATAAACTGATGAGCTTTTCTTTTGGTGGCAAGGAAGAAGAGGGGCCTTTTTCTTGGCAGCAGTAGGTAGAAAACCAAGGAATTAAGTATCAACACACTAAAGGAGATGGGAGGTCCTCACAGTTGCTTTTAGTGCATTTATCTCCCTCTCTTCTCACTGGCCCATGCTGAGCATTTACCAAACAGATAAAGTCTATCTTATTTTTAAGAAACTGATTTCTTTTTCAGGGAAGAAATTCTCTATGGGAGGGGTATTGCACATGGATCAACACAACAGGGTGATTGCTTTACAGGGTATATTTTCTCTTTAGGGATACTAACTGGTGAATTTTGAAGATTGCTTTTCATAAGTGCCAAAAGAAAAGGTCAGGTTGTACATATGATTTCTTGCTAACATCATCAGTGTATATGTGTATGCATACATATAGATATGTGTGTGAGCATATAAAAATACTATGTGGAATTCACAAGCCTCAGCTTTCTTACAGGAGCAGAAGGACTTACCATTCTACAAAGTAATTTTAGGAATTTCAGGAAGGCTTTCTTGAAATACTTTGAAATACTTTCAAAACTTCAGATTCAGGGCTGGGGCTGTAGTTCAGTGATAGAGCGCTTGCCTATTATGCATGAGGCACTGGATTTGATCCTCAGCACCACATAAAAAAGATAAACAAATAAAATAAAGGCATTCTGTCCCTCTACAACTACAAATATAATTAAAAACAAAATCTTCAGAGTCAATGTTTAAAATTCCAACATTAGAACTTTGTTTCTTTAAGATTTTTTTCCTCATTTGAATGCTATCTCTTCTATCATCACTGAAAAACATATGTATATTTTCATTTAATTGTGAAAGAGTTTTTTGTTTTTTCCTGGGTACAGGTTTTGATTGGGAAAAGAATGAAAGAAAAGGAAATGAAGAAGATAGAACAAAATTTCAGATTGAGGGAGATTGGGCCCTAAATGTTATTTACATCTTGAAATAGATCTGATTGAAAAAATATAATAATAGTACGTATTTATTGAGAGCATCACTGCCTGCTAAGTACATTACACTGCTTTCAAAACAGTTGCATGAGACAGATGATTTTCCTGAGAAGTGTGTGTATATATGTATGTGAGAGAGTGTATACACAAACTTTTGTATAAATATGTATTTGGATTTTTCTCTCTCATTGGAAAATCAGTATTAAAAATGTGAAAGACCTTAAAGTGGATTTTTTCAGTGAAAAGGCATTGTCTAGATTACTTTTCCAATTATCTGAATGTATATGACTCTGCGCTTTTTATTATCTTTGAGCTGTTCAATAACTTTGTGTGATACTTTTCTATAGACATGCATATTCTGTCCAGGGGAGATTATCTTTAGTCCATGGAAAAAGCTAACTGTCCATTTATTTGTAAATTCGTTTTATTACTTCTGATTCAACTATATAGTTTGAATTTTTGTTGAACCTGTTGTAATATCTTACTAGTTTTCTCATTTATAATGAGTTAATACAGTTTTTGACATGAGCATTTTATATTTTGATGAGAGATATGAGTTTTTAAAAATTATTCTTTAACAGATTTGTATTAATGAGGGTCCTCCAGAGAAACAGAACCAACAGGATATGTGTGTTTATGTTTATATGTACACATACATGCTTATACATCCATATATATGCACATATACATGTATGTGCATTGTATATCTGCATACGTGCATATATATGTGACATAAATAAACATGAATGAAAGAGAGGGATCTCAGATGATTTTTAAGGAGTTAGCTCACAGAATTGTGGACATTTGGTACATGCAAAATGTGATGGAGTACACTGGTAGGCTGGAGACTTAAAGATGATTTGCAGTTCAAATCCACAGGTTGTGTACTTGCTAAAGTATTTCTTACTCCAAGGAGGTCAGATTTGTTCTCTTGAAGCCTTCCACTGATTGATTGAGGGTCATCCACATTATGGAGGGTAATCTGCTTTATTCAAAGTCCACTGATTTAAGCGTCAATCTCATCTAAAAACTACTTTCACAGAAGCATCTATAATAATGTTTGACCAAAAGTATGGGTACCATGGCCCAGACATGTTGTCAGTAAAAGAAAATATTGAATATTTTCCCCAGAAATAAATGATAAAGGTTTTAGGAGACATATGCTTACCCTGATTTCAGTATTATACAACATACACATGTATCAAAACACCACATAGTATCCCATAAATACATAAAATTTTAATAAAGTATATAAAAACAAAAGCAAGAGTACATCAAAAATAAAATTAGCCATCATAAATTTATTAGTAATTTTGCTTAAATTCTTTATTAAGACTTTTTTATATTCTTATGAAAGCTGCTACATTAATTTACCATCTTAATCTGGCTATTTAATATGTTCATTCTCAGGAGATTAATGTTTTTGATGAATATATATATATATATATATATATATATATATATCAGACAAAAATATCGAAAACATAAATGGTGAGCAAAAGTTAGGATATGAAAAACAATTTGCAACAAAGTCCAGATTAAGTTGCAATGCAGGAACATTTGTGATTTATTAAGTATATCCGATATTGAAATGTTATAGATTCTAATTCTAGATGATGACATGAAACTTTTTCTAGATATTTTAAGATCACTGACAGCACTAGATGTGACAATATAAACCCAGGAGCACTTTCCCACTTATAATTTACTGGAATTTACCAATTATGTATGAGGAGTTGAGGGGTTTTTATTGGTGCTATTGTTTTGGTGGGGTCTAGAACTAAATACAGACCTGCTGACAATATTCTTATAGAAGGCTTAAGAAAACCAACCTGTAAGGCTGGGGTTGTGGTTCAGTGGTAGAGTGCTCACCTAGCATGTGTGAGGCACTGGGTTCGATCCTATCCTCAGCACCACATAAAAATAAATAAATAAATAAAATAAAGGCATTGTGTCCATTTACAACTGAAAAAATATTTTTAAAAAAGAAAATCAGCCTGTAGTTTTTTGATAGTTAGATACTCATCTGGTGATATTTCTTCATAATGTACCCCCAAAATGGGTCTTGGGTAGGTTAGTAGCTCTCATGAGGGTAAAGTTTGCCAGTAATAGCTGCATATAAATAGTCAATTATATAGAAGGCATGGTTCATATGGATTCTTCCCAGGAGGAATAAACTTTGAGATGAGGAAAGAACAATGCCTAGATATTCTTTGTATAGGAAATTGAGAAGTGGCCCTCAAAGCAATATCAAGTTGGCCTCTTGAGAGCTTACTCCTTGCTATAAATTGCCTAAAATTTTAAATGTTAATGTCTATGTCACATTTTGGGATTTCTTCTTCATGCAATGAATAGCTAATAGTTGCTGTTAGTAAAGAACGAAGACATAGTGTATTGTAAATTGTTGGAATTAAACTAATCTCCCTTATGCTAAGATTTAATTAATTAATTAATATGTGCAAAACACTATGCAAATGGAGTTTATAGGGGTATAAGGCTTTACAAAAAATTGTCCTATATAGTGAATTCAAGAAAATCATGAGTGTTTTAGCTTGAAATAAAGTAACCAGACCTCTAGAACTATGGGTCTCAAAATTCAGAATCACTTGGGGATTTATGAAAACACAGGTATCTGGGTCCTATTAACAGCAATTTTGATTCAGTAGTTCTGGGGTGGGGCCTGAAATTTAGAATTTAAACAAGTTTCTAGGTGTTCTGATGCTGAAGATTCTGAGAGTACACTTTGAAAACCAGGGCTAATGATTTAACACATTTAACATTGTGATCTACTGACCTTGAGGAAGTTCCATCAAAGACAAATAAAATTTCTTCTTTTCTCATATAGTAGGGAAAATGGCTATTTAGGTTATTAATTTAAAGCAGTGAATTATTATTATGTACATCATTCTTAAATAATATATTTTTAGGTTTTTACCTTGAAAGTTTATATATGATTTTTTTTGTTTTAACATCATATTTTATTATAAGGCGGGGGGACTAGAAGTTGATTGGATATATATGATCTTTCTATGTAGCCAAATAATGATGGTCAAAGAAAAATAATGGTGCTTTTACCCAAGCTATTTGACACATATCCTCAAGTAGTTGGTGTTCTAAATATATTGTGAATAATTATGTGTATATATGTATATTTTAGTGTATTTTATATATTATTTACATATAAATATTCTAATATGTATATATGTATATGAATATTTATATGTATTTACATGTATGTAATTATTTATATGTATATAAGTATGTATAATGTATGCATATATACATATAAATATACATACATATATGTATGAATATATACACATATGTAAATATATACATATATAAATACAAATATATATGAACACAAACACACATAATATTGTGATAGGTAATTTTATGTATTAACATGACTGATAGCTTTCCAGATATTTGATGAAACATTATTTCTGGATATTTCTATAAGGGTATTTCCAGAAGAGATTAGCATTTGAATCAATGGACTGAGTAAAACAAATTGCCCTCCCCAATATATGTGGGCCTCATCCAGTTAGCTGAGGTTCCTAATAGAACAGAATGTGGAGGAAGGAATTCTTGCTCTTTGCCTAACTGATTGAGCTGGGACATCAGTCTTCTCCTGCTCTAGGTCTAGGAATTAAACTAACATCAGCAACCCTGGTTTCCAGGCCTTTGAACTTGAACTGGAACTCCATAACTGGTTTTCTTGAGTCTGCAGCTTATAGTAGGCAAAATCATGGAACTTCTTAGCCTCTATATCCATGTAAACTAATTTCTTTAAAAAAATAAATTTCTTAATTTATATATAATATATTTATTTATAGAACTATAAAATCTACTGTTCTATTCCTCTGGGAAACAATATAAATATACATTATATATGAAAATATATACTCATATTTTCAATAATGTTTCAAGATATAATTGCCTTCAGTCTAGGACCTTGCCACTTGAGTGTAATCCTTAGATCAACAACAACATAACCTGGGAAATACATAATCTTGGCTCTCATCCCAGTTCTACTAAATCCAAATCTGTATTTTAACTCAATCTTTACATGATTCATTTTCCCATAAAAATTTGGGAAAATCTGATTTATGAGTAATTTACTAAGAAACAAAACCAGTGATTTCAATGCACAAGGAGATACTTTTTTGAACACAATGTGAAGAATCTGTAGACTGGCAGGGGAATCCGACTTAATAAGGTGTTCTAGCTGGGAGGCAGGGAAGAGCTGAGCTGTTGACCAGTCTGACTTTGGTCATGCTGAGTTTTTTCAATTTGTGTAAAAGAAACCCATTAATTAAGTAGCCTTAGATTCTAAACAACATGGAGAAAAATCAATTAGAACACCTTGGAGAGTGAGAGAGAATTGGGAAAAATTCATTATCAGATAGCCAGGATTTCTTGAGAGGAGAGGTCAGGTATGACCTCTCCCTGTCACCAAGTAATTATGACCAAAAAACCAATCACTGGCAAATGACTGTTTTTGCCCAAGCCATTTGACACTTAAAAAAAAATCTATAAGTAGCAAACATCATAAATAATCCTTGATTTCTGTAAACCAAAGAAAAATGCACAAACTGGCTAGTTCAAATGATAGGTAAACAAGTTCAGCACTATTGTTTTATCACGTTTTTTGCCACTGTTTTTTATGTTTTCATGGGTTTGAATTGAACATGGATTGTCCAGTAAGAGTAAATAAAAATAACATCATTCTCTGCATTTGAGATTTCAATTCAGGGTAACTTATTTTATGAGTGCTGGGAAAATTACCAGACTGGTTTTATAAAGCTTCAGTGCAACAAAGGCAGCAGCCTGTTATGGTCACCCTACTTCCTCTCCTACACTTTTTTAGCCTTTTCTCCATTCTGTAATTTAATGGATCTTTTAAAAATATAAATTATAACACATCACTTCTCTGCTCAAAGCCCTTCAAGGGTGTCCCATCGTACATAGAATAAAATCTGCAATCCTTATTGTGCCCTCCAAGGTCATTATCTAGCTTCTGGATCTCCCTCTGATTATTACTCTTGTGGTTTTCTTCCCTCACTGTCTTTAATTGATAAATATGCCAGGGTCCCAGGGCCATTGTTCATACTTGCTTCACACAGCTTCCCTTCTTAATTCTTCATGGTTTCTTTTCCGGTTACCTCCATGGTGGGATTTCTCTAACCACCCAATCTGAGCTTGTACCCCACTATAGTCCCCATATGTGGTCTTTGTTTTCTTCATCCTGATTTTGTAATAAGTAATAATTTGTTTGCCTATCTCTCCCACTAGACAAGCATTGGTATGTTTTGCTTCCCATTATATTTCTATGCCTGGAACATAGGAAAGTTTCAGCAAAAATATTTTTAATATATTATTTATTTATGTTTATGTGGTGCTAAGGATCAAGCCCAGTGCCTCACATGTGTGAGACAAGCACTCTACCACTGAGCCATAGCCCCAACCCCTTCAGTAAATATTTATTAAGTGAATTATATAATCTAGTCAAGTTATCCTTTGGTTCAAGCATTCAAATAGTTTCATCATAACTCAATGAACATATTTGAATAGTTTTGGGCTCTTGTTTACCCTTCTAAGTGTAGGGCCACAGGAAGAAAGCTATTTATTTATTGTATGTTTTCTGGCCCTGTGCTTGTATTATTTCATTATTTTTATTCACAACAATTTTGTGAAGAAGGCATTATTTTAATCATTTTATAAATGGCTAAATGTAGTTGTAATGGTTTAATCCAAATTCATAAAGCTAAAAAATGTTGGCATTCTTTAGAATAAAAGGCATCACAATAAAGTGAAATTAGCCACAGTTCTAAAGAAGATGTTACCAAACCATATAATTGACAAAGGATTAATAGGCAGAAGAAATTAAGAGCACATACAAATCAACTAAGAAAAAAATAGATGGTCTTATAGAAAATGCGATAAACACTATGAATAGTCAATTTACAATGGAAGAATTTGGAATAACTGATAAACAGATGATGTTTCACCTATCAAGTAATCACAAAACGGAAATTGTATATGCCTTTAAAGAAACTCCTGCATATAAGTATGAAGAGATTTGTGTAAGACTATTTATTACAACATTGTAATAGCGAAAAAAGCAACAACAAATCCCCTCAAACCTACAAATAGCCTCTACATCTATCCATAGAGTAACAGACAAATGTTAACATGGCCATAAGATGACATGCTGTACAACAATTTAAATGAATGAACCACATCTATAAATATCAGCTTTAGTAATTTTCACTATATAATGTGCAAAGATAATTTTCAAAATAATTTATGTGGGAGTACACTATGTAAAATTTAAAACATGAAAGATACTACTATTTATTGTTTATAGGCACATATGTAGAAAGTATACATGGGAATAATATGTACCAACTTCAGGAGAGTAATTATTCTCAGAGTGCAAGGAAGGTATATAAGATAAAGTAGGAGAATTTTAGCTTCTCTATCTGTAATTTCTTTAAATGAAGTCTAAAAAAGTATATAAAATATTAACATTTAGTAAATGTAGATTATAGGCATCTGTTATTTTTTCAATTTCATGTATTTTTATAATTAAGAAAAATAATATGATAGAGCTTGTATCAGACCTAGGTCTTTCTTTTCAAAGCCAGAGAGTTTTTTATTACCTAGGCTCCTTAAGAGCAATCCTAGATCTGCATCATAGAGCTATTTCTCTCACCAGTATTATCAGGAACATAATTAGACATAATTTTGCAGTGGTTATTGAGTGGCTATATCCCAGGAGGTCAAGATCTATCTCAGGCCACATGATCAAAGAGTACAGGGTCAATAAATGGTGGGATTATTAGCAAAACAATGAATACTTTGTTGTGCATTCCTGAGTCAGATGGATCAGGGCCCAGGTGTTAGATCGGGATGGGCATACATACCAGAGCCCCCATACTTTCTAATTTCTGTCACCACTTTAAACATGGGGCTATGTGAGTGTGCATTTTCTTTGTTACTGCAAGGTAAGTCAGTAGATGGAAAAGTTTTGACCATCTTTTGCAGTCCAGCTGGTTTCTTTGTCCTTCTAGATCTTTCATAGGAGAATAAGTCTTTCATTTAAAACAATTTTTTTAGTTGTTGATGGTACTTTATTTTGTTTACTTACAAGCAGTGCAGAGATCAAACCCAGTGCCTCACACATGCTAGGCATATAGCTCTACCACTGAGCTACAACCCCAGCCCAAGTCTTCTGATTATGTCTGTCTTATAGTTCAAAAAGTCACCAGGGTTTGTCATAAAAATCCTACAAAATTATGTTTCTGGGTAAACAATGGGCCTTGACTCCAATAACGGAAATCATTGACTCTGGCAATTTAAGTGGTCTATACCATTTCTTCTTCTTTTTTTTTTTTTTTACACAAAATGATGGTTAATTTAGGAGACTATAAGGTTCAGAGTTGGGGTTGACACATGTATGTAGACTCTTCAACTCCTAGCCATGACATCTATGATTGAAAGTCTCAAAAAGGTATAAGATCCATGTATATGATAACAAAAGAATATCTGGGAAAAATTCTATTAAACATTTCCTCTGAACCAATCAATTTTGTCTTTGAAATGTCATCTCCCAATGGTTTAGTACACACTTAACCATATAGTTTATTTTCCTTCTCTTCAAACTTATTTGACCCTCAAGTAATACTTTGTATAATATTTTTTAAATTAATTAATGTGTTTTAATTAGGTATATATGACAGCAGAATGCTTGATTCATTGTACACAACTGCAGTACAACTTTACATTTCTATGATTGTACACAATGTACTGTCACACCATATGTGCAGTTATACATGTACCTAGAATAATGATGTCCATCTCATTCTACTCTTTCCTGTCCCCGTGCACCCACTATATCCTCCCTACCTTTTGCCCAATGCAAGTTCCACCATTTTTCCCATGTCTCCCTGCTCCTGTCATAGATCAGCATCCACTTATTAGAGAGAACATTTTTGGGACTGGCTTACTTTACTTAGTATGATATTCTCCAACTCCATCCATTTACCTTCAAATGCCATAATTTTATTCTCTTTTAGTGCTGAGTAATATCCCATCATGTGTATGTACCACAATTTCTTTATCCTTTCATCTATTGAAGGGAATCTAGGTTCACTTCCACAGTTTAGCAATTGTGAGTTGTGCTGCTATAAACATCCCCAAAGTTGTACTCTAAGATATTTTTGTGAAGCAGCAATGTGATTAATATTTACTTAGTTTTCTACATGGACTTCTTAAATCCCAGCATATAAAACTGATATATTGAGATACCACATCAATGATAAATGAATATGATAATTAATTAGATATGTGTTAAATAAGAAAAAAATCTATGTTGTGTTGAGGGAGTTATCCTAAATCAATTTCTTTGTGGTTTAGGTTGATTTGAAAAATAGTGCCAAGAAACAACTTAGTCATATAAATTGTAAGTGTAAAGCTCAACATGTAATTTTACTGCTAAAATGTAAATATCTAAATATGATAATGATGACAATGAAACTTTCATGTAAACGTATTTTGAGGGCAGTTAACTTTAAGCAAAATGAGTTGTCTTATTTTAGACAATAAAGTTTATTAATTGAACAGCTTCAAGTTTTATCAAGAATAACCTTGGAAATGATGATGATATAAACATTATTGTGAGTACTGTCCTTGAAAATGGATATTAAAATTCAGTAGAGTTAGATATTGCTCATCAGATGATCTTATGAAAGTTTCCTGAAAGAAAGGGATAGTTATGTGGTAGAGTAAATAATAATGGATATACCAATGTATTGATTCCCTAGATAGTAAGAAAATGCTCATATTTTAAAGAAATTCTAAAAATGAAATATAATAGTCTCTGCATGACAGCTAAAAATGATAACTGAATCCATAACCTGATAAATATATGAGTTTTCTTTATAAGGAAAACAATTCAATACTATAGCTTCTGAAGTGCCTTTTCCTGTATTTACCTTCTGTCAAAGACCAAAATGGGTTCCCAGCAGCTAAGTTTGTGCTAGAGAGCCTCCCACCCCTAGCCCTCCCACCCACAACACTTGATTGGATCATGAGTGGACATCTGATCCAAATTAGACCTCTCTTACAGACATGAACTTGGAGCTAAGACATTCTAGCCTGTTCCAGATTGATGATTTGAAAGATGTAATATACATCAGGGAGCTTTGGAATCTGCCATCTTCTACCATGTGCATAGAGAGAAGCAAAGGCAGTCTGTGGAGGGAGAACATAGAGTAGACATGCAGAGAAAAACAGAGGCCAAGAACATACATTTATAATTGATTGATAGACTGAATGAGTGTCCTCCCCACAGAAACACCTCCAAAAATGAAATTGACACATTTTTGGCATATTTTATAATACATTAACTTTTTTAATTTATGGGAGTGACATATTGAATTGGTATGATTGTTACCTCTTTCTATCTTCTCCTGTTTAAAAAAACCATGGAATATAATCTTAACATTTTTTATCTCTGGTGCTTTATATGTGTATCATTTAATCTCTGTGAAGTACAAATTAAAATTGCCATCCGCATTTTATAGTTGAACAAACCACAATTTAATGCCTTTATATGACTTGCCTAAACTCATCTAATTAATTGCAAGTGGCTAAACTGAGACACACTCAGGCCTTTCTGACTCCTAAAAACTATACCCTTAACTATTATCTTGTTTTGAATCTGGGAACAGCAACTGATATCTTCCAGCAATGAGACAGAGATCTTGATATCTTTCATGTACATGAACAATACGTTCAGCTTAATCTGAATACTGCATGATGTTCTGAATTCCATATGACAGAATGAGGTCTGGAGGAGGCAAGAGTAAGGAAGGTTGTGTTCTCAGGAAAACCAGACATACACAGTGTGTGTATATGTACGTATATGTATGTTTTATAGAAGGCAAGAAAGAGACTCTTTTAGAAACAGAAAGCACATATTCCCTTTAGTTATTTTACACTCCCTTATACACGAGACACCAGTTAAGTTTGAATGAAATGTCATATTTGATTTCATAAAAGACACTGTAAGTGTGTGTGTGTGTGTGTGTGTGTGTGTGTGTGGTAGGAGGGCCCACAAACAAAACAAAACCATAAATGCCACATTTATTCATTCCAGAGAAAATTGAAACATTATATAAAATAGCATATAGATCCTCAAAGGACACAAGCCTAAAATCAATTAGTTTGAGCTTCAAAGGGATTTTGCTGAATATAAGAAATGGGTTTCCAGTGAAATTTTGATTAGAACCCTAAACACATTGGCATACTTATTGCTGAAATTTCATTTCATGTTGTAAGCTTAGAAAGATTGGATGGACTTTATTTAACCTGAATAAATATAACTGCACACATTTTACCCTGGTAGAAGAGCTAGAAGAAAACAGAAGTTTGCAGTAGGAGAGGGGACCTGAAGGCTAACATTTACATATGGTAGAAGCAATGATGGATTTTAGATTTTATTTCTGTGCTAGTTGGGGAGAAGACATCAAACATTACAGTTGGTCTGTGAACTTGAGCAGCACTGAACAACTTTGGTGGTAATTTGGAAGTGAATTAAAGGAGTCAACATAGAAAGAAGACCAGCCTTCCTCCCATCTTTCTACTTAATTGTAGATTTTTATTCAATCAATACAACAAGAAATCCTGAATTACCATTTTTTTTAATTACAGAAAGGACATTTGAGTTGCATGAAGGGAGGTGGAGAGAAAAAAATGTTTTATTAATATTTGTATAAAAACACTTGGTTTTTGCTTTAAAAATTTGATTTTAAAGCTCAGGTAGGAAAGCAAACATGGCCTGCCTATTCCCCTCTCTCTATTTATTTTCCCCTCTTATGAAAAGGTTTTTTTTTTAAATTTACTTGTGCCCAAGAGAAGATTCCCATTGCTTTTGGCTATGTGTCTCCATTAGGTAGAATTGTTCACCCTGAGCCCCTTTAGATTGTTGGCTGCAAGAAATTCTCTGGTTGGCTACATTTCAAATCTGTCAGAGCCAGATGTACTCTAGATGCATCCAAGTGTGATGCTGTTAAAGCTGTTGGTTCAGATGACCTTGATACTGTGTCTCTTCCTGACTGTAGTTTAAGTTTTCTACTCTGGCTTCTTACTTCTTCCCCTAACTGATGCTGACCGTTCAAAAACTGGTCTTTTTGATATGCTCCCAATTTCTATAAAATTACAGCAATTCCCTATAGAATCTTGCATTTTCAATGTCCCTATCAAATAAGCATCCTGTGGAAGAGTTTAATTTGCTTACAGTCAACTCTCCAAGTAAATTATACCTCATTGGAAAATTCTCTGCTTCAATATAAGATATTTTATATCTGTTTTTCTAATTTTATAGTTGAGAGATATTGGGATGCTAGCTATAGTTGAATCACTGTGTCTTAATCAATTCGTTATTTCATATAATGTGAAGTTTAGAAGTAGAGGATTCCTGGATGTATTAGTTGAGTCCAACAAATTTACTGGAGGTAACACCCATGAAAGTTAAGGTGGAAAATTATCAGCAGTTGTCAGGGAAATCCTTCTGAATGCAGTTCAGGTTTGATGCCCATGAACAAAAAGGGAAAGGAAGGAGGATTGAGTAGGAAGAGCCTAAGACTGCAGTGAGGCTCTAAGAAATTAAAACCAGCCTAACAAGAGCTCTGCCAAATTATGACCCATAGAGCACTCTTATGTATGGTAGAAATGACAGTACCCTAGTGTTTACTATGTTCAGTTATTAACTGGGGCTTCCTGCAAGATTTTGGCCTTGACTCAGATGCTATCTTGGATTATTTTCAGTTTGGAGGCTGTCAGCTAACTGCACTCTTTGCAACTAATCAGCACTGAAGATCTGAGTGGCACACCTCCATAACTTCCATGTAGAGTTGCTTAATTCAGTAGCATGGCTATACCATCCAGGATCCAGGTATTTTCCAAATTTCAATTAGGTCATGCTTAGCATGTTGCTATTCTTCTTTAGATAGACTTCCTCATTGTC
Organism: Marmota marmota marmota; assembly: GCF_001458135.2. Classification (NCBI taxonomy): domain Eukaryota; kingdom Metazoa; phylum Chordata; class Mammalia; order Rodentia; family Sciuridae; genus Marmota; species Marmota marmota. The sequence goes on along the minus strand of NW_026000249.1, from coordinate 12,211,643 downwards.
TAAAAACAACAGTCACAACATTATGCCTTCGCACTATGGTGTACCAAAGCAGGAAGGAGAACTTAATCCTCACGTTTCTGTTTGTAACAAAAACAACTTTCTCTAAAGCTTCCAAGCAGATTTTCTTCTAGTCCTATAAGCCAGGTGTGTGTCACATGCCCATGCTTCATCCACAGGGCAGCTTGGAAAGTGACTTGCTGAGTTTTACAACCTCTAAAATGAGAAGTGCCTTATACCAGCAAATAGGAAGAGAAATAGGAAGGAGGGGTGGGGACAGCTGTTGGTCAGGTATAAACTACCAGTATCTGCTACCCTAAGTATAGCTAAAGTGACACTTACTTTTATTCCCAGAAATTCAGATATTATAAATTGGTTACTAAATTTGAAATTTATTACACTGGTAGGATCTTTTGCTTATCTTGCATGGCCCCCAAATTCCCATCCCTTCCACTAGCCAGGAACTTGAAGGCTTTACTTCAGTCTTTCTTCAGATCATTTCTTACTTTTATTGTTGTCATAGTTTGTACTTTATTAAATAACTAAGTGATCAGATATCCAACAAAACTATTTAGACTAATTTTTTAAAGGACCGCTGAAAAGTCTGATTACAAGCTTTCAGTTTACCATGTGGCTTCTCTAGTGCTTGAAAGCTTCAGAGGCACCTAAGGACCAAGGAGAAGAGTAGGACAAACATTGAAATATTGTGTAGTGTTAAAAATGCCTGTATAGGGTTCTTATTTTAATATAAACTTGAATAACTGTATGCTTTCCCTAATATGTTTCTCATCTTCTCTATGTTTTTGTACACTATAGCCTGCTTCTTTGATAAATCTATTATTTTCAGCACTATAAGCTCTCTGCTACTTTCCCACTTTTCTGTATTTGGAAAAGCTATGTGACCTTTCTAAGCATTAGTCTCCCAATCCATTGTTGCAGGGTGCTGTCCTTTGCATTATGTTTGTCCCTAACCTCTACCCTCTAGATGCCAGTAGGAATCCTGATCCTTGGTAAGAATAACTGAGACTGTTTCCAGACATTGCCAAGTATCCCTTCATGGGAAAAATCGATTCCAGTTAAGAATTGTAGAATATACCAAAGATGGCAAGGTTGGTAGAGTTTTCTATATTACACAGCACATCTCAAATAAGTATCTTTTTGTTTTTTCTCTCTAAAGTCCCTTCTGGGTTGGTTTTTTTAAAATTTTGTTGTGAAAACCAAATCTGTCTTTAGACATGGAAAAAAATAGCTCTAGGAGAGAACCATTGATGCAGACGATAGCAGCTGTAGGAAGTTTGTAGGGTTTTATTCTGAATAACCTGTAAAATCTTACTTAGAATTCTTCTATTTTTCCTTTGAATTTCCATCTTGGCTACTGTGCAATTAGCTTTGTTTGTTTTGTTTTACAAATACTCAGAGATTCTCCATCTCAGCGCTATTTTTCTGGGCCAGATAATTCTTTGTCATATGCAGTTGTCCTTATAGGGTGTTTAACCATCTCTACCCACTAGCTAGCAGCACCTTATCTTCACTCCCACCCAAAATTGTAACAACCAAATATATCATGGTCTCCTTGGGAGCAAAATCATCCCTGGTTGAGATTGTTGTTATATCTCTACTTACCTTTTTCTGTAAGCTGTCTCTTCTTTTCATCCTGTGTTTTAGAAGAAATGCATACTTCTCTCCTTTTCTTACCCAGAGACATTGAGTGATAATTTTTGTTATTGTTATTTAAACATGATTGAAGAATATCACTATCTCATATTGCATCATTTTTCTAACAAATACAGCATTTCCCCTAAAAGGAATTCTGGCAAGTAACATATACTCATTTGCCAAACATTTCTCATTTATCCTCTGAGTTAATAGGAATAGACCACTTGAGTTTGTGTTTTTTGTTTCATGTTCTTCTATATAGACTACCTTTACAGTAGAATAAATTGCTTATACCTCTATTTCACTACATCTAAATTTTGGGCAACCTCAGGACGAGTATATTGTCTTCCACATAGATACTACATTGAAATAAAAAAGAATGTAAATATTGTAATCAGGTACTTCTAGGTTAAAATACTGCTTAATTTCTCTTTAACCAGTGTCAGTAACTTTAGACAAGTTAGCTACTCTGACCTTCTTTCATCCTCTGTTTAGTAGGGGTAATATTACCTTTTGAGGGGGTAAAAAGCACTTGATATATGTTACTCAACAATGTTAACCATTGTTATTAATTTTATCAGGAGATACTAAGACCCATATAAAAGCCTTTAAAGGCAGAGTGTAAACCTCAAATACCTATACCTAAAATCTCTGCCTCTTTCTTTCATTTAATTTCTGACCTATTTGTGGACATAGCTTAGACATGTTAGGGAAAAGATTTTTGCATTATTTTTTGTTTATTTTGACAGACAGGTTAAGGCTGAACACTGAATTTTATGTTTATTTAGCATTATTGTGGAGATTTTGTTTTGCAGGTGTGAGAGATATATTGCTTCTAAAGAGAGCACAAGAGAGAATTCTAAATAAGAGGTTTATTAAAATTGTTTTTTTTTTATGGCAAAGTGTCAATTGAGATTTTAACATTTTCCCCAGTGCATGATATATTTTTTGCTTTCGTATTCATTCCCCTGATGTGTGTGTAATATATGGTTTTGACCTTTTCAAGACAAATTGAATGAAAAATATAATATAATGAAAAGAAAAAGCAAATAAAAGTAAACCTTCCAGACACATTACAAAAATCAATTTAAAAAGCAGAATATACTATTCTGATAATTAAAAAGAGTTTCTCTTTTCAATTTATTATGCAAGGATACAATTTTCCCTAAACAATAAAATGTGAATACTAGACTGGGGTATATAATTTTAGTTATATCACAGAAGTTTAGTGGTGAAGGGGACCCCAACATTATTTAATATAACCATTTCAATTTATGAGTGGAGAAATTGAAGTGCAGAGAAGGCAAATAACTGCCCCAGAATTTTAACAAATTTTAGTTTCAAAAATGACACAAGGATCTGATTTCTAGTAAGCCAGACACGTTGCTCTGTTGGATACATCTAGCTGATAAAACAGAATTGTTAAATCTTTTTTAAAATTTAGCACTTATTTTTTGATGAATTAAAAATTGGGGATTGGTAATGGAGACATTTTTATGGGTATGGCACCAATAAATGGTTTGGGGGCGGGTAAGGAGAATCTTTTAACTGGGATAAACTTGATGAAAACTATGCTTCAATTTAGTACAACTATTTTAAAACAAACAACAACAATGAAAACACCATCACCATGCTTGTCCTCTTCCAAGTATTTTGGAGAAGACAGAAGGACATAGAATGCTATTGAAAAACAAAACAAAACAAAAAATCTAGAGTTTAAGCAATATCTAACATTTAATTTTTGCTCCCATAATAATCTATCACTCTCATTTTAAAACATTTTGTTTATTAGGGAACATGTACAACTGTAAAAGCTTAGCAGTATTATTTAAGAATTGATTGTTTCTTCAGAATTCCAGTATATTTCTAATATTGTGTCTCTTGAATACTGCATATATTTAACATGCTTTAAGTCTTCCTTTAGCCTGGTGGAGTTTTTCAACAAAAAACTTTAATAAAACTTCTTGGATTTTCCTTGACACTTTCTTGATCTTCTTTCTGTGTCTTTTTTTTGTTCATGAAGTTGGTATTCTTCTGCCATGGTTGCAAGATCTTCTGGGATACTCTGACTTGCTCTTTTTAGAATTTTAATTAATTCATTGGCAGTCTTTGAATCACTTTTAGTGAAAAGGGTTATCGAAATACCAGTCTTCCCTGCTCTTCCAGTACGTCCTACTCTGTGCACATATTCTTCAATATTCTGTGGGAAATCGTAATTATATACATGTGTGATGTCATCAACATCAAGTCCTCGAGATGCTAAATCAGTTGCAATCAGTATCTTCACTCTTCCAGTTCTGAAGTCCTCTAATGCTTGTTCTCGATCACTGTGATCTCTGTCACCATGCAGTAATTGTACAGGTATGCCTTGGATGCTTAAATCACTTGATAGGTCATCAGCAATAAGTTTTTTGCTGACAAACACTATGACTTTATCTTGGGGTGACATGTTTTTTAGGAATTCTTGGATAAGAGCTCGTTTTTCTTCTTCTGTGGTAACAATTACATTTTGCTTCACTGTATGTACAGCAGCCAGATCTAGAGTACCCACATAAACAATCATAGGCTCTTTCAAATAAGAATGTGCAAGTCGACGCACAGTATCTGGCCAAGTTGCACTTGTCATAATTGTCTGTCGGTCTGGGCGCACATCTAGTAAAATCTTCATTATCTGGTGTTCAAACCCTAGATCCAACATTTTGTCTGCCTCATCCAAGACCAAGTAGGTTATACTTCTTAGGTTGACAAAATTATTCATTTGCAGATCATTTAGTCTTCCTGGAGTTGCAATAATGATATCTACACCTTCTGTAATAGCTTGTATTTGCTCTTTTCTGTTTCCACCACCATATATACATACACTTTTAAGACCTTCATATGAATACTTTGAACATTCAGAGTTCACCTGAAGAGCTAATTCTCTAGTTGGTGTAAGAACTAGCATGCCCGGTCCATTCCTTTGTTCTTTAGGTATTGGTTGAGAACTGAGATGAATAAACCCAGGCATTAAATAGGCCAATGTTTTGCCTGTTCCAGTTTGGGCCACTCCTATAAGATCTAGTCCTTGTAGAATAATTGGCCATGCTTGTGACTGAATTGGTGTTGGCTTTTGGAAGCCAGCCATTGTTATGTTTCTCAGCAGTACAGGATATTGCTGGAACACATCTTTAAATTTACAAGTTGGATTAGGGATGATGCGTTTCTCAGCAATTTTCAAGTCATCACATATTATGTTGAAATTTTCCTTTCTCCAGTTATCCACCTCAGCTTCAGACATCAAGCTTGTTTCTTTGGATTCTATGTAAAAATCTTTCTTAATTGGTGGTAAATCTGCCCATTTTATTTTTTCCCATTTCATAGATTCTGCCCGGATTTGGTCCCAATCTAACAGTGGTTGAGCCCTTCTGCCGGTGTAATTTGTGCTTAAACTGCTTTCAGAAGGGAGTTGGGATGCAGCATTATTATCAGGAGATTGGAATGGGGCATTATCAGCATATTTTGAAGTGTAGCTTTGTTGTTTTTTAAGAAGAATTTCTATGGCTTCTTTTGCCTTTGCTTTCATGCCGTGGCTACCAAAAATTTTTACCTCTGCTTCAGAATCCCCCTTTATGATCTGTATCTTAGTGTTTGTTAAATGTTGTATATCTTTTATTTTTGATCCACCGCGACCAATTACTACACCAACCATATTGTTGTTCAAGCTAAAACAGAGTGGTGGTTCACGTGATCCTGTGGCCCTAGGCCCCAGATGGTCTGAGAGACTACTCCAGCCATAGTCTCTGCCTTGGTGTTGGCCTTGGCATTGGCCCAGATCACTATCTCTGTCTGGGCTTCCGCCTCTGGCAGGATCACTGTCTTGGCCTTGGCTTCTGCCAGGATTTCTGCCTCGGCCTCTGCCATCCCAGCTTCCGCCACCCTGGCCTCCACTGTGTCGCCCTCCTCTGCCTCGGCCTCTACCTTCTCGAGCTCCACCACGGCCACCCCTACTATCCCAGCTGCCTCCAGGATCTCTTGAATTAGACTCCACCCTCTTCCACTCTGGAGCCCAAGACATTGTGGAGTGATAGTAAAGTTAGGGTGGCCTCTTGCCTACATACATTTGGAAGAATGACAGGATTTAGATCTCTCCTCAGGCACAGCGGAACCAACGGACTTGGTCGGTGGTGGCAGTTATTTGTAGTTAGCCATTACCGTTACCTAGGGAACCAGTGTTTGATGTGGGGGAGGGGTTTAACTGATTGGCCAATCACAGGGCCAAGACTACGATGTGTAAGCAGGCATTTGTGATGTAAAATTTAAAAAGACACACACTCTCATGGACTAACCCCGCCTACAATTAAACAAATTTGAGAATTTTGTCATTAACTTAAAACAATTGAAAGTTTATTTTTTAACTGATACATAAGAATTACATATATTTATGGGATACTTTGCGATGTTTTGATATTTGTAGACATTATATAATATTTAAATTCAGTTAAACTTAGCTATCTCCTCAAACATGAATCATTTGTCATGAAAACATTCAAAATCCTTTATTCTAGCTCTTTCAAATATACAAGTATAATTTTATCCATAGTTATCTAACTGTTCAGTACACACCAGAATTTCTTACTCCTATCTAACTCTAACTTAGTATCCGTTGACCAATCTCTTCCCATTCCTCCCTTCCCCAGGTCTCCTTAGTCTCTAGTAACTGCTATTCTACTCTCAACTTCTATGAGACTGACTTTTTAAGATGCTGCATATGAATGACAACATATGGTACTTGTCTTACTGTGCTTGTTTTATTTGACTTAATAATCTCCAGTTCTATCTATGTTGTCACAAATGACAAAGTACATACTATTTTCTAATATTCCATTGTGTGTATGTATATAGACATTTTGATTCTTTAATTTTTTTTTCTGGATATTTAGCTTATTCTCCTCAAATTAGTTCTGGTTCATCTTGGGACAAACTTTCAAACAGGTCTTGAACTTATACACATTGGCCTTTTTATAAGCCAATTATTTCTGTAGGAGAAAAAAGACTTTTTAAAATCATGTTATTTGTTTATATATTTGTATGTTTATTTATTTTAGTGAATTTCTTTTGTACACTCTCAAGGGCCCAGTTCCCATTTAAATGCAGTTCTTACCAACAATACTTGGTCTAGAAAAATTCATTGCTTCCTTTTATCTAGCGTAACTTAAAACATACCATCAAAAGTCTCTTAGATGAACAATATAGGATAGCATTTCTTCCTTATTATTCAGCTAAACACCAGTGCTTGTCCAGACAGTTTCTAGATATTATTATAAGAATGATGATTAGAAGAGACACATTGAGACATGAGGTACTTTAAATAATTTTTAATAGTTTGCCACTTTTCCCAGAATTTCTTGATTTTTTCTCTCCCTGTGGTTTCATATATTCCAAGATCTTTCCATGAGAAGGTTGTGTAGAAGTCATTTATTAGGTCTAATCTAGAAAACAACCTGATAGCAATCTGGACAGGTGGACATCTAGCATCTATTTAGCATCTATTCCACTTATGAAGTGATTTAGTGGTTGCAGCTATTATACTACTTTTTTCTTCCTTAGGTCATTCTACTCCTTTGAAGTCACAGACTTAAGTTGCATTCTCCTTGTGTATTTAAGGACCAGTGTCAAATCCCCCTGAGGGTTTCTTTTTATCAGAGTAATATCCCCAGTTTGTTCAATGTTTCTTGCTATGGCCCAGTTTATTCGATGCACATAATCTTGTTCCTTCTCCTTTGTAAATAATTCATTGAGGACCTTTTGTAACATAGCACATAGAATTAAAAAAAAATAAAATTGGCAGAAATGATCTTATTAATACTATTAAGGCCTCTTCACTGACTTAATAGTTGTACTAATTCAGCCTAAGAACTCCTTGCTGCTCACAGTAACCTGATGGGTATTTAAGTTCATTTTTCTTCATCTTATGCTTAATTTACCTTTAGTTTTATTTAACAAAAGTAGATTATGTATTTATTCTTTATTCTTTTTCCCTTTACATTTGGTCAATTGATGTGGCCTATTAAATATGATTTTAATGATTATTTTTTTTTGTCCATCATATTATTCTCTACTTTCAAGCCTTCTGAAAATTTAATGTTCACAGTGTCTTTTCCTTTTTAGGGAAAGTTGATAAAAATTTGAACATGGTTGAGTTTAGCATCTGTGCCACATTGGGGGAAAACTTCTCTATGTCAGCAACTTTACTGAAAGATACATTTTGAATAAAAAGAAGGCTGCTGGCTAAATATGTTTTGGAAATATAGCACCCTGCGTTCTCTCTTTTAAGAGTTTGTAGAAGTTCAGATACTTTTAAGTATTGATAAAATGAATTGTTTAATCCAAAGTTTCCCATAGGAATTTTCTAATGGACCTCCTCATTAATTTTAAAGTAAACTTTTTATTTGGAATAATTCTAGATTTACAGAATATTTATGTGGATAGTATGAAGAATTCTCACATTCCCTTTGACCAGTTTTGATTTCTTCTAATATTGTCAATCACTATTGGTATATTACTGTTAACTAAACCCCAGACTTAATACTACTGGTTTTCTCTTAATGCATTTCATTTTCTGTTTCAGGATTCAGTCCAGGACTTCACATTGCATTTATTTGTTGTGTGTTGTTAGATCTTCTCAGTCTTTCCTTATTTTTCATAACTTTACCAGTTTTAAGGAATAATGATCACATATTTTGTAGAATGTTCTTTCAAATTTGGTGTACCTGTTGTAATTTTTCATGATTAAATTGGGGTTACAGAATTCAAAAAACTATATGGCTGAAGTGCTTTTCTTATCATATTTTATTAGGGAGATGTGGACCTGATATCATCATGAACAGTTGTTAGTAATGTTTATTTTGATTACTTGGTTAAGTGGTGTTACCCAGGTATTCTCCAATATAAAACATTTTTCTCCTTTTTCATATTCTGTTTTTTGGAAGTGAGTTACTAAACTCAAAAAACTCTCAAGGGCCCAGTCCCCATTTAAATGCAATTCTTACTAACATTTTGTACAACTAGAAAAGTTCTTTTTAATACAACTTTACAACTTAGAAAACACTGGTCTACATAATATGCATTATCTGACCAATGTTCATTTTCATTTGATTGTTTAATCAGATGTATTCTGACTAAATAACATCAAAACCCCTCTGATCTTTTCTATGAATGATATTAGTTATAAAGTGATCCTACTATCTTCTAGTTCATTAACTATTAGAAAAAAATGAGTTTGTTTAATCAAATATGGTTGTTATATAGTAAATGTTTTAGTCAACTTTTTCACTGCCGTGACTAAAATACCTGACAAGAACAACATATATAGAGGAGGAAAAATTTATTTTGGAGCCTGTGGTTTCAGAGGTCTCAGTCCATATACAAGCTGGGACTCCATTCCTTGGGGCTTGAGGTGAGACAGATCATCATGGTGAAAGTATGTGGGAGAAGAAAGCAGCTGGGGACATGGTACCGGGAAGGGGGGGAGAGAGAGAGAAGAGAGGAGAGAAGAGAGAAGTGAGAGAGAAGAGAGGGGAGAGAAGAGAGAGGAGATAGGAGACAGGAGAGAGAGGAGAGAGAGAAAGAAATCTTCTCAACAAGGGAAAAATATAAATCCCAAAGGCACATCCCCATACACCCACCTACTCTAGCCACACCCTGACTGCCTATATTTAAACACACTGATTAGGTTAAGACTCTCCTAACCCAATCATTTCACTCTAAACTTTCTGCAATTTTCTCCCACATGAGCTTTTGGGGAACACCTCCCATCTAGACCATAATATTGAAGTTTGTATTGTATTTCTCTATCTTTATGCTTTAATTACTTCATTTATAATACTCAATATTACAGAATTCTAGAGTTGTTGGACAAATCAGAGGTCATCTTTTCCTTCTTCATTATGGGGACAATGAAATTAATTGCCTAAAATCTTTCTAGACTTGATCAAGAATATTCAGAAAAATATTAGATAAAATTCTCAAACTATTTCTTGGGTAAGGTCTCTTACTTCTCTACTCTGAAGTGATTTGCTTCTTTTCCTGTTGCTTTATGTGTGTGATAGAACAGAATAGAAAATGTGAAAGTGAAATGAAGGAAGCTTGTATTTTGGTAAGAAGGGGTAGTTGTAAAATTTGAGTGCAGAATAGTACCCTTTGAGGTGGAGCTCTTTGTAGTGAATTATTGGAATGATCTAGAACTGATGGAAGCCTTTCCTGACTATTGCAGGTATTGAGAGGGATTATTCCTCATTTGTTACCAATTTGTGGTTAGCCTTGTCAGTTGGAAAAATCAGTTGTCACCTAAATTAAGGGCCACAAGTGTGACATTCTGTGATCCAGATATCTAATGAGCTTATCCTTTGTGTCTGAATGTTTCTAGTAGATATATACCCCTTTGACTTGTAGCATGGCATCTTATTGACATATTCTTGAAAAAACAAGACACAAAAATGTGAAGTTGTTTGTTATATGGTTTTTAGTGGAAAAGTTGGATATCAAGTTCTAATAAGGCAGAGGTGGGCAAAGGAAGGGATTGAGTTTCTAGGTGGGTAATTTGTACCAAGGTAAGAAGAAAAGTAATGAAAGAAAAGACAGCTTGTGTTTAAAGATAGTCTTCATCCTTTTGCTTAGAATGGTACCCATGAACTTATAGGCAGCAGTTGGAGGGTAAAATATCACAGGCAGCAAATCGACCTAATTTTCAATCACTATAATTTCCACAAAACTTTCTTGTAGATTAGGTAATGCTGCTGGCCTAAAATACTTTTATATATATATATATGTGAGATTGCTTTATAAATCAACTAGATAGCATTTTATTTCATAATCATTTTATGATATAAGGCAAACTTGACTAATGGAATTCCATTTAGCATTGATTATTATAATTATATTTGATTTTGTATGTGTATAGCACTTTATAATTTATAACACCCTTCATTAAAATAGTCTCCATGGGATTATATGTATTGTGTGTATATGTGTATGTATATATATATATATATATATATATATATATATGTGTGTGTGTATACGTGTCTATAGATGTATATATACATATGATATTGTACAAATATATATATATATATATATATGTATATATATTTTCACAATTCTATTTAACAGATATGATGTGGCCAAAGAGGCTGTCATCATTGCATATATTGGTATGTTTATTTTGTGCATACATAGAACCATACTATACCTTGGCAGCAGTGTGGGAGAGCATTAAAAATACTGGAACCAAAATAATGAGTTCATATCTCATGCCCACCACTTCTTCACTGTGAGCCTTTGAGCAAGTTCCAAACTTCCTTTGCTTTGGTTTTGCTATCTGAAGAATAACATAGTAAAACATATATCATGCACAAATGCACAGAAACATGCACAAAGTTAACACTACATGATTTATTATATGACTTTTTGAAATATTGATCATCCATATTATGGAAATGATAGTTGTAGAAAATAATTATGGAGGCTCTTAAATGCTTGTTCAAGGATATTCTTGGTTGTTTTCTTTGCTCCACATCAAAACTTAAAATAAAATCATTTAAAGCTTTTTATAACACCTATCTAAATGTATTCGATTGATCTTTTTAATTCTAACATCATGTTATTTTCTTTTTTGTAAAATATCCTTTTAATATGAAATGAGGATCACAAATTATTTTTATTAGAGCATTATATTTATACATATTAGTAGAGTTTATTTGTACAATATCATACAGTCATGGAATTTGATTTAAGTCCCTATTTTCCCCTTCTCCTCCCTCTAATCTCTTTCCTCTACACTACTGGTCTCCCATTTATTTGTTTGTTTGTTTATTTATGAATGATTGTTTTTTATTTTACTTACACATAAAGGCAAAGTTCCCCATTGTATATTTTCATATGCATGCAATGTGATTTTGTTAAATTTATTCTGCTTTTCCTCCCCTTTATTGTTCCTCCTCCCTCCCTTTCATATTCTTTTTTCTACCCCACTGATCTTCCTACATGTTTATAATAGTTGATCCTCCCTCCTTTCCCTTATTTGGCTCTAGTTTACACACATGAAAGAAATTTACACACATGACCCTTGATTTTCTGAGACTCGTTTCTTTCATTTAGAATGATATTTTCCAGTTCAATTCATTTACTAGCAAATGTCATAATTTCATTCTTCTTTATGGCTGAGTAATTGTGGTATATATGCCACAATTTCTTAATCCATTTGTCTACTGATAGACATCTGGGCTGATTCCATAATTTGGCTATTGTAAATTGTGGTGATATAAACTTTGAGGTGGATGTATTGCTATAGTATGCTAAATTTACTTATTTTGGATAAACATTGGGGAGTGGGATAGCTCTGCCACATGGTAGTTCCATTCTTAGTTTTTTGAAGAATCTCTATACTTCTTTCCAGAGTGGTTGAAGTATTCTATAGTCCCACCATAAATGTAAAGTGTACCTTTTCCCCACATCTTTGTCAGCATTTATTATTATTTGTGTTCTTTATAATTGCCATCCTGACTGGAGTGAGGTGAAATCTTAGTATAATTTTTGGCTGTTTGTGTTTCTTACTCCTTTTTCACCTTTATTTAATTAATTAATTTATTTATTTTTGTAGTTGTAGATGGACAGAATGCCTTTATTTTATTTATTTTTATGTGGTGCTGAGGATCGAACCTAGTGCCTTACACATGCTAGGCAAGTACTCTGCCACTGAGCTATAGCCCCAGCCCTATTTATTTATTTTTATGTGGTGCTGAAGATTGAACCCAGTGCCTCATACATGCTAGGCGAGTGCTCTACTGCTGAGCTACAACACCAGCCCTGTGTTTCTTATTTTGAGAAATATTTGTTTAGTTATTTTGCCTATTTCTTGGTTGAATCATTTGCTTTTTGGTGATTATTTTTTTAGCTTTATATATTCTGGATATTAATTCCCTTTCAGAGGAACAGCTGGCAAAGGTTTTCTCCCATTCTGAATTCTCTCTTTTGATGTTCTTTATTGTTTCCTCTGCTGTGCAGAAGCTTTTTAATTTGAAGCTACCCCATTTATTGATCTCTGGTTTTATTTCTTGAGCTTTAGGGATCTTGTTAAGGAAGTCAGTGTCAGCACCAATATGATGGAATCTTGACCCTATTGTTTTCTTCTAGCAATTGCAAAGATACTGGTCTAACTTCTACGTCTTGATCCACTTTGATTTGACTTTTGTGCAGGATTATAATAGGGATCTAGTGTCATTCTTCTACATATGCATGTCCAGTTTCCCAACATCATTTGTTAAAAAGACTGTCTTTTATCCGACACTTATTTTTGGCACCTTTGTCAAGCATCAGATGGCTGTTAGTAAGTGGGTTTGTCTCTGTGGCTTCTACTTCTTTGGTATTCATGTCTATTTTTTTTTTTTGTACTGGGGATTTGAACTCAAGGGCATGTGACCACTGAGCCACATCCTCAGCCCTATTTTGTATTTTATTTAGAGACAGGGTCTCACTGAGTTTCTTAATGCATCACTGTTGCTGAGGCTGGCTTTGGACTTGCAATCCTCCTGCCTTAGCCTTCTATGCTGCTGGGATTACAGGTGTGTACCACTGTGCCTGGTGCTGTTTTTGCTACAATGACTCTATAGTATAATTTGAGATCAGGTATTGTGATGCCTCCTGCATTGTTTTCCTGGCCAGCATTGCTTTGGCTATTCTGGATCTCTTAGTTTTCCAAAATAATGTTAAGACTCAAATGGGGCTAGATTATGTGTAGGGTAAGATTTGCTGTTACTTGGCTGAGTTGTGAGTATTGCTCAGCAGCAGGATCCCTACTCTCTGAACTTGAAGTGTTCCAATCTCTTTCTGCCCTGTCTTGGTGGGGAAGGAGAGGGATTTTGCTAATGTTAGCAACAGATTACAGCCTTAAGACAAATATCCAGTCTCTACTTTGACATCTATAACATTAATGCCACCTATATAGGAATGGTAGAGTCAGTATTTAACATTAGTACCAATCATAGAAAAAACTGGGAACTAGGTCAGGCATTCAATAGCAGATGTCTACTACATCGTTCACTGTGAAAGATGCTAGTCTTGGCTGGACATTGGATTTCTGGGGCCTCCAGTAAAATTCACTTTTAGGGTATAGGGTATAACCATCCACAAATTTTACCTTCACCACTATGAATACGAACTACTGGATATCTACCCTGGAGTGCAGATGATCTGGTGTGGCTGCTATAGGCATCTTCACAATAGCTTTTATATTTTTGTATGCAATCAGAGATATGAAAAATATGGAGTGTCAGCAATGAAAGGATCTTCCTCCCATTGGTATCTATAGCCTATACAAGCAAGGTATATTTTCTTAGCACCTATTTCAGTAACTCTGGTTCAGGTACACTCTGGAAGTCATGATGCATGACTGCTGGCACTTTCTTTACATGTTCCCAATCTTCTGTCTCTGCTTCCTGCGTTGTAACACATATAAATAGTTCCTGGGCCACATCCCCACTTGTTTTCCATTGCAACAATCTTGTTTCTCCATGTACTATTTGCCTTGGGAGCCTGAGCAATTTCTATGCTCAACAAGATCAACCCTCCTCTCTAATCCACATGTTCCCCCAAGCCAATTAAAAAATATTTTGTTATCTGACATACTGTCCTCTTTCTCCCTGTGCTCCCTCTTCTTCTCAGTTGCTACCACTGCCACTACTACCAGCCAAACTGGCACATATCTAACATATTATTTCTTGTATTCTGTTCAGTTTCTGACTTTCTGTGTCTCTGTGGTTTCTTTTGTACTTCAATATTAAGTTTAAGTGAGTTCTTTTAGTTGCCCACCTTGCTGAGGAGCAGTCTTCCCACTTTGTAAGTCTGGTGCTAAGGAATTACTAGAAAGTGTATTACCCTCTAATTCACTGTCTTCTTTTCTTCACAAATCATTTTTAAAATATTTTTTAGTTGTAGATGAACATAATACATTTATTTATTTATTTTTACTTTTTTATTTATACATGACAGTGGAATGCATTACAATTCTTATTACACATATAGAGCATGATTTTCATATCTCTGGTTGTATACAAAGTATATTCACACCAATTCGTGTCTTCATACAATGTACTTTGGATAGTAATGATCATCACATTCCACCATCCTTGCTAACCCCACACCCCCTCCCTTCCCCTCCAACCCCTCTAGGTAAGAGTTCATCTATTCCTCCTATGTTCTCTCTCCCTATCCCACTGTGAATCAGCCTCCTTATAACAAAGAAAATATTCAGCATTTGGTTATTTGAGATTGGCTAACTTGACTTAGCATTATCTTCTCTAACTCCATCCATTTACCTGCAATTGCTGTGACTTTATTCTCTTTTATTGCTGAGTAATATTTCATTGTGTATATATGCCACATTTTCTTTATCCATTCATCTATTGAAAGGCATCTAGGTTGGTTCCACAGTTTAGCTATTGTGAATTGTGCTGCTATAAACATTGATGTGGCTGTGTCCCTGTAGTATGCTGTTTTTAAATCCTTTGGGTCAAATGGTAGTTCCATTCCCAATTTTCCAAGAAATATCTATACTTCTTTCCATATTGGCTACACCAATTTGCAGTCTACCAGCAGTGTATGAGGAAGGTCTGATCTGTCACAAAGGAGGTATACTATTAGATATTGAAGACATTAAATTTTGGGGGAAGAAACAAGGGTGACCTTTGTGAAGAGATCAAGCCAGCTGGGAGGACTAAGACAAAAGTTTTAGATTAAGGAGAAAGAGGAAGGGGAAAAAGGAACGTTCAGAAACCTTAAAGACAATCAAAGAAATTTTATATTAATATGATAGAAATCATAGCAGATTTAGAATGACGGAGTCATGTGGCATTAATTATGGAAGTATGTTCATAGGGAGAAAGAATGCAGGGAAATGGGGTAAAGTGGTCTTTTGTTATATTTCAAGTACATTGGACTGAGGGACTTAAACAGAGTATGGCATTAGGAATTTGGATTTGGAAAAAGCAATACATAAAGAATATGTCCATGAATTAAGTAACATTTTTGAGTACTACATGCCAAAAAAATTAAAATGTATTATCTTATTTAATCATCATAACAAATTCACAGTAAGTATTTCTTCCCATTTTATGTGAAAACCTAAATCTCGGAGATTTTTATATTATATACAAGTTCAGTCAAAGTTATGTTAAATAATATAGCTTAATTAACTGTTGGTCTGATTAACTCTAAGACCTTTTCCCCTGCACCACACCTCAGGGAAACACATGCTTTTTTTTTGTCCCTGATTCTAGAAACAAGATTAAAAGAAGTTTTAATCAAAGATGGCTCTGTCCTCTAGCTTGGAGACTCTTGAATCAGAGAATCTGGTAGACAGTGACAGGGATACTGAAGTAGAAGACATTTGTAGGGAAATACGAGTTTGATTTCATTTGTGTCCACTATGAGATATTGTAGGAATGTACAAGTGGATATGTAAATGAGATGGAGATGGACTGTTCAGATGAGAACAGAAAGAGTAAAGAAAGACATGTTTAAGAACATTTTAAGGAACCAAAGGATTCTTGTGATTAAATGAGAAGAGGACAATAGGAAGGCAGGTGAAATAACAAGGAATATTGAAGAGAGAAGATAATAGCAATATAAAGAAAATAAGGCAAAATTACTTGTTGAAGCTTGTTAAATATTTTGACAAGATAGGAGGTAAGTAAACTACAATTTTGAGAGAAGGAATCATCAACGACCTTCAGGAAGGCACTTTTCTGGGGGTAATAGATAAATATATATTTCAAGGAAAGCCATTGAGATGAGAAAGAACTAGAACTTTGTCGTGATAGAGTGAGAACTTTACATTTTTTTTTACCTAAAGCTGAAGGGGACTGTCATAATTTTTAAAATAAGTTTTCTAAGAAACCAAGATTTCATGGGCAGATTTTGGAATTGTTCTGTTAAGGATCTAGTGGATTTCAAGAAAGTAACTTATCATGAATTTTGGAGGAAAATGAACTTTAATAGTCTTTCAAAATATGTGGGAGGATGTAGGATGAGGGAGAGAATCACAAGGATACAGGAACCATTCATTAGCACTTTCGTAAAAGGATAGTTTGTCTAAAAGGAGGGAGGGGAGTGCTGAGGATTCTTTCAAGGAGATTACAGTGCTATTTTTAGCTATGCATTAAACCTTCCTCTATCAAATTGGGCTTATTCTCCACAGAGTAGGGTATGTATTATTTAGGTACATGAAGAAGTGAGGCTACTGGGGTAATTAATTCTCCTTTCAGTAAAAAAAAAAATAGTGTAAGCTGATTAGCACCTGCAATAAACTCCTTTGGGTAATTCTTAACAACCTCTTCGATGAAAATGTTAACATATTAGCACTTGTTTTTAAAATAATAATAACCTTCAATTATTTATTGCCTCTGTTGTGTTTTTACCATTTGATTCCATTATGTGTGATGCTTAGAGCAGTCAAACTCATAGAAACAGAAAGTAGAAGGGAGCCATGGAATGGTAAGGGACTGGAGAGTGAGTGTTCAATGGGCACAGAGCTATAGTTTGGGAAGATGAAAAAAATGTGGAGGTGGATTGTGGTGATGTCTTTGACTCTCTTTGAGGCATTTGATAGGCTTTACAGTACTATTTTGTTTCTAAACATACATATATATGCATATACAAGACTCTGAAATCTAAAGGGAAGAAAGCAGAGTAGCTAAGAACTTTAGGACATTGACCAGGTGCTGCAGAAGCATGCAACCCAGAAACACTAACATGCACAGCCAAAAAATTTAAAAATATCCTAAGAAAATTTTGTTCTTTGAAGCCAAAATCCAAGGAAAGGATCAGTCTGACAAGAAAGAAAACTTTTTGACATTAATGTCCCTACTCACAAATTAATGGACAAAAAAACCCAAAAAACCCATAGTCCATGCACACGCACACACACACACACACACCCCACATACCCCACACACATTCCCATTAGCAGAGACCAAGTTGGGAGTCTATATTTCTATACTCATCCATTTGTAATAGTAATGACATGCCCATTCCCCTTCCCACCGGGTAGTGCCCAAGGAGACCAAGGGATGAAATTAGATTTTTAATACTTCCCAGAGATAATGAGATTCCTTTCTTCATACCACCACCCCCTATTATGTCAATAGAAACAACATGGGGAGCTTGGCTATCTACTCTCACCCTGACATAATAAGGCATGTCCCTTTCTCTCTACAGTGTAGGTAAAGGATAAATGGGGAATCTAGGCTTTCTCACCTTCCTGGTCATAATGAGGCTGGACTCCACTTTCCTTACCAGTGAGGTGTCAGGGAAGGCCTGCTAAAATAGAAGATGAAAATAAGACCCAAAGCCTATACCAAATATGTAGGACAGAATAAAAGTTCATTCAGCATATCAAGAGCCAGGAAAATCTCAACTTGCATGAGAAGACATCATTGATGGATGCCAACGCTAAGAAGAAATAGACATTGAAATTATTTGAAAAGAATTTTAAAAAGACATCATAAAATTTCTCCAATGAAGAATTATAAACACACTTGAAACAAATAAAAAAGATAAAATCTTAGCAAGAAGTAGAAGGTATAATGAAAAACTAAACAAAGATGTGAAAATTCTAAAATGAACTCAATAAAAAATAGAGATAAGTGGCTGGGGTTGTGGCTCAGTGGTAGAGTGCTCGCCTTGCATGTGTGGGGGCCCTGGGTTTGATCCTCAGCACCACATAAAAATAAATGATTAAAATAAAGGTGTTGTGTCCAATGCCAACTAAAAAAAATGAATATTGGAAAAAAATAGAGAAAAGAGAGGAGTGAAGCAATAAACTTGGAGATACACATTAGAAATTACCTAATCTTAGCAGAGAGAAAATGAACTGGAGAAAATTAACAAAGCTTCAGGAACTTGTAGACAAGAATAAAATGTCTAATATTCATAAAACCAGACTTCCAGAAGAGAAGGAAGAATCTGAACATAAATACATATTCAGAGGAATAATGACTGAAATTTTTCTAATTTCATGAATGTTATAAAGAAATTCAGGATATAAGCACATTCCAAAACAATAAACCCAAAGAAGTCCATGATAAAACACATGATAATCAGACTTCTGTGTGCTAAAGATAATGAAAAAATTACTGAATATAGAAATGACATTTTACCTAGAAGGAAACAGCAGTTCAAATGATAGCAAATGCATATATAATACATGGATCAGCCACTAAAAAGCCATACAAATATGCCTGAAAGTACTATAGATACATCAAAAGGGAATTAGAAAAAGTTTACAACTAACTCACAGGAAGTCAGGAAAAGAAAGTTGAGAGACAGCAATCAGAGAAAAAAGAAAAGAAAAAATAAAAATACGCCAGATTTTAGCTATATTATATTTACAATTGCATTAAACGTAAATGTAATCTGAATGTAAACCACTTAAATTTACCAAATGTACCATCGAAATATAAATCGATAGAATAGATATTATAAATCTAGCTATAAATTGCCTATAAGCAATTTTCTTCAAATATAATGATATGTGTAGGCTGAAAGTAAAGGTAGGGAATATATATACACACACACTTTAATCAAAAGAATACAGAGATACCTATGCTAGTATTTGTAGTTTTTAGAGCTAAAAAGAATAGCAGGAACACAGAAGTATATTATGCCATTATAATAGGTCAATTTACCATGAAAAAAGAGATCCTTAATAAGTTTGCCTCCAATAACAGGGCTTCAAAATATATGAAACAAAAACTGAAAGGAGTAACTGATGAATCCCTCAGGAGTTATTGATAAATCTATCATTATAACTGGGAATATCTACATCCCTCTCTCAGCAATTGATAGAATGACTAGACAGAAAACAAGCAAGAACATAAACCTTAAAACCACCAACAACTGACAAGATATAATTGACATTTATGGAAAACTTCACCCTATAATAGCACAATACACACTTTTTAAGGCCCATAGGTCTTTTCCTAAAATAGATCATATATTGGGACATAGAACAAACCCTAACAGATTTTAAAAGATTGAAATAATATGAATTATTTTATTTGGCCACCATGGTATCAAACTAGAAATCAGTAATAGACCCAATACAGGAAATGTTCATGCATTTGGAAATTAAAGAAAATACTTTTAAATAATCCATGGTTACATTATTTACATGTAAATGCCAATGGCATATTTTAAATACATAGAATGATATGAATTCATAATATAACAAAAAGTAAATGCCAATGGCATATTTTAAATACATAGAATGATAGGAATTCATAATATATCAAAATGTGTGGAGTACAGCTAAACCAGTTCTGGGAAGGTAATTTGTAGAACTAAATGGTTATATTAAAATGAGGAAAGGTCTCAAGATAACAATTTAATTCCTATCTCATGGAACTATAGAAAGAATAGCAAAATAAACTCAAAACAGATTATTAAGGAAGAGATAAAACTTCATGTAAAATCTACATATAAAATCTCAAGGAATCTACCAAAAGATAAATAAACAAACACTTCTAGAACTAACAAGTAGGGTCAGCAAGTTAGCAGATACAAGATCAACATATAAAAGTCAATTTAATTTCTGTAAGTTAGCAATGAACTTGTTGGGTCCAGAATTAAAAACAGCAATATCAGTTATAACAACTCAACAATAATGACATAATTAGATGTAAATCTAATGATATGTACAGTATTTGTATGCTGAAAAAAATTTTAATGCTGATAGAAGCAGCAAAAAATCTAGGATGGTTTCTCATATTCAAGGAGTAGAAAACTAAATATAACAAATATTTAATTTCTCCCCCAATTTATACAATTACTGTAAAAATTTTAACAAAAATATTTGTGGATATACTCAAATTCACTATCAAATTTATACAAAAAGTAAAGGTACCACAATGGGTGAAACAAATTCAACAGGGAAGATTCAATTTGGAGAAAAAAAAGTCTACCTGATTTAAAGACTCATCATATCTCTAGTATTCAATACTGTCTGGTTTTGATGAATGGATAGCTATATACAGATAATGGAACAGAATATAGAACCTAGAAGTAGACCTTCATAAGCACACATATATACATTCATGTATATAGCATAATTTAGTAGACATTGTTTCCCAGTACTTCCCCATGCCCTTCCATTGTCCCTCTACTCAATCATCTCCTTTTAACCTACTGGCTTCCCTTCTATTTTCAGAAGATCTTTGTTTCTATCTAGCTTCCACATTAGAGAAAACATATTACCCATTACATTCTAAGTCTGTTTTATTTTGCTTGACATGATGTTCTCCAATTCTGTTCATTTTCCTCCAAGTGACATAATTTTGTTATTTTTTCTGGCTGAATAAAACTCCATTGTGTATGTATACCACATTTTCTTTTCCATTCATCTGTTGACAAACATCTAGACTAGTTTCATAACTTGGCTACTGTGAATTGCACTGCAATAAACATTGGGATTGCATATATGTCTGTAGTTTGATATTCCAATTCTTTTGAACAAATACTGAGGAATGGTGTAGCTGGACCATATGGTTGTTCCCTTTGTACTCTTTTGAGAGCCCTCAATACTGATATTGATAGTGGCTGTACTAATTTATATTCCCATCAACAGTGTGTAAGAGTTCCTCCCCACCCTGTACCTTTGCCAATTTATTGTTATTTATATTCTTGATGATTACCATTCTGACTAGAATGAGTTGCATTTCCCTAATGGCTACAGATATTGAACATTTTTTCACATAATTATTGGCCATTTGTATCTCTTATTTTGAGATGTCTATTTAGTTAATTTGCTCATTTATTGATTTGGTTGTTTTTCTGGTGTTGAGTTTCCTTTTAATATATAATCAATATGAAAATTTTATTAGTGTATAATTTTTACATTTTTAGTATTAAGTCTTCAAATTCCATATTTTTTAACTCATATGGCCACATTTCAAGTGCTTTCTGGCCACATGTAGCTAATGGCTATTGTATTGGAGAGCTCAGCTCTAGAGAGATTAAATATTATTTATTTGAAGTCACATAGCCAAATAAGCATTCATTCATGCCCTTAATCCCTGAAAAGAAATATTAAATCTGTTATATGCCAGAAACCCTTCCTTGTATGAGGGGTGGTAAATAAATAAGACATTTATCTCCCAGAGCAAAGAGAGATATATAATCAAATGATTAAAATTCAATGAAAAAAATGCAAACATTGATATATGTACAAAGATAAGTGGCTGAGCAAAACAGTTATCTCTGGGAAAAATGATCAATAAAGAATCAGAAATAAAATAGATTATTCATAAATTCATTCACTTATCTACTTGGATATGCTGAACACTAAAAATTTTATATCATAGTTCTCAAAAGTTTCTAATTTTGTTTAGCTAAATAAGTCATTTTGACAAACCTCAACTCTAAAATACAATTCTCTGCAATCATTTCTGAAGAAAAAGTCTACAGCTTTGCATATGCTGCCTACAATCCCCCAAACCCAGTCAACTTCCCTCAGTCTATTCTCCATAGCAAATGGTTTTGTAGGGGTAAAAATCTGTGTTTTATGTAAAAAAAAAATGCTTATCCCTATGGTGAATTTTGAAGTTAAATGCAGTTGTATGTTAAGAGTACTTACTTCAGAATGTAAATTTTTACAGAATATTTTTAATACTTCTGTTTTGGAAAATATTATATGTTACTTTCAATCTATTATGCTACTTCTGAGAAAGAAAAAGTAAGGATAGTAGAAGAAGTCTTTCTGGTGTCTCATTTGTTATAAGAGGAGAAAGTTCTGCTTTGTACTCAAATTATCCGACTTCTAGAAGAATGATGTAGATAATTCATTTAGGTCAAATACTATTATTTATTTAATAGTATAAGTCCAAAGAAGAAGCAAGAAGAATGATTTACTACATTATAGACAGGACTTCACTGTTTTTTTATTGCATTGCAAGTTTATGATGTGGTAACAGCCACTATATTGAAGTGGCTTAACACACATTTTGATTTTTTTAGCCTGTATGTCTACATGGTTTGACATTATATTCCACTGATTGTGGTCCTTCACAACCAAGTTTCACCTTTTTAATATGCTTTCATGATCAGTAAGGTGGGAAAATATAACATGACAAACAATACATTGGCTTTAAAAAATATCGGTTCCTTTTAAATTATACATGATAGGAGAATCCATTTTGATATAATTATACATTGACTTTTAAAATGCCCCCGTTGAAATTATATGCCATTTCGGTTCATATTTTATTTGCCATAATGTTCATTCAATGATACCTAACTTTAAAAGGGCTAGGCAAATACAAACTATCTGCCTGGAAGAAAATGTAAATAAGGATATTTTTGAAGTGCACTACAAATTTCTGTAAGCACCTACTATGTGCCAAGAGTAAATAACCCAGCATCATAGTTTAGGAGAATTTCACTAATCTGGTGGGGAAATTCCTATGTAGAGCATTATGCTACAATATGTTAATGCTTCTAGAGAGAAAACCAAGAGAATGCTAGGAGAATACTAAGGATATGCCTTTGCCTGGGGAAGCCATAGAAAGTATATTCAAAGACTGGACATTGGAGACGAGAGATTTACTAAGTTAAAGAAAATGACTGTGTACCTGGAGTAGAGGCATGGGTGGAAGGTATGGTTAGGGAAAAGGTAGGTAGGCAGAGATCATTTTAGGAAGAGGAAGAAGTGTATGAAAATTTATAGATCCTTGAGAGAGCCAAGAACATCTGAGCTCTGTGGACTCTTGGGGCAGGAGCATAAGGTTCACTAGAAATGGGAAGGTAGGGAATCATAGTAATGAAGAGGGTTGGACCAGATCATGAGAGCTTGAGTGCCAGGGATATTTTCCTAAGGGCAAGAAGCAATCAATAGAATTTTGCTAGTCAGTTAGTATTTACCAGCACATCTGTGGTAGGCTCAGACTATCTGAAGTGCTGCAAGAGAAGAATGAGGTATAAGAATCCACTCTAAGAACAGACTTTAAAGACTAATGAATTTATATGATACCTCAGTGATTCCATTTCAGTATGTCTTATAAGATTTTCTCTTAAGATGGTTAGAAACAATGATGTTAGTTTGTATATAAATAATATGATGTTATCAGACCTGGACCTTGTATGATAAAATGTTATCCATATTAGTGGTGAAAACTATAACACCTAACATATTTATAGTACTTCCTATGTGCTATATGCTGTTCTAAATGCTTTACTTTTTAAAAAATATTTTTAGTTGTTGATAGATCTTTATTTTTGTATTTATATGTGGTGCTAAGAATCGAACCCAGTGCCTTATACATACCAGGCAAGAGCGCTACCACTGAGCCCCAGCCCCAGCCTTTACTTTTAATCTTTACAAAAACCTTCTCAAATAAGTAATATTAATAACCACTTTTTGTAGATAAGATAACTGACTTGCAGAAAATTAAGTAACTTGTTGAAAGTACTCACCAGGTAAACTGGTGGAGATTGGCTTCAATAGAATTTACATCTGAAGTGTAATCAGCAGAATGGCAGCTCAGCACATGTGTTAGTCAGCTTTTTGTCACAGTGACCAAAACACTTGATAAGAACAACTTAGAAGAGAAAATGTTTATTTAGTCTTTGGCTCACAGTTTTAGATCCTCAGTCTATTTTCATTAGGCCCCATTTCTTTGTGCTGTAGGTAACAGAACATCATGGCAGGAGGTGACAGAAGGAAGCTGCTCAGTTCACAGCAGCAGGGGCGGGGAGAGAGAGAGAGAGAGAGAGAGAGAGAGAGAGAGAGAGAGAGAGAGAGAAGAAGAAGAAGAAGAAGAAGAANGAAGAAGAATGAGAATGTGCTTACACGAAGACTTGTGCATGAATGTAAGTAATGATATTATTTATAACAACCACAAAAGTTAAAATATTCCAAATGTCCATCAGCTGATTTATAGAAAAATAAAATATTATATCCATACAATGGAATAATATTCAGCAATAAAAATAAATGGAGTATTGATTAGTGTTATATCAGAGATCACTTCTTTATTGATTTGGGAAAGTACTATTTATTCAAAAATGATCTTATTATATATTGCATAATCCTCATTTAGCCAATGATTTTGTTAAAAATTATGTATTAGGTTTACTCTTTTTCCCATCTTCCTTAAAAATGGATCATTTTATGTTGTATGGTATTATATATTCACTATCCATTGTCAATGGTGTGGAATTAGTTTTTTTAAATATTTTTTAGTTGTAGATGGACTCAATACTTTTATTTTATTTACTGAGAATCAATCCCAGTGCTTCACACGTGCTAGGCAAACACTCTACCACTGAACCACAGCCCCAGCCTCTGGAATTAGTTTTACAATAAAACATGAAGGAATGATAAAAATGCAGCTTGATTTCAAGAACATCCACAAGTTATAGATTACTTTTGAGACCATTATATTAAGTAAAAGAAGCCAGTAACAAAAGAACACATATTGTATTGTTCAATTTATATGAAATATCCATAATAGCAGAATATATATGGAAAGTAGATTACTGGCTTCCTAATATTGTAGGTGGGAACAGGGGGTAAAGTGGCTTGGAAGTAAGGTGAGAAAGGTGTTGAGTAGTGACTTCTACAGGGTTTTTTTTTATGGATAATTAAATGTTATAAAGTGTGATTGTTTAATCTTTGCAAAACTCTAAAAATGTATTAAAATCTATTGAATAACACCCTTTAAATAAGCGAATTGCATGGTGTGTGAAGTATATCTCAATCCATTCTTAAATCATATGTGGAACCATTTGAATTTCCAGGTGCTAAGCACTTTGTTCCCTTTCTACATACTATTTAATTTCATTATCCAATTTCTCCCTCTAAAATCAACAGTTTACATTGGAGAAAACCAAAATACAAATGAGTTTTATTTTTTTAAAATATTTGTACAGCTAAGTCCTCAGTTTTAGGATTTCCTAAACTCAGATTTCCTGACTATATATGGTGCAAATTAACAGTAGGCTAAAGAAATATGAGGACAGCAAGAAAAGGAAACTATTTCCAATAAACATATTCAGTTGTGATAATCTGGGATTTTTAAAAAAGCAAGCTGGTGTGACTGAAGTTTTTATTGCCTTCCTTTGGGACTTCAGAACAGCTTGTAGTTGAGAAAACCATTCAAATTAAGGATTTGGGGCAAAAACTTATGCTCAGTTCTTTGCAGTGTGTATTACTACACAGAGAGATAGCAGGTAACTTAAGTCTTTAGTATGAATCATTGTAGGGGCAGAGAAACACAAAGAGACAATATTAACAACAGACAGAGCTTCTCTTTGAAAGTTTATTGATAATCCTAAATGATACGGGTAGAAAATTAATGGAAGAAAAGGCAATAGCCTTTAAGAGAGGATTAATTTGGCATCTTCTTTTCCTGCAATTCTTATTATAGCACTTGACAAGAAAATAGATGCATTTGATGGCATTTACTCTTTTCAACATAACCATTACTTCAGAAATATGATTACTTTTGATTTTTCAGTTTTTGCTGAAATGGTGTTTCATATAGTTTTATTCTCATTATGGAGTCTCTGTCTCAATTTGCTGGAAAAGATTGCAACCCCAACCAAGTATGACAGAAAATTAATTAATTTGTCTGACTATTTAAAGATCATTCAAACAGAGCATCAAGTGGTATTTTCTAGACTGTTTGACTTTGATCTGAACATTGTATTTGTGACACATATTTCATGAGTGACAGAAATAACTCAAAACATGGAAAAATTTTTTCACTATTATGGTAGGAAAATTTAACATGGGATCTGTCTTCTTAACAAATTAAATTTACAGTACATTATTGTTGACTATAGGTACAATATTGTACATCAGATCTCTAGAGATCATTGATTTTACTTGACTAAAACTTTGTGCCTGATCATTACTAACTCCTCATTTCCCCTTCCACCAGTCTCTGTCACCCACTATTTCATTCTTTGATTTGATGAATTTGACTATTGTAGATACCTCATGAAAGCAGAAACGTGTAGTATTTATCTTTCTGCCACTGGTGTATTTCACTATGCACAGTGTCCTCAAGGTTCATCCATCTTGTTGCATATTGCATAATTTCCTTCTTTTTAAAGTTTTAATATTATTCAATTTTCATATATACCATGTTTTCTTTATCCATTCATCTGCTGATGGACATTTAAGTTATTTTCACATCTTAGCTATTGAGAATAGAGCTGCCGTGAACATAGGGGTGCTAATATATCCTTGGAATTCAGGGCACCACCCAAAGAGGCTATGTTTTGTAGTGGGATTTTTGTTGCCGATGAAACACTGAAAGGTTGGGTAGAAGGAAACAGGACAGAAGATTATTTTGTAGACTGTTTCAACATAGGGTGGTATTTAGGTGAGGCATAACACATGAGGAACACTTGATACTGTGTATATGAGAACAAGGCTGATTCTAGCCCTATTGGAAATTAGGCCAGTGTTGCTGATAAAATTCATATCATGATCAGGCATGGTGGAGGAATCAGGCTTCTCTTAGTCCAGGTAAGAATGGCTGGGAAATAAAAGAGGCTGATCCCACACATAAATTGAGCCAGCATTTGTCTTTATTATATAATCGTATATGAGAAGTAAGATGTAGAGTATAGCAATTTATCAGGTAGAGTGAAATTTGGTTTTTCGCCTCCTCTGTTTACATTTGTGCAACACTGGATAAGTTGCTGAACTATATTTTGCCTTTGTTTTCTCTCGCATAAAATGATATCAAAATGATATTTGTATCCCAGGGTGGTTGTGAATGTAAAACTAGATGATTGACATAACATGTATATAATAAAATGTCAATGTTAGGTAATCCTAATGCTACTGTTATTAAATCAGTACTTGAAACACTGGTCACTGATTTTGTTAGTTAGGCTTTGCTTTTGTGAGAAGGTTGGAGCATATTCAAGTTACGTCGGTTCAACAAGGCACAGTATGAAATGCAGCTTTGTTAGTATGATCTGCAGACCAATAGCATCACCTGGGAATTTGTTAAAAATGAAGAATCTCAGGTTCCATCCCAGACCTTCTGAATCAGAATCTGCATTTTAACAAGGTCCATGGAATAATACATATGGACATTAAGCTTTGAGAAAATATGTATAATAGATTACCTTAAGATTTTTATCTAGCTTTCACCATTTATTTATTGCCTATATCATCTTGCTGATGTTACTTCTCTGAGTATGTTTTCCTATCTATAAAAATAAAATAAGTAATGTGTTATGTTTATTGAATGCATATGAAATACTGCAGGTTAGAGTGCTTAACACAGGAATGGCAGTGCAAACGCTGTGAGGAAATGGTAATGACAAGCAATTTTTAAGGTTTCAAATATCATCAGCTACTATCAAATCATTGGTTTCATCTGTCCTTCACCATGATCCTATAATATATACCAGTAGAGCTTTAGTTAACTAAACTAAGTTGTTCCTAATTTTGAAAATGGAATATATATCTCTAAATGAGTATAAATAAGGGTTGACAAATTTTTTTCTGTAAAAGGCTATATAGTAGTGATTATTATTGTTTGTATGGCCCTCTACTCTCTTTAGTGACTATTAAATGATGCCCTTTTAGTGGGAATGAAGCTATAAATACTATGTAAATGAATGGATCTGGCTGTATTCCAACCAATCAATCAAGAGGTAGTATGGTAGATAAAATTATAAGGAAACAAAAATGAGAATTTGAGAGATATTTTAGAGTTCATTCCAAGCCCTTTCCTCCACATTTTTGGGAACCTAGGAGGGAAACAGAGATGATCACAGCATTGACTATCTCTTGAAGTTGAGAAGCGGAGTGTGAGGTGAATATCACTTCTTAATTGCCATCAAAGTTAGACTGGGATTGGGTCTACTTCTGGGGAAATCTCTTTTAATTTAGTCTTTATTCATGATACACATAAATAATTTGGTTAATTTAATTCCCCAACTCCTCCATTTCCCCTCCCCTCCTCCTTTCCCCTGATCCCCTTCCTCTACACTACTGGTCTCCCTTCTATTTTCATGAGCTCCCGTTTTTATTCATTTTTTTCTCTCTAGTTTTCACACATGAGAGAAAACATACAACACTTGACTTTTGGAGTCTGTCTTATTTCACTTAGCATGATGTTCTCTAGTTCCATCCATTTATCACCAAATGTTATAATTCCATTGTTCTTTATGTCTGAATAAAACTCCAGTGTGTATATATGCCACATTTTCTTTACCCCTTCACCTGTTGCCCAGATCACTCTTAAAAACTTGCTGGAGAGTCACATCATATCTCCCCACCAAAACAACAACAACAAAACAAAAAACAAAAACCTTTTAAACACCGTGAGTCATGCATGGAGGATTTTCCCAGTACCTTGAACTGTAGATCCCATTGGCTTTAAAGATGAGTTTTGTGCTCAAAAGGGAACTGATCATGAGAGTTATTGTCACAAATTCATTGGTCTTATTTGGCAGACTTTCTGGGCATCTGTCTTTGAGCATGGAAGAACAAGGGCATGTTCAGAGAACCAGTTGCCTTAGAAATATTGGCTAAACTGAAGAGTGTTTTAGGATTTAGTAAATTTATGTTAAGAGTTGGACTGTCATTGTCATCAGAGGATTTAGGCAGTTGGTAGAGTCTTGGCAACAAAAATATCTGGGTTATAATTTTTTTCAGGGGAGTTGATGTGGGTTTAGGTAAAGCATGGAGCACATAGAAGAACCAGAATCTGATTGGGGGGATCCAAGATGGTGGGCCAGAGGGAGGCAGCATTCTGTGTTGCTCCATGACCCAGGTCTCAAATAGTGGGAATACTGCTATGCTAAGAACGATAGAGGACCCCTCCACAGCTGATCCCGCACAGGAATCATGGCCTCCTGTGTGGCCCAGGCCTCGGCGTTACAAAAGGACTCCTGACTCCTGACTACTTGCCCACACAGGTCTCACAGGTGCCTCAGCAGGACCACTGGCATCAGCACCAGGAGAGAATTCCCAGACATTGCTCCCACGAAGATACTCAGCTACTACCCATGCACAGGATTCTGGCCGCCATTCCCATATGGACCCCCATCTACTAACATGAGGCTACCCTGGTCACATCCATCTTGGGACTCTACAGCAATTGGACATAGTCCCCTGCATGCTGTAGCCCACCTGCACTGGGGAACTTTACACAGGCTCTGAAAACAGCCACAGCCACATGCTGCACACCACAGACTCAGTCTCTGAACTCATCCTCCAACACCATCGCCCGGCTCTCCCTGCCTGACCCAACACCCTATCTCTGAAAGCAGCTGCCTCCATCTTGGGTCACCTCCATCATCATCTTTAGACAGAGTAACTACCAGTTTGGAACACTGGATAGCCAGGTAAGGTATTGGAACCCTATAGGGGCACTATAAGTCTATAGGGTAAAAAATGGTAACACCTCAGATCCACAGAGCTTGAAAGGAAGACATACAAGCAACATGAAAAGACAAGGGAAAATATTGTCTCAAACAAATCAAGATACCACATTATTAGAATGCAAGGCAAGCACAGAGGATGAAACACAGAGAAGGAATTCAGGATGTACATAATTAAAATGTTCTGTGAATTAAAGGATGATAAAAGAGAGCAAATACAGACAGCAAAAGATCATTTTGACAAAGAGCTACATAAGCAAATACAGGAAGCAAAAGATTACTTTAATAGGGAGATAGAGATTCTAAAGAAAACCAAACAGAAATCTTGAAATGAAAGAAACAATAAACCAAATTAAAAGCTCAACTGAAACAATCACCAACAGATTAGACCACTTGGAAGACAGGACCTCAGACAATGAAGACAAAATATATAATCTTGAAAAGAATGTATACCACATAGTGAAAATGGTAAGAAACCATGAGCAGAATATTCAAGAAATATAGGATACCATAAAAATACCATATTTAAGAGTTATCAGGATAAAGGAAGGCATAGAGTTCCAAACCAAACGAATGAACAATCTTTTCAAAGAAATAATATCATAAAATTTTCCAAACATGAAGAATGAATTGGAAAATCAAATTTAAGAGGCTTACAAGACACCAAATGTATAAAAATCACAAGAGATCCACACCAAGGCACATTATAATGAAAATTCCTTACATACAGAATAAGGAGAGACTATTAAAAGCCACAAGAGAAAGGAATCAGATTACATATAGGGGGAAAATAATTATGTTATGTGCAGATTTTTCAACCCAGACCCTGAAAGCTAGAAGATCCTGGAAAAACACATATGAAGCTCTGAAATAAAATGCATGCCAACCAAGAATTTTGTACCCAGAAAAATTAAGCTTTACATTTGATGATGAAATAAAAAACTTCCATGATAAACAAGAGTTAAAGGAATTTACAGCTGGAAAACCTGCACCACAGAAGATCCTTGGCAAAATATTCTGTGAAGAGGGAATGAAAAACAACAATGAAAATCAGCAGAGGGAGTTATTACACTAAAGGAAAAGCTAATCAAGAGAAAAAACAAGTCAAGTTAAATAACAAAAATAAACAAAAATGGCTGGGAATACAAATCATGTCTCAATAACAACCCTGAATGTTAATGGCCTAAACCCACAATCCAAAGACATAGGCTAGCTGATTAGATTAAGGAAAAAAGACCCAACAATTTGCTACCTCCAAGAGATTCATCTCATAGGAAAAGACATACAAAGACTGAAGGTGAAAGGTTAGGAAAAAACATACCATTCACATGGACTATGGAAGCAAGCAGGGGTTTCCATCCTCATATCAAATAAAGTAGACTTCAAGCTGAAGTTTATCAAAAGGGACAAATAAGGACACTACATACTGCTCAAGGGAACCATACACCAACAAGACATAATAATTATAAATATATATCCCCCAAACAATGGTACAGCTATGTTCATCAAACAAACTCCTCAAAATCAACAGTCAAATAGACCACAGCACAATAATTCTGGGTAACTTTAATACCTCTTTCACCACTGGATAGATCTTCCAAACAAAAGCTGAATAAAGAAACTATAGAACTCAATAATACAATAAATAACTTAGACTTAACTGACATATATGGAATACTTCATCCTTCAACAAGTGAATGCACTTTCTTCTCAGCAGCACATGGATCCTTCTCTAAAATAAACCATATATTATGCCACAAAGCAACTCTTAACAAATATAGGAAATAGAGATACTACCCTGAATTATATCAGATCACAATGGAATGAAATTAGAAATCAATGCTAAAATAAAAACTAATCAAACACCTGGAGACTAACTAACTAATATGCTACTGAATGAACAATGGATTACAAAACACATCAAGGAGGAGATTAAAAAATTCTTAGAGGCAGATGAGAACACTGATACAACATATCAAAATATCTTGGACACTATGAAGGTAGTACTAAGAAGAAAGTTAATTGCATGGAGTTTTTTCCTTAAAAGAAGAAAAAATCAACAAATAAATTATCTAACACTATATCTCAAGCCCTAGAAAAAGAACAAATCAATACCCAAAGCAGTAGAAGACAGGAAATTATTAAAATCAGAGCAGAAATCAATGAAATTGAAACAAAAGAAATAATTGAAAAAAATTGACAAAAGTTGGTTCTTTGAAAAAATAACCTTTAGCCATGCTACAAAGAGGATAAAACTGAAATAACTAACATAAGTGATGAAAAAGGAAATATCACAACAGATACTACATTCTCAAAATGCAAAAATTTCAAAATGACCACACTACCAAAAGCACTATACAGATTTAATGCAATTCCAATCAAAATCCCAATGACATTCCTCATATAAATAGAAAAAGCAGTCATGAAATTCATCTGGAAAAATAAGAGAACCAGAATAGCTACAGCAATCCTTAGCAAGAAGAGTGAAGCAGGTGGCATCTCTGTACCAGACCTTAAACTATACTACAGAGCAATAGTAATAAAAACAGCATGGTATTGGTGCCAAAATAGACTGGTAGACCAATGTTACAGAATAGAGGACACAGATACTAACCCACATAATCACAATTATCCCAACTTATATTAGATAAAGGCACCAAAAACATGCATTGGAGAAAAGACAACCTCTTCAACAAATTATGCTGGAAACTGGAAATCCATATGCAACAAAATGAAATTATACCCCTATCTCTCACCATGCACAAAACTCAACTCAAAGTGGATCAAAGACCTAGGAATTAAACCAGAGAAACTGCACCTATTATAAGAAAAAGTAGGCCCAAATCTCCATTATGTTGGATTAGGACCCAACTTCATTAATAAGACTCCTATAGCACAAGAATTAAAATCAAGAATCAATAAATGAGGGCTGGGATTGTGGCTCAGCGGTAGAGGGCTCGCCTAGCATGGGCGGGACCCAGGTTCGATCCTCAGCACCACATAAAAATAAAAGGCATTGTGTTGTGTCCATCTACACCTTAAAAAAAGAATCAATAAATGGGATGGATTCAAACTAGAAAGCTTCTTCTTCTTGGCAAAAGAAACAATCAGTGAGGTGAATAGAGAGCCTACATCTTGGGAGCAAATTTTTACCACTTGCACATCAGATAGAGCACTAATCTCTAGGGTATATAAAGAACTCAAAAAGCTAAGCACCAAAAAAAAAAACAAAAAAACAAATAGCCCATAATAAATTGGCCAAGGAACTGAACAGATACCTCTCAGAAGAGGACATACAATCACTCAACAAATATATGAAAAAATGTTCAACATCCCTAGCAATTAGAAAAATGCAAATTAAAACTACTCTGAGATTTCATCTCACTCCAGTCAGAATGGCAGCTATTATGAAGACAAACAACAGTAAGGATGTGGGAGAAAAGGTACACTCATACACTGCTGGTAGGACTGTAATTGGTGCAGCCAATATGGAAAGCAGTATGGAGATTTCTTGGAAAGCTGGAAATAGAATCACCATTTGACCCAACTATCCCACTCTGGTCCATACAGAAAGGACTTAAAAACAGCATACTACAGGGACACAGCCACATCAATGTTTATAGCAGCACAATTCACAAGAGCTAAATTGTGTGGCCAAACTAGATGCCCTTTAGTAGACGCATGGGTAAAAAAAAATGTGGTATATATACATAATGGAATATTACTTGGCAATTAAAGAGAATAAAATCATGGCATTTGCAGGTAAATGGATGGAGTTGGAGAATATAATGCTAAGTGTAGTTACCCAATCCCAAAAAACCAAATGCTGAATGTTTTCTCTGATATAATGAGGCTGATTCATAGTGAGGTTGGGAGGGGTATCATGGGAGGATTAGAAGAACTCTGGATAGAGCAAAGCGGTGTGAGGGGAAGGGAGAGGGCATTAGGGTAAAAAATATGATGGAATGCGTTGGGTATCATTACCCTAAGTACATTTATGAAGACATGAATGGTGTGAATATACTTTATATACAATCAGAGATATGAAAAATGTGCTATATATGTGTAATATGAATTATAATGCATTTTGCTGCCATATATAACAAACTAGAAAAAAAAAAAAAAACAGGATCGAGTTTTCCAGGAAAGAAAGCTGGCAAATTATTTTAGGTCTCAAGCCAACAGGTAAAGCAAACCGAGTCGTGGAACTAAAACACAAAAATAGGGAATGGGCATGCCTGTGGGATCCAGGAAACGGCTACAGGTCCAGGGGCCTCCTAGTAACATCATCCGGCATGTTCATATTAAAGACAAGTTGAAAACCTTTTGTGTCTTCTGTGGAGCACTGGGATGTCAATTGGGAACTAACTGGCATGAAGTCCCATATTTGTATACATAGTTTTGAGTTTTTGTATATCACCACATGCTATAAGTTACTGTCTTTGTAAATCTCATGACTATGTATACTCACCCTGAAATTGCTAAAGATGTTGCATTTGGCTAGACAAGGGAAAATTCACCTGCATGTGAACTTAGTGGCATTTTTTTTGTAGCAATCTGACTGTTTCAGAAGGTTTCTAAAAACCTGTTGCATCATAAAAGCTGGATACACTTGGGATTTTGTATCAGTCAGGGTTCAGTGAGGATGCATAAATCTCTTTAGTTATTTTAAGAGGAAAAATCTGTATGTAGGTATAAAGAATTGTTAACAAGATATAAAGAAAACACTAAGGAATCACTAAAGGAAAAACTACAAGTAGCAGCTCCCATCCCTGATTCTAGGAAAACAAAAGGAAGAGGTTGGAATTCTTAATACTTATTCTTAAAACTTAGTCACTCAAAGGAGGATCTCCATGGAGGGGAAGCCCAGACCTCTAAGGAAGATTGGTTCTGGTGTTTATAAAGGGAGTGTAATGAAGCTGGTTCTATAGGATTAGAAAAACTTGCAAACTGCATTCAGCATCTATCATGGGATGGCACAGCTGCTGCAGTGGTGAAGAAGTATTGGTAGAGAAATCCTCACAGAAAGCAGACAGGAAGGAGATAATCCCTCCTTTTTTTTTTTTTTTGCAGTCTCCAGTAGACCCTTGTAAGGCTCCAATCAACAAAACATGAATGTGAATGTCAGAGTCTCAGCCCCCACATCATAAACCATTATACAGAAGGTTGGGTTTGATGCTGAAGGAGAAATAATAAATAACTTACAGGGCTTGTATGTTTTTCTTGGACAAAATGTGGGGGTTTGTTAGTACTGTCTGTCCATTGAGATGAGAAATTAACTCAGAAATATTCCCAATTTCTCTATCAACACCCTTTCCTAGCACCTACTTCAGTGATCCCGAGAATCCCACAGTGAGTGTTCAGAAGACAAAATGAATCATAAACTCCACAGTTTGCTGATCCTGGAGATGGGGACTGAATGCCATGAGACCATTTTCTAATTTTATTTTTCTTCTTCTTCTTCCAGAAAATAGGATTCATTTTACTCTAGTATACACATGATCTTGTATAAAGTGACTAAATCACAAACTTCACTGTAGCTGAGAAAATTTTTGTGTGACAAGAAAATTAGATATAGTGACTTTGGGACTAGGGTTCTTTTGAATAAAACACATGCTAGAATGTTGTTCTACCTTTCAGAAATTTAGAGCAATTCTAAGTCCATCTCCTACACTGCTGTTCAGAGAGAGGAACCATTCTAAGATAACTAAGGTTATTAGAATCTGTGTTTCCAAGGAATACAGGAAGAGAGAGAATATGCTTATATTCAACACAGCACAGAGCTAAGTTGGAGCTAATTGGAAATGGCAGGAGCTATTAAATTTTAGACTATGACAGGCTGAGAGTTTTGTGGAATTGGATAATTATCAATCTCACAAAGCTGAGACCACTCCAAATTGGCATGTAAATAAACAAAAGACATAGAAGAGAAGTAGTGAGATCCTAGACGAAGGCACTGAGAGAAGAGAAGGGGTAAGGTTGCACTGGCCAAGGTTTTCACCTTTCCTTTTGGAGGCAAAACTAGAGTTGAAACCAGATTTACCACACGTTTTATTTATTATTAGTGCATATGTGTTTGGTTTCATCACTTGTTTTATAAATCAGACATTGTTAATTACATTGTCCATTATTCTTGACCTCCTTCCCTTGTCTGTCAACACATCTAGTTTTTCCACTGAAAAGTGAGCC
This sequence comes from Marmota marmota marmota, assembly GCF_001458135.2. Classification (NCBI taxonomy): domain Eukaryota; kingdom Metazoa; phylum Chordata; class Mammalia; order Rodentia; family Sciuridae; genus Marmota; species Marmota marmota. The sequence continues at coordinate 12,175,358 of NW_026000249.1, read as the reverse complement.
TGCAAGTTCATACAAATGACTTTCAAGTACAGTGCTCTATGTGGAATAAATCCAGATCCACTTTTTTCTCCTATTTCCTTGTAATTACAGCTTTTCTTGATATGCACTAACTTCCTCCATTCCAGATGGTTCTCAATCATGGTTTTATTGACCACTCATTATTGGTTGACACTTCTGACTCCATTAGCTGACTGATCCCTTTCAGATAGCAGCCCTCTCTGATTGTACCCTCTTTCTAATGACAGAGGTAAAGAACACACACCCATCCCAGTGGATCTCTGCCCTAACTGAGGTCAAGAGTGGTGGCATCAGGCATTTTGTAAATCATTCCTTTGTAATCACAATATGAGCTCAAGGAAGACTAGGCTCCATGCTCTGTTCTGATACCAGTGACAATTGCAGTTGATTCTAATGTTCTGAATGATCAAACCAAACAACAATCCCCCCCCCTAAAGAACAGTGTCTGACTATGTATAATCAAAATCAAAATTGTGATATCTGTGGTTACAGACAAAGTTGAGGGAGGAGCAAAAGCCCCTGATCTTTGGGGTATTAGGAAATTTGTATTCACTGTGTTCCTGTAGTCAACTGAAACTTGGAGCCATTTTTTCAGAACTACACGAGAAGACTCTTACTAGAATTGATAAGAGCACAACCAATGTCAGAAATGGAAAATGAAATTTCCGAGGGAAGCAGAAACATACAGGCCAGTGTAATAATTGCAAGTTTGGTCTGCGATGGGAAGTGTCATTCCTGAAATGAAAAACACATGGTTACACACTATCAGTAAGTCGACTGGACTGTTAGGATTGCCTGAAAAAGGTTGGGAATTACTGGTTTAGATCTTATCCATGGGAAAAAAATTGAAGCTATAGATGGATATAGAGATTCTAGACAATAAACAGTTTTGATTTAATGACATGTTGCTGCAAAGAAAACCTTTTGGGCAGAAATAGGGGGAATAAAATGGCCAGAAGAGTATAATTTTCTCTGCATATATGCCTGACTCTTGACAATGTTAGCTGATAGGTAGCAGTGGGAATTAAGGCAGAGTGGACCTCTGAAGTGTGGTGGGTGAGCAGAGAGCTCCTTTATAAAACATTGAGACAGGCTGCTTGAAGTTTCCAGATCAAGACTGCTAAGGATTATAGGATGTGAATCCATGTTAGAAATACAAGTACATATCATTCAAGGAACAGGGGACCAAATTAATTTTTCCTATCTTTAAGGAGGGACACAGATAGAATTAAGAAAATTTTGTCATCTGTAGCCACACTCTAGAATAAGTCTCATTTAATTGTTTTGTGGAAGAGCAGCATGCTTTGCCAAGTAATTTCAAGGTGAATTGTTCATTTTCATGACTCATTCTCTGAAAATCATTATTTATGGTGACTTTGTGCTTACACTTGCATTAGAGGAAAGTCATGCCCATAGTCTAATAACTTGTCCCCTATAAACCGTGGGACTGTAGTTGTTTTCTACATTTTTTTTCACTTTTTGAGATACATGAAACTGAGCACATTACCGAAGACCTTTACAATTTTGAGTTCACATTTTTCTAACTGGATGAAGCACTTGAGGGTTATATGGGCCTATTACTTTGACTTTATGAACTGAGCACATTTAGCTTTGAAGTGAATATAAATTGCCGGATGAGAAACATGTCTAGATATTGCATCATACTGCCAAAACATCCAGGGATGTGCTGATTTAATCTCAGTGCCCACTTTGATCATAACCATCTGTAGGGGAGAATTGAGAAAGATTAATTATAAAGACTCTGATTGATTTGAGGTATCAGTCACATATTGGTGAAGGGAAGCAGCATTCTGATACCATGCATTCCTATATCTGAAAGGAAAGCATCTAACTGAACAGTTTGATAAAAATTAGGTTGCTGAGGGTTATATTAGTTTATGTTGATAAGCTTCCTTCCAACTCCCTACTGTGTTCTTCTCTGGACATTATGGGGTAGGGAGGAACCCTCAGTATTTTGAACATGAAAATATATATATATATATATATATATTGAACAATCATATTTAGGGCTATAATAGCCCAATAATTTTACCCTTGTTACAAAGAAGATAATAAAAAGTTAATAATAAAAATATTCTAAAGGAACCAAGAAATGTGTTGCTCTAGGAATAAGTTTGTACATTAAAGTAGGAAACTAAACCACAAAAAAAACCTCATGGAGATTTGATACTTTCAAGTCTTTGTTTTCACTGAGACTTACAGTTTATTGAAATCAAAACTTGGAAATGGGGACATAGCTCAGAGGTAGAGTGCTTGCCTAGCATATGTGAGACTCTGGATTCAATCCCCAACATGGAAAACAACAAAAACCTAACAGCACATTACATGATGAAATCTGTCTAATATTCTGATGTGTGTAATGTAGACAAATACATCAATGAAAATTAGAAGGAGTGTGACACAAAAGTGAGAGTGGAGCTTTTCCATCCTAGGGTTATTATGGCAATGATCTCTCAGTGAAGAGTTATTAATAGGAATATACATCCTTATGAAATCAGACCACTATACATACTTGTCTTAAGATGGGAGAATTATTTTGTTGGTGAGTATTGGTCCTGAACTATAAATTATTTTGAAGAAAACCTATTTTTAAAAAGTGGTTTTGTTATTTTTGGATACCATACCTATCCATAAGATAGGGGGTTTGGGGTCCTGCTTAATGGATAACAGATTTGTATTTTCAGTTAGCCTTCCATATTTGAAGGCTCAGCACCTGAAGATCAACTCAATGAGAAAAATAGTATAGCAATTATTTTCATAGGATTTACATTGTATTAGATATAAGTATTCTATAGATTATTATATGTGATTTAATGAGATGGTTATGTATGTAAGTTAAATTCAAATACTATACCATTTTATATAAAGGACTCAAACATCCACAGATTTTGATATCTAAGGGATCCTGGAACCAATCCCCCGTGGACACTGAGAGATGACTATATTTAATAACATTTCAACACATATGATTAATATGGCCTGGGTGAAATGATTTACTGATTTTTACTTACCCTTGTGGACCTTTTTTGTCAGGGGAAAGTTAAAAGCATAAGGATATGTTTATCACTTTATGGGTTATTGGTAGACAAATAACCAGTTCCCTGCTGCTCAGTTGGCATAACTCGGAGGTTTGTTTTGTATAGGCTCTCACAGTTCTCTCAAGGGATTGTGCTTCAGTAGCTGGCAGTGGCACCTTGATTGATAATACTTTATTAGATATGTTCCCTTTCCTGCTTCATTTCCTCATTCCATTACCAAGGTTGCTGGGATAACCATTCATAACAGGAACCATTTATACTTGCATCTTCATCACAGAGTCTATTCCTAAGGAAATCTAAACCAAGTCACATTTAGATAGATAGATAGATAGATAGATAGATAGATAGATAGATAGATGGATCATATGAGATAGGCAGAGATAACAGGGAATAAAGTTTAGGATGAAAGACCTTCAATTTTTACTTTCAACATAATATGAATCACTGACTATGGTGTAGGAAATGATGTTATTCCCATCTTGAATTCCAAAATGGAAAACTAATAACCAGAATAAGTGGGGTTTATATCCACTTTCATTCAAGCTGAGCATACAAGACTAGGACCTTTGCTGGTAAGAAAATATCATTGAGTAAAAGTAAAAGATATGGATACCAGGCAAAAGAAAAAAAAAAAACGATACTTCTCAAAAGAAGAAATTCAAATGGCCAAAAAATATATGAAAAATGTTCAACCTCTCTAGTAATCAGGGAAATGAAAATCAAAACTACTCTGAGATTTTATCTCATTCTAGTCAGAATAGTAATTATTAAGAATATAAATAATAATAAATATTGGTAAGGATGTGGGGGAAAATGTATACTCATACATTGTTTGTGGGACTGCAAATTAGTACAACTACTCTGGAAAGCCGTGTGGTGATTCCTCAAGAAAACTAGGAATGGAACCACTATATGACCCAGTTATCTCACTCCTTAGTATATATTCCAAAGATCTAAAAATCAGAATACTATAGAGATACAGCCACATCAATGTTTAAAGCAGTGAAATTCACTATAACCTAGCCTAGGTGCCCATACAGAGACAACTGGATACAGAAAATGTGATACACACACACACACACACACACACACACACACATACACACACAATAGATTATTTCTCAGTCATAAAGAAGAATGAAATTATTTGCTGGTAAATGGATGGAACTGGAGAACATCATTCTGAGTGAAATAAGCCAGACCAAGAAAGTTAAATGTAGAATGTTTTCTGATATGCAAAAACTAGACCAAAATAAGGGGTGGAGAAACATAATAAGGGTGAATTCCATGAAAATGGAAGAGAGATCAGTGGAATAGTAAAAGGGGATTAAGGGGGGAGGGAAGAGGGATGGTAAATACAGGAATGATGGAATGAACCTGACCAAATGATATTATGTGCATATGTGAATATACCACAGGTGAATTTCACCTTTTAAAAAAATTAATGCACACCATGTCACCTGAGGAAGCGTTTAAGGAACTGGAGACATTCAACCTGTAAAAGCAAGACAATGTAGATAAGACATCAGAATATTCTCAAATTGTAAAAGAACTGGATGTGGGCTTATTTTGAATTGTTTAGCCAATATAGGACTTTATTAAGAGGTCCACTGAGGGAATTTACCATAGTATAATTAGAATGAGAAATTTGACTTGGAATCTTACAAATTTACTATGAAAACTTTCTAAGACTGGGTTTTCTTATTTGGAATAATGGGATAACAACACTACCTGTTGGAGCCAGACATATAAAGAACCTTATCCCCTTCCCTAAATTTTGCAACAACTGAAGGTTGTAAGCAATGTCATTGGGAACCTTGCAAAGGAAAAACCTTGGCAATCAAATGCTTAAATAGAGACTAAATCTGTAGTATGAATTGTGTATCAGATTCCTTTGCTCAAGAGAATCCACTTCTAGTTCAAGATCCATTTATTCTGAGAGTCTGTATATACTAAAAATGTCCAGTATAGTCATGTTAGGGAATGCAGTCATTTTATAATGTCTTTATTTCCTGTCTGACTAAGTAGATACTGCTCCGTGTTTTTTTTTTCAGATTTAAGGAGGGGTTCTACCTTGCTCCCCTTCACCTTTCCAGGTCCCTTTAGCTTAGATTCTAAAAGTGGAAACCAGTTTTAGTTATTACTTCTCTCCTAGTTTTTCCCATCTCAGGCAATAGTAAATCTATTCACTAAGAGGTTTTTTTTTTTTTTTTTTAATATACTCCCATGAATGAAGTGGAGGCAACAATGAGTGCAGAGACCCTGAAATAACAGTGTGCTTGGATGGTTACAAGAGAAGGTGGTGTGACTAGAATGAAGTTAGCTACAGGAAGAGAAGTGGGAGTGGAGAGGAGAGCTAGCTGGAGGCCAGAGCAAGTGTCAGGTCCACAGAGAGACTTTCCCATCTCTTACGTGAAACAGTGCCCCATGACTTCTGTCATTTGCTAACCCCATTATCTACTTTTTCTTTCTTAGCACTTATTACTATTTAGTGCATTCTATTCTTATTTTGTTATTTGCTTATATTATTATTTTCTTCACATCTGAATGCAAGCTTCACAAGAGTATATACTTTGACTCTTTATTATTTATGTAATCCTTGAATCTAGAACAGTGATAGGCTATGGTAAACAATCAAGAAATATTTGTAATATTTGTTGATTCTGAAAGCCTATCAAATTCTTGAGACAGTAAATATTTGCTGCGTGAAAAACTTACCCCAAATATTAGTCACTTATAACAACCACCATCTGCCAAGCAGTTCATCTGGTGTGAGTCAAGCTCAATGTATATTTCAGGCCATGTCATATATATAGCAGTTTGGAGAAGGGTAAAAAAGGGAAGGAAACTGTTTTCTGCTTTCCTTATTACCTTACAGGCTTCTGCTTGTGTTAAATAAGGCTTCTGTTCCATTGGCAAGAACCAGCATAGATTCTGGTGGTGGAGACCTAGACTCTACCCCTTCGTAGGCAGTTACAAAGACACATTGCAGGCAAGGTTGTAGTAATGGGATAGGGAGGACCAGTGACTTTTTTGTGTAATATACCAGAAACTCTTGTGTAATTGGCTTGTCTCTCCTTTATTAGCCACATGTCAGTTTCTGGAACAGCCAGTGAACTATTTTCCCACTTGAATATTATCTAGTACAAACTTTAAAAAAATATTTTTAGTTGTAGATGGACACAAAAACCTTTATTTATTTTTATATGGTGCTGAGGATTGAACCCAGTGCCTCACACATGCTAGGCAAGTGCTCTACCACTGAGCCACAACCCACTGCCTAGTGCAAACTTTTAGACTTTTCTCTGGAAGTTTGTGTCTGTTTGTAAAATTACCGAGCATCCCCAATTGCTCTGATATTTTACTCTGTCTTTTATGTAGATCATTTTTTTTTCTATCAAAGACCACTGGGAAATTTTATTTCGTAGAATTTATTTAATAATGTCTCTAAACAGTCTTCATCCATTGAAAGGATATTTCTGGATTGTAAGGATTGACATTTTTGTTGAGATATTTAATATCCAGAAACTGTCATTTCTAGGTGACTCTGGCTTGTGTTTTTCTTCCTAATTTTCATGGTTGGAATGAACTATGCTATTTCTGTCTACTGCAGAAGCGTTTTATCATTGTGGCATTTTTAAGCCAACATCTGGTGTATATGATGTACAATTTAGTCACTCTGTTTTTCTTTTCAATAGGTTTTTCCCATGCCATTTGGAGAGTCTTTCTCATTTCATTGTTGGCGTACTCTTTTGTCTATAGTACAGAGTGTCTTGTGCCACATTTATAAAAGCATTTTTGCTCACATAGCTATACTAAAACACACAATGCTAGAACATACTAAAATATACACAGAAGCAGACATTTGCTGTAGCAGATGTCATTTGTGTCCCTCATCATTTCATGTAACTTGCCAACTCCCACATTTATTGATCTGAAGGTTCTCTGTGGCCTCCAGGGTCTCATTTGCCCAAATGTAGCAGATCATAAAATGTATCATGGGATGACTAAAGAGAGCTGGGTTGTAAATCCCCATTTCTTTAACCCCTGAATTGGGGGTGATAATTCTAACTTGTGTGTCTTATGTTGACTGCCAGATTTTCCTGGAGGGTTAAAGCTCCATTTTCTTACAGGGTAAAATTGTTCATTCATGTACTCTTTATTGGCTTCCTTCCTTTCCCCACTCATTTCTATTTTCCTCCCAAATCATCTATCTGCTCTCAAATCCTTGTCTCAGTTTCTGATTATAGGAGGTCCCAAACTATAATCCATGCAATACATGCACATGTCTTTCTAATTTTTATAGTAACACTTCCTTAGCCCTAAATGCTCCTTTACTTACTATTACATCACATTTTCTTTCTGATGTTTCTGGAGCCCAAATCTAAGAAAGGCCAAATTCTGTCAGATAAATTGCTACTTCACTGACAATTGCTGCACCTGTTTTCATTTTGTGTGGGAGGCAGAAAGTGTAGGTATGAATATATATGTGTTTGTGAGCCTGTTGTGTGTGTGTTCAAGAGGGTGGAAATGTGTGAGTATATACGTGTGTGTGTGTGTGTGTTTACATATATAGTGTTAATAATATGGTGAGGGAAAATTATGTGAAGGTCATTTAAAAAAATCTGAAGATTTATATATTGTATTCATTGTTGCAGTTAACAATTTTAAGAGTGGAAGGGTGATATGAGTACTTTATTTAATGCTTATATAACTTGCTTGGTGTTGAGGATGGTTAGTAGAGAAGAGGGAAGAACAATACTAAGATATCTTGTTTGTATTAATAAATCATAAATTGAAGCATCTGTAGGATTGGAGTTAGGGTTTTGCATGATAATATTTCTAAGTATTGTCAGTACAGCCAGATAAGAACACAGAAGATAGATTGTTGCTTCATTCTTGTAGGGAGGTAGGAATATGCCTTAAAGTCTGCTCAGACAGCTGTTGGGAGGGAGGGATAGAGGAAAGGAAGGGAGAGAGAGAGAGAGAGAGAGAGAGAGAGAGAGAGAGAGAGAGAGANGTGTGTGTGTGTGTGTGTGTGTGTGAGAGAGAGAGAGAGAGAGAGAGAGAGAGAGAGAGAGAGAGAGAAAGAAAGTGTATATGTAATTGTGTAGCAGGGGTGGTGAGTTCATGTTTCTACCACAAAGCCAAGTCTTCTTACTCTCATGTTTAAATCCTTGTTTCATTCCATATTACTCCCTTTGATCCCCTAATCTAATGATAGTTTACTTTGTGTGTTGCTGTTTTTCCCTAGTGTCCTGAAAAGGACAGGTTGCTCTCATCTTCTTAGATATCCCTAAAGAGGATAGAATGACGTGTAATAGGGAGATAAAGCAGAATATGATCTTACAGATCATTGTATACACTAGAGTTTCATCACCTCAAACTGAATAATCAGTGGTAATTATATAAATTCTCTTTTCAAAAATTGGTTGTATTTAGAATTTTAAGTATCAAATAGAGATATTAGTAAATATACACTACCTATTTTTCTAAAACAGAAAATGTTTTATTCAGTCACAAGGAAGAATAAAATTATGTCATTTGCAGGAAAATGGATGGAATTGAGAACATACTAAGCAGTCCAAGGGTTGTATGTTTTCTTTCATTTGGGGAAACTAGAGAGAAAATGGGGGAAAAGGATCTCATGAAAATAGAAGGGAGGCCAGTAGGGTAGAGGTAGAGGGTCAAGGGAGGTGCAGAGGGGAGGGCAAGAGGAGATACTGGGGAATGAAATTGATCAAAGTAAGTTATATACATTTATAAATATGCCAGAATGAAACCTATTATTCTGTGTAATTTTCATGCAGCAACTAAAAGTGGTCACAGTTCAAGAAAAAAAATTAACAGGAAGACAAACCTTGATTAAATTCTAATCTCGTGATTTCATTCATGTCCTAGGAGGTAGCCAAGTACTTCACTCAACCTTTAGATAGAGTTTGTGTTTATACATCATCTGTTTTGTTGTTCAAACCCAGAAATGGAAAACTATATGGGAAATTGAGGTGGAGGAGATTGTGTATTGGTGGGAATCCTAGGAGTAACAAATTCCTCTAAGACCTTACCACTAGGCCTAAAAGCCATGCAGCCAGCTAATCCAGGGATGTCCATTTTGAATGTGTATGCTGTGTATCAGCAGCATAAATTTCAAAATAACATTATTTTCAAAATAATTACATGCCAAAATCTGCCAAAACTTTATGCAGCTTTAAAAAATAGGAAGGTGACTGAGGAGGAAGTGGCAGAAATAATTTCATGATGAATTATAAGCTTTGCACTTGTACTTGGCAATGGGTTATGCTGCTCATACATTTCTTGTGACCTAAATTTAAAACATCCCTAGAGTTAAGATTAGATAGTTGCTTAAAATTAATATTATAAGAACTATCAGAAAATGGAAAACTCATACCTCTTCTTTTTTTTTCATACCTCTTCTTATTATCAAATGAAATATGTGGGTAACAACCCTCCAGTCAGGTACAATAGAAGATATTTTTATTTTTTATTTTCTGGAGATTTATCTCTTTATTGAGTATATCTGAAGCAGCTATCTGCTTTACCCACCCTATACTCAACTGAATTAATTTGTCATATATTAATAGGCTTTCGTATTTTAGTATTCTGAGAGTACTGTCTGTTTAATAGAAATAGTCAAATCAACTGAAAATAAAATCCAATATAATATATCAATGGAATTCTTCTGTAAAAGACATCTTGGGGTATCAGTAGTGCATGGACTTGTAAAAGAAAGTAGAATGCAGGATTCTTGTGTGCCTGCAGCTAGGAACTGATACTTCCTAATGAGCATATTCCCTGAAGGGTTAACATAATTCCTACCCCTGCCTATCGTGCCTAACAAAGGTTCAGAATAGTTGAAGTTGGTCATTTAGAACATGACCAGACTTGGGTATTCCTTGTACAAGATCTGCCACCTTAACTTCTTTAAGCCTTATTTCCTCTTCCTATAAAATGGGGATAGTGAGAGTACTTTTCTCTCAGGATGAGGACTAAATGGAGTAGTGTATAATCTAGTACCTGGAACACAGTAGGTGTGAATAAATGCCAGTTGCTCTCATTCTTATTCTTGCCAAAACTGACATCCCAATATGGGGAAACAGGAGCAGGGGACCAGGCTCCTGTTTGGTACTCCAAGTCATTCAAGTATGGTAATGTGATTAATTAGGACAGGTTCCAAGAACCTCACAAGAACTTGTGCAGGACATAGAGAGAGACATGTGGAAAGATTATCTATCCTTGTTACAAAGAAGGATATACTTAGACATCTGGAAAGAATTAGAGTTCTGGTTAAAAGGGATGCAGTTTAGGGAAGTGCTTAATATCAGCATGATACTGAGACAAAACCGGAATCTTATAAGGTGAACAAACACAGTAAGTATGAGGGCAATATATTAGGTACCCAGGGCTGATCTCATGTATGCTGGCTATGGAGTGTACTAACTAGGTCTAAATTGTGGAATTTGTGTTCTTGCCACATTTGAAGTCTGTTTGGGGCTTGGTAGGTAGAGCAACATTAGGAGAAAGTATTAATGAAGACCAGCGAAAACAAGGGGCTAAATTTTAGCCAAGTTTTAAACTCATTCCTGTGTTCTTATTTGTATTCCTCTTATCCAAGCTCTTTCTTTGGACGCTGAGGCTTGCCCTTTCCTATGCTTGAGTTGGATTCCTGGTTTCCAAAATATAGGTTTGATTGAGCAATAATGGGAAGTCCAATTAATTTATTTACCATGTTATATCCAGATTTTATAACTATTGAAATGTGAGCTCCCTGTGAGTAGGAAAATATCTTCCTGGTCTTTGAATCTTGATCCTATACTCAGTGACAGACATCATAGAGGTTCAGCAAGTATATTTAAAGTGAAGGAACGACTACTTCTTCCAGGATCCAGTCTAACAAATTTTGACCCTGTTGTTTCTTACATCTTAATATGGCTGTCTATATGGATACAGACACATAGACTGTATGGTTAAAGCTGCATTTTAACCAAATATGAATCCAAAGCTAAAATGAAACACAAACAACAAAGCCTCACACATCATAACTTGGCAAGCTTATGAGAAGAGGTTCCAGGAGACTTTGTGATTTATTCAGTGGTGACTAATTTTAACTTATTAGGAAGGCGAAATAAATCCAACGTTTTTTGACAAACTCTCTCTGACATTCTATAAATTCTGCATGTCCTAAATGTATTTCCCCACTATCTAACTGCCCAAGGAGGCAAAAGCTGACATAAGTCAGTCCCATCATCTTCTATGCTCTAGAGGCCTCCTTAGTTCTTCATCTTATTTTCCTGGACATGTCCAGCCCTTACTAAAGAAGAGATCACAAAATGTCCAGAATACCTTTTGGAAACTCCAGGGAATACAGGAAATGCTCTTTTTTTTAAACTTAGAAATTCTCCACTTAATTCTGGCATTACATAAAGAAATGGTCTCAATGTGAAGTTAATTAATGAGTATGTTTGAGAACCCTTAATCAACTGATGTGGCAATTGCTGTTGGTGCCTGGCCATATCTCCCCAGTACACTATGTGCCAGGAAACTCTCACATAAAGAGCTGCATCTCTCTGCTTGAAGACTTTTCTCTGGTTAAAGGAACAGGCTCCACCAGTAAGAGCAGGCTGATAGTACCATGGACTTAATGTTCCTGGGGATAGTCCCCCACTGATGATGAATAAGGAGTTGATTGATAAATATCTGAAGTAAGGCCTAGAAGTTCTCAGCAGCCCCATATAACCCAGTTGCTCACAGTGTAAATTGTAGTTGCTTCTTTTCCTTGTCTGCTTTATTTTACCACATCAATTTCCAGTGATTCCTGGGATCACCTCCTGTCATGCTTCAGATATGAAATGTCCTTCAAAAGTTCATGTATGAGACAATGTAAAAATTTTCAGAGTCAAAATGAGATTATGAGAGTTGTAACCTAACCAGTAGATTAATTTACTGATATGGATTAACTGGGTGGTAACTATGGGCAGATAGTGTGTGGCTGAATTTAGGTCACTGGGGGTATGACTTTGGGGTTTATATTTTGTTCCTGCTGAATGGAACTCTCTCTTTGCTTTCTGGTTGCCACATCCTGAGCTGCTTTCCTCTGTGGTGCTCTTCTGCCATGATATTCTGCCTCACCTTGGCCCAGAGTTAGAGTCAGCCAACCAAGGACTGAATCTCTGAAACCATGAGCCTAAATGGACTTTTCCTCTTCTAAGTTGTTCTTTTCAGGTATTTTGGTCATAGTGACCAAAAGCTCACTAAAACATATCCCAAATAAACTACTTATATTCAAATGTTTGGTTCAAGGTATACTTCTGAAAATACAGACTGAGACACTAGGGCGAAATAAACATGGACAGTAAATATAAGTTCCTACTAAACATTAAGATGAGCCCATAGAGCTAGAACCAGTATCCCTGGGTCTTAGTTCATAGATGAACCATATGTGTAGCAAGTGACTGAAAAACTAGGGCAGAAAAGAGGGGCAATGTGTCCTCAACACTAGATAACATTTATACAATTTAAATGTCATTTTCTATGAGATTGTCTCTTAATAAGTTATGATCAAGGTAAAGGGAATTTGTTTTTTTTAATTTTTTCTTTCCTTTTTTAAAAATGAAATTGTTTGGGACAATGATAGGTTCGCAACTATGTAATATTTTCAGCAACCAGCAGTTTTTCTTTTTAGAATTGTACCTGTCTGTAAAAATTCCCAAAGTCCCAGGAACTCGGTTGTCATGGAAGATGCAAGGTCATAGAAAGAGTATAGAAATTTTGGGAATGCTAGATACATATTTGTGAGGGAATCCATTAAAGTTATGGTCCCTGAGTGATCAAAGATGTCAGTGATCTCAGAGGCTTTTTCTAAAGTTTATCAATCTTTAATTGCTCTGCCTATAGGCCCTCTCAGGCTATAAAAATGAAGTGTTCTCTTTAGTGGCCTCTCATTTTTCTTTCACATCATTCTGTTTCCCTAAGACTAGCACTAGACCCTGTTAAGCAGTTTTCCTAGTAAACATATCTATTCTGAGGGCATGAAGCACCTTATAATCATTTTTTAATCTGTGATTTTAGGGGAGTATTTATTTAACATAGTAGGAATAATTTGTGCTTTTTCAAATTGTGTATCTGACTAATTGGGTAGAAACTAATTGAGCTGGTTAAGAGTTGGGTATGACATAGTGCCAAAGATGAGCTCATGCTCTGCACTTGCCTCCAGAAGTGAAGAAAACTTGAACAGAAAATTTGAGCAGAAATCTATTTCTCTGGGAGATGAGGGGGCAAACTGTGATTTTAGGAAAGACAAGAAATTAGGAGAATTCTTTGGAAGCTTTGTCACTTTTCTCCACATAGTAAATTGAGTTTGAAAGATCTAAGAGTCAAAAGAAAGATATCTATAAATGTGTAGGCATGCAGGTAATAATGTCCTGGGAATCTATCATAGCACTAATCCATTGCCTCCTGCATGGGAGGAGAATACCAGTTTTGACTTGCTTGGTCTTTCAAATGGAAGTGAAAGGGCTGTTCAGATGGAGGACTAACCTTAGTTCTTAGAAAAGGAAGAAAAGGAAGAAAAGGAAGAGCATATGTCAATGTCATCAATGAAGAGGCTCAGAATAGTGGCTCAAAGATTAACTTCAGGTTGGTGCATGGGTCAAACCTTTGGAGGTTTACCTTGTTATTCTTTTTTTTAGTTCCTTTTTAAAAAATTAATTTATTTATTTGTTCTAATTAGGTATATATGACAGCAGAATGCATGTTGATTCATTGTACACAATTGCAGCACAACTTTTCATTTCTCTGGTGGTACATGATGTAGTGTCACACCATATGTGCAGTCATACATGTGCCTAGGGTAATGATGTCCATTTCATTCCACCATCTTTCCTGTTCACTGTTAACCCTTCCCCTCCCCTCCCTCCCCTCTGCCCAATCAAAGTTCCTCCATTTTTCCCATGCCCCCCTTTATGGATAAGCATCCACTTATCAGAGAGAACATTTGGCCTTTGTTTTTTTGGGGGGGATTGACTTTTTTCATTTAGCATGATATTTTCCAACTCCATTTACTTGCAAATGCCATAATTTTATTCTGTTGATTACTGACTAATGTTCCATTGTGTATATATAGCACAGTTTCTTTATCCATTTATCTATTGAAAGGCATTTAGGTTGCTTCCACAGTTTAGCTAGTGTTAATGGAGCTGCTATAAATATTGATGTGGCTGCATTACTATAGTATGCAGATTTTATATACTTTGGGTATAGACCTAGGAGTGGGATAGCTGGGTCAAATGGTGGTTCCATTCCAAGTTTTCTAAGGAAACTCCATACTGCTTTCCAGATTAATTGCACCAATTTGCAGTCCCACCAGCAATGTATGAGTGTGCCTTTCCCCCTGCATCCTCACCAAAACTTATTGTTGTTTGTATTTTTGATAATTGCCATTCTGACTAGTGTGAGATGAAATCTTACAGTAGTTTTGATTTGCATTTCTCTAAGTTGAACATTTTATTCATATATTTGTTGATCAATTATAGATCTTCTTCTGAGAAGTGTCTGTTCAGCTCCTTAGCTAATTTATTGATTGGGTTTTTGTTTGTTTGTTTTTTTTTTTTTTTGGTGTTTTTTGAGTTCTTTATATATCCTGGAGATTAGTGTTCTATATGATGTGCTTGTGGCAAAAATTTGCTCCCAAAATGTAGGCTCTCTGTTCACCTCATTGATTGTTTCTTTTGCTGAGAAGAAGCTTCTTAGTTTGAATCCATCTCATTTGTTGATTCTTGATTTTATTTCTTGTGTTTTTCTTCTATTAAGTGTAGGGTCCCTGGTCTAATTCCGAGGTCCTTGAATCACTTTGAGTTGAGTTTTGTGCATGGTGAGAGATATGGATTTAATTTCATTTTGCTGCATATATATTTCCAGGTTTTCCAGCACCATTTGTTGAACTGGTTATCTTTTCTCCAATGTATGTTTTTGGCATGTTTGTCTAGTATGAGATAACTGTATTTCTGTGGGTTTGTTTGTGTGTATTCTATTCTGTACCATTGGTCTACATGTTTATGTTGGTGCCAATATCATGCTGTTTTCGTTACTACAGCTTTGTAGTTTAGTTTAAGGTGTGGTATTATGATGCCTCCTGCTTCACTCTTTTTGCTCAGGATTGCTTTGGCTATTCTGTGTCTCTTATTTTTCCAAATGTATTTCATGATCACCTTTTCTATTTCTACAAGGAATGAAGTTGGGATTTTAATTGGAATCACATTGAATCTGTACAGTGCTTTGGGTAGTATGGCAAATATATATGCTGTTCATAGACCTTTATTTATTTATATGTGGTGCTGAGAATCAAACCCAGTGCCTCACACATACCAGACAAGTGTGCTACCGCTGAGCCCCAGCCCCAGCCCAGTATGGCCATTTTGATAATATTAGTTTTGCCTATCCAAGAGCATGGGAGATCTCTTCATCTTCTAAGGTCTTCTTCAATTTCTTTCTTTAGTGTTCTGTAGTTTTCATTGTAGAATATTTTACCTCTTTTGTTAAATTGATTCCTAAGTATTTTATTTTATTTTTTTAGGCTAATAAGAATGGGATAGTTTTCCTAATTTCTCTTTTAGAGGATTCATCACTGATGTATAGAAATGCATTTGAATTATGGGTATTGGGGGATCCAACATGGCGGTGAGTGGGGAGGCAGCGCTTTCAGTACCTCCGCAACAACGGGGTCAGAGAGACGCATGGATACGCTTAGATTCGACCTGCTGAGAAACTCCTAGCAAAATTCCACTAAAGAGAGACCGGCCAGGAATTGGTAGGATTTTTGGAGGTGACAGTTTGCACTAGACGAGTGAATCTCCGCCACGCAGCGCAGAGGTCCAGACCCGCCAGCCGCTGCCCGCGCGACTCGGCGACTGTCGGCTGCCTGC
>NW_026000249.1:12132955-12158956 GCF_001458135.2 Marmota marmota marmota | reverse complement strand
GAGGGGAGGGGAGGGGGGATAGTAGAGGATAGGAAAGGTAGCAGAACAAGACAGTCACTAGTATGGCAATATGTAAATCAATGGATGTGTAATTGATGTGATTCTGCAATCTGTATATGGGCTAAAAATGGGAGTTCATAACCCACTTGAAGCAAAGTGTGAAAGATGATATATCAAGAACTATGTAATGTTTTGAACAACCAACAATAAAAAAAAATTTAAAAAATGAATTATGGGTATTGATTTTATATCCTTCTACTTTGCCTATTCATTTATTTATTCTAGAAGTTTTCTGGTGGAGTTTTTTGGATCCTCTAAATATAGAATCATGTCATTAGCAAATAATGATAGTTTGAGTTCTTTTCCTATACTTATCCCTTTAATTTCTTTCCTCTGTCTAATTGATGTGGCTACAGTTTCAAGGACTATGTTGAACAGAAGTGGTTGAAGAGGGCATCCCTATCATGTTCCAGTTTTTAGAGAAAATGCTTTCAATTTTTCTCCATTTAGAATGATGTTGGTCTTGGGTTTAGCATAGATAGCTTTTACAATGTTGAGGTATGTTCCTACTATTCCTAGTTTTTCTAGTGTTTGAACATGAAAGGGTGCCGTATTTGGTTAAATGCTTTCTCTGCATCAATTGATATAATCATATGATTCCTATCATTAAGTTTATTGATGTGATGAATTACATTTATTGATTTCCATATGTTGAACTAACCTTGCATCCCTGGAATAAAATTCACTTGATCATGGTGCACTATTTTAAAAATGTTTTTATATGCAGTTTGCCAGAATTTTATTGAGAATTTTTGCATCTATGTTCATAAGGGATATTGGTTTGAAATTTTATTTCCTTGATGTGTCTTTGCCTGGTTTGGGTATCAGGATGATACTAGTTTCATAGAATGGGTTTAGAAAGCTTCCCTCCTTTTCTATTTCATGAAATAATTTGAGAAGTATTGGTATTAATTCTTCTTTGTAGATTTGTAGAACTCAGCTGTGAATCTGTCTGGTCCTGGACATTTATTGGTTGGTAGGCTTTTGATGATGTCTTCTATTTCCTTGCTTGAGATTGATTTGTTGAAATTTTGTATATCCTTTATTTATTTATTTTTTAGTTGTAGATGGACAGAATGTCTGTATTTTATTTGTTTATTTTTATGTGGTGCTGAGGATTGAACCCAGTGAGCTACTGGGCAGGTGAGCTAGGCAAGTGAGCTACCACTGAGCCCCAGCCCCAGCCCTTTTATGTCCTCTTGACTCAGTTTGGGTTGATCATATCCCTCTAGAAATTTGTCAGTGTCTTTAAGGTTTTATATTTTACTGAAGTATAAGTTTTCAAAATAGTTTGTCATTGTCTTCTGTATTTCAATAGTGTCTATCATGGTATTTCCTTTTTCATCAAGAATTTTAGTAATTTGAGTTTTCTCTCTCCTTCTTTTCATTAGGGTGGCTAAGGGGTTGTCATTTTTATTAATTTTTTCAGAGAACCAGAATTTTGTTTTGCCAATTTTTTGAATTGTTACTTTTGTTTCTGTTTCATTGATTTCCACTCTGATTTTAATTATTTTTTGTCTTCTACTACTTTGGTGATGTTTTTTTCTTCTTTTTCTAGAGCCTTGAGATGTAATGTCAGGTTGTTTATTTGTTGACTTTTTCTTCTTTTAATGAGTGAGCTTAATGCAATGAATTTTCCTGTTAGCACTGCCTTCATAGTGTCCCAGAGATTTTGATAAGTTGTATCAGAATTCTCATTGACGTCTAAGTATTTTTTAATCTCTTCCCTGATGTCTTCTGTTATCCATGTGTCATTCAGTAGCATATTGTTTAGACTCCAGGTGTTGGGTAGCTTCTATTTTATATTTTATCACTGATTTCTGATTTCATTCCATTATGGTCAGATAGAATGTATGGTAATATCTCCTTTTTTTGTATTTGCTGAGACTTGCTTTGTGGTCTATTTTGGAGAAGGATCCATGTGTTGCTGAGAAGAAAGTGTATTCACTCATTAATGGATGGAATATTCTATATATGTCTGTTAAGTCAAAAAAAATTTAAAGAGAGAGAGAGAGAAAGAGAGAGAATTTTTTAATATTTATTTTTTAGTTTTCAGTGGAAACAACATCTTTATTTTATTTTTATGTGGTGCTGAGGATTGAACCCAGCGCCCTGCGCATGCCAGGTGAGTGCATTACCGTTTGAGCCACATCCCCAGCCCAAGTCAAAATTATTAATTGTTTTATTGAATTCTATAGTTTCATTGTCTAATTTTTGTTTGGAAAGTCTATCCAGTGGTGAGAGAGGTATATTAAAGTCACCCAATATTACTGTGTTGTGGTGTATTTGATTCTTGTAGTTGAGAAGGGTTTGTTTGGTATACATAGATGCCCCATTGTTTGGAACATAGATATTTATGATTGTTATATCTTGTTGATATATGAATCCCTTAATCAGTATGAAATGTCCTTCTTTATCTCTTTTATCTCAAACCTATAGCTTTGGTTTGAAGTCCACTTTATCTGATATGAGGATGGAAATTCCTGCATGTTTACACAGACCATGTGAGTGGTAGGATTTTTCCCACCCTTTCTCCTTCAGTCTGTGGATGTGTTTTCCTGTTATATTAGTCTCTTCAAGGCAGCATATTGTTGGGCCTTTATTTAAAAATCCAATCTGTCAGTCTATGTCTTTTAATTGATGAGTTTAGGCCATTCACATTCAGGGCTATTTCTGAAATATGATTTGTATTCCCAGACATTTTTTAAAGACTTTTTTAGTTGTCGATAGACCTTTATTTATTGTTTATTTATATGTGGTGCTGGGAATTGAACCCAGTGCCTTGCCTATGTCAGGCAAGTGCACTAATGCTGAGCCACAACTCGGGCCCCTATTTTGTTTTTTAACTTGCTTTGGTTTCTCCTTTGATTGGCCTTTTCTTTAGTGTAGGTCCTCTCATTGCTGATTTGTATTGTTGTTTTTCATTTCCTCCTCCTGGAATATTTTGCTGAGGATGTTCTGTAGTGCAACTTTCTTGCTGTAAATTCTTTTAACTTTTGTTAATCATGAAAGGTTTTTGTTTTGACATCAAATCTAAAGCTTAATTTTGATGGATATAAGATTCTTGATTGATATTCTTTTTCTTTCAGAGCTTGGTATATACTGGCATTGAGGGTCTGGGTTGAAAAATCTGCTGAGTTACAAATTGGTCTCCCCTTATATGTGATCTGATTCCTCTCTCTTGTCACTTTTAAGATTCTATCCTTATTCTGTATGCTAGGCATTTTCATTATAATGGGCCTTGGTGTGGATCTGTTGTTATTTTGAACATTTGGTGTTCTTTAAGCCTCTTGTATTTGATATTCCAACTTATTCTTCATGTTGAGGAAATTTTCTAATATTTCATTGAAGAGGTTGTACATTCCTTTGGTTTGAATCTCTATGCTTTCCTCTATCCCAATAACTCTTAGGTTTGGTGTTTTGATGCTATCCCATACTTCTTGGATGTTCCGTTCATGGTTTCTTACCATCTTTACTATGTAAGCAACTTTATTTTCAAGATTGTGTATTTTGTCTTCATTATCTGATGTTCTGTCTTCCAAGTGATCTAGTTTATTGATGATGCATTCTTTTGAGTTTTTTATTTGGTTTATTGTTTTCTTCACTTCTAGGATTTCTGACTGGATTTTTTTCAGTGTCTCTATCTCTCTCTTGAAGTCATCTTTTGCTACCTATATTTGCTCCCTTATCTCTTTGTTGGAGTGATCAATTTTTGCCTGTATTTATTTGCTCTCTTATGTAATTCTTTAATTTGCAGATCATTTTAACTATATACATTCTGAACTCCTTATCTGACATTTCATCAACTGCACTGTCAATGGATTCTATTTTTGTACTGTCTTGGTTTGTTTAGGGCACTATCTTCCCTTGTTTTTTCATGTTGTCTATGTGTCTTCATTTCTTTCAGTGCAGATATGAGGTATTACAGTTTCTACCCTTTAATCTTATAGTGTCCCTGCAGATTACCTGTACCTCACCTTGATGTTGGACTTCCAGTCCCTGGCCAGTGTCCCAAGATGGATGCTACTAAAGGTGGTGGTGGCAATAGTGGAGGTAACTCAAGATAGCAGTGGGGCTGTCCCAAGATGGATGCAATCACTTTCAGAGATGGGGCTGAAATGGTGGGCCTTACAGTAGCTTTGGGCTGCCTGTTTGGAGATGCAGCTGTCTTCAGGCCCTGTCTGTTGTCCAAGGTGGAGGTTACTATGTAGAGAAGGCTATGGCAATGACTGCAGTATACCAAGATTGAGGTGAGCTGTGCCTGGGTTTCTGAATGGGTCTGCCCAGTGGGACTGGGCCTGGGCTCAGGCCTGGGAAGGTGTGGGTGGTCCTAGGTCTGGGCCTGGGCAGGTTGGTGGGGGTGAGGGCAGTCCTAGGCCTCTCTTTTTTGTTGTTGTTGTTGTTCTTTATATTTCAATGTGCCCTTCAAGTTTTGCATTTTGTCAGTTATTTTATATTTTCAAAAGTAATACATATCATTAACAATTTGGAAAATATGGAATTTCAAGAATATTTAAACAAATTACCAATGATTTCATGCTTTTATATGTTAGAGTCTGTAAACAAGTCAAAATAACACCTGGCATTTTGCCAGGGGAATGTTAGAGTTCGTAAACAAGTCTGGATGGTGCCTGGCAAAATGTCACCTACACCGAGCTATTAGGTGTAGAGATTCCTGATTGGTTGACTGATGTATCTAGTTTATGCTAATTAGATAAGCTGTGTGGAATGTATAAATACTGCTCCTGTCCTGCAATAAACGGCTCCTACTCCTGCTGTATCAACGTACACAAGTTGCTCGTCACCCCCCTGATTATTTTGCTGCAGCCAGCAGGACTGCGGCAAAAATGGTACACTGAGAACAGAGTTCTCGTGAAATGCTCACACTGATTTCCAAGGTCCATGTAGAAGTACAAAAGTTTTACCCTATGAAATCACTCTGTCCTCCTTTTCTGCAATATTGACCTTCATTCTTTCACCTGGGCCATCTCTGCTCACCTGCCACCTGGGGAGGAGGCAGACAGGAATGGTAAGCCCTAGCAGGTTGCAGAGCCAGAAGACCCAGTACACCATGGAGTTGCAATGTTGTGGGATTCCAGAGCTCTGCACAAGATGACCGTGGTCAGCAGAAGTGGTCAGCAATGACGAGGGGAGAAAACTGCCCTCACGAACAAGCAACGCCTTTCTCCCCAACCTCAGCTGACCTGCAGTTGGAAAGGTACAGAAGGGACAAAGGCTGGCTGGAAGGGTGGTATTTCCATGTTGACCTATTATCTGTGGACCTTTGAAACCTCTCACTGGACCCTAGATGCCCATCAGCTGATTTCTCTGAGGTGTGGGTGGGTGGAAAAAATTTGCTCTGGCTTATGGGAAAAGTAGCGGGGATCTGATAAAAAGTAGTCTGTATTAGAAAGCTCTTCCCTGAGTTAAGAATGCCCGACTTGCCAAGGCACTAGAGGAAAATTTATAGATGACAGGGTGTGGGCTCTGGCAAATAACAAAGGGGAAGTGACCAGCTGGGTGAACGAAGCCGGCCTCGGGCGCTCCCACCTTCTTCCTCGCTTCCTCCTTAGTTAAAGTTTACCATCGATCCTGGCTGGCAGGGCCTGGGGGAGAGGCTTCCCCAGTGATGAAGAGTCTGCTGCTCTGCATGCCTAAATTATCACAGAGAGATGCCATTTCCCCTCTCTTGGCATCAGGGTTGGCTCCAGAGGCCCTCTCTGTCTCTGAGGGACATGGATTGTAAATGGAACATTAGGAAAAAAAAGTCAATAGAAGGCCATTTATAAGAGGGTTATTTGGCAAACCCAAAGAACTGGGTTTCACACACTTGGCATGAAGCCCCCGCTTTGGGAAGGGCCACCATCGCCCCACGGCACTGCAGGAGTAAGAGCAAGGGCAACGGGGAGCAACACAACCAACATGGCCACCTACCGCCCGCCTGGTACCTACACTGGCCACTTCCTGTTCCCATTCAATGAGGACACTGGCCTCCACTGGACATCCAGCTCTGTTTTGTTATTGTTACTGCTGCATTTTTTGTTTTGTTTTGAAAATTTGTTTCCTTTTTTATTTATAGGTCACCTTGCTATCCCAGGATGGTCTTAAACTAATCTAAAAGCACAAAAGGGGAACAGTAATTATTTTTGCTTTCTTTTTTATAACGTCAGAAAAAAAGCAGTGATAATATACAAAACGCACCAAAAATATCTACAGTGAAACATGACACACAGTTCTTTGTTGCCCACTGGTTGGTAATGCCAGCGTGAACAGACAATTGCTACATTTTACCACATTCACATAGGACCCTTCCAACTCTTTTTTACTGGCTGGCACTCTCAGGGTAAAGTCCTAGATGAGGAGAAATCGCATTTTGTGCCAGGTGAATAATCTCTCAAACCCCCAAAGCTGGCTGATGCAGGGCAGAGCAGATTCGAGAGAAGGGAGGGCTGCCGTATTCCACAGCATGACAGAGAGAAACCCATGCCTGTTTTAAATGACCTTGTAGAAGTGGGAGCCACTCAGGGAAGCTTTGGTCCAGTGAAGACGGACTATGCTGCCCATTACGTGGGGTTAGCAGCTTTAGTAAGAAGGAGGGAGGTGGACTTCCCTGCACAGGTAGCCCATGACATGGCCCTGCCCGGCGGTGGCACCATGACTTAAGCCCACCTGGGGGAACAGTGCTCTTCCACCCCGAGGGCCTTGGATTTACCTGGACACGGGAGGGACCTCCTCCCNTTAATCTATTAAGACACTGCTTTACCTGGACTGAGACAACAAACTGTAATCTATAACAAATTGTAACTCGGTATCTTTGCTAACAGTGTCATTGCTGGTATAATTTTTCCAAGGGCTTCTTGCATGGAGCCATCAAGTGGCTTGGTATTGTGGCATTTTGTATCCTCCCTTTCTGTTTGTAGCAGGTTATTTATGGTGTTTCTGTAAAAACCACTATGGTCATTATTTAAATTAAACAAAAGGGGGAAATGTTAGAGTCTGTAAACAAGTCAAAATAACACCTGGCATTTTGCCAGGGGAATGTTAGAGTTCGTAAACAAGTCTGGATGGTGCCTGGCAAAATGTCACCTACACCGAGCTATTAGGTGTGGAGATTCCTGATTGGTTGACTGATGTATCTAGTTTATGCTAATTAGATAAGCTGTGTGGAATGTATAAATACTGCTCCTGTCCTGCAATAAACGGCTCCTACTCCTGCTGTATCAACGTACACAAGTTATTCGTCACCCCCCCAGCTATTTTGCCCAGCCAGCCGGGCTGCGGCATTTATAAATATTTTTTCCCTTTGATATTTGTATATATTTTTATGGGTTTTATAATAGTGGTGTCATTGTGTGTGTGTGTGTGTGTGTGTGTGTAGTTTCGTACCCCAGTTTGTTTTGCATAATTTTATGTTGTGAACATTTTCGTAAATCATTGGACTTCAAAACCATAATTTTTCTAATGACAAAATAATATTTCACTCAGCCAATTCTTGTGTGTCTGGCACTTTGCTAGATACTGAGATTATGGATGTAAATAGGATAAAGCCAATTTGAGCTGTATTGATGATTATGACACTTGGACACAATCTCTTACATGTTATTGGAATTAGAGATATTCTCAATAATCTGTTATTGGGCATGGCTTCATGCTTGATGTAAGAACTTTTTGTGATTTATATTTCTTTATATAAATGTTAGTGAGTACAGAGGTACATCAGAGATGTTCTCAGTTTTGTCTTACCTTGTATTTCTCAAACTCCTGTGTAAACTGGAATAACCCAAAGAGAGGCCACACTAATTTCTTTTTTACAACTAGGCAGAAAATTGATAGCACAGAGGAATAACTGAATTCCTTTCTAAAATAATTTTAAAATTGTTATGGGAATAAAATACCTCCTTTCCATATTATTGTTAGCATAAAAGAAGGGCCTCTCAGATCTAACCCTTCTTCCATTCATAAGCCAGCATATGTGTTTTGGGTAGGAAGTCCTCATATGTACCCTCCATATCATTGTGTCAGGAGATGTCTACCTGAGGGCTCTATGATTATGCAGATAAATCACAGTTAATGGAATGACTTGCTGTTTAAGGCCTTTCCATTCCCACCACATCAGGAGTAGCAATATACACTAAATCCATGTATTGAGATTTTAAATTTACTAGGAGACTTATAGTTTTTTTAGAGTAAAAAAAGGCTTCTCAGATAATCTCAAAGTGCAAAAAACATAGGTGTACAGATTTTCACAAATTGAGCATATATGATGGGCAACTGTATCAAGAAACAGAGCACTACCCCCATCTAGGTAACTATTTTCAGAAGAATGGATAATTTTTTTTTCAGTTTTATAGTGTTTGTTCTCTTCACATTTGATTATTCTCAAATTAATTATTCAATTTAGTGCATGTTTCTTCATCTGATGTTTTCTTCATCCTCATTGCAATATATATTCCTTTGTATGAATATATCATAATTTATTTTCCATTAATCTTTTTATTTCATTTTCATGTTTTTATTGATAATTATACATAATAGTAGAATTAATTGTGATATATTCATATATGCACATAGCACAATTTTGTAGATTGCATTCCCTAATACTCCCCTTTCCCTCCCTTCTCCCTCCCTCTGGAGTAGAGAAAAGGGACTTAGTCTACTCTGTCAGTCTCCCTCCTATTTTTGTGTTATACCATTTTTATTCCTTTTTTTCTGTCTAGATTCCATATATGAGAGAAAATATTCAACCCTTGATTTTCTGCACCTGGTTTATTTCACTTAGTGAGATGTTCTCCATTTCTATCGATATACCAGCAAAAGCCATAATTTCAACATTCTTTATGGTTGAGTAAAACTCTATTGTGTTATATACCACATGTTCTTTATCTGTTCACCTGCTGACAGACACCTAGGCTGATTCCATAACTTGACTATTATAAATTACAATGCTATAAATATGGATATGTATGTTTTGGTATAGTATACGGATTTTAGTTCTTTTGGATTAAGACCAAGGAGTGGAACAGGTTGGTCATATGGTGGTTCCATTCTTAGTCTTTTGAGGAACCTCCATATAAATTTCCATAGTAGTTGTACTGATAAGCAGTCCTACCAACAATGTGTAAGTATTCTTACCTCAACTCATATCCTCACCAGCATTTATTATTATTTGTATTTGCCATTCTAACTGGAATAAGGTGAAATCAGTGTGGGTTGTTGGTTTGGTCTGGTTTGGCTTGGTACTAGGGATTGAACCCAGGGTCACTTTACCACCAAGGGACATCCCGATCAGCCACCCCCCTTTTTTGAATTTTTTAAAAATATATTTATTCTAATTTGTTATATATGATAGCAGAATGCATTTCAATTCATAGTACACATACAGAGCACAATTTTTCATGTCTCTAGTTATACACAAAATAGAGCCACACCATTTGTGTCTTAATACATGTACTTAGGGTAATGATGTCCATCTCATTCCACCATCTTCCCAGCCCTTTTATATTTTATTTTGAAAAAAGGTCTTGCTAAGTTGCCCAGATTGGCCTGAAATTTATGATCCTTTTTCAGCCTCCCAAGTCTCTGAGATTACAGGTGTGTGCCACTGCACTTAGTGTAGTTTTGAGTTGTATTTCCCTGACTGCTACGTATGTTGAACATTTTTTGTTCATATATTTGTTGGACATTTGCATTTTTTCAGTTTTTACATTTATTTTTTAGGTGTAGATGGACACAACACAATGCCTTTATTTTTATGTGGTGCTGAGGATCGAACCCGGGTCCTGCCCGTGCTAGGTGAGCGCTCCACCGCTGAGCCACAATCCCAGCCCTATATTTCTTCTTTTGAGAAAAGTCAGTTTAGTTCATTTTCCCATTTATTGATTGGGTTATTATTCTTATAAACATTTAGTTTTTCTAGTTTTTGTTCATCAAAATAATGCTGCAATAAAAGTGTTTGTAGAAGTATTTGGCATATAGTATGATTGCATTTCTTCTGAATATATATTAGAAGCAGAAATATTGAATCATAGAGAATGCATATATATTTAGCTTTGATAGATATTGATAAACCACTTTTCAAAGTGGTTTTATTAACATTCAATCCTACCAGCAACGCATGATAATTCTAGTTGCTCTAGTCCATGCCAATACTTTACATAGAACATACAGCTTTTGTTTGTGTTTTTGAGTTATGGAGCTTATAAGAAATAATCAAGATTCAAAATTATGTTCTAAGAGCCCTTAATCATCTTTTTTTATTTATAATGTTTAACCAGAGGATATAACAGTGGGTACTTTGTTAATATTCCATTCTTACCAAAGATGCAAAGAAGTTATTTCATAATAGTATAAGAATTTGTAATTTTCCTCTCCTTTAAGCAGAATTTAGACTCAAATATTAGTTTTTCTTTAACATTCATTTCACAAATAGCTAATAGTAACAAACAGCTTCAAAACTTTTTTTTTTCTCTGCTTAGAAAGTGCAATGCCCCAAAAAAATAGAGAAGTGAACTTTAACAAATAAATAAAGTGTTATTGAAACAGAAATACCTGTTAGTTTACATATTGTCAATGATTGCTTTTAGTCTACCAAGATACTACGGGGTAATTGCAGCAGAGTCTACATGGCTCCCAAAGCCTCAAACACTTTCTGTCCCTTTATAGAAACCGTTTGATGACCCTATTCTGAGGTTTCTATTTTAATTGCTAGCAAGGTCTGATAAGCAAGGTTAGCATACTATTTAGCAACAAAAGTAGTCTCATTCCTCATAGTCCTTCATTTAAAATATTTTGCAAATATTTGATGGGATAAAATATTGCTTATGGACACCAAATTTGAATTTCATATATTTTTCACATTTCATAAAATATTAGTCTTCTTTTATTTTTCACCCATTAATCAATGTTTGAACCATTCTTGGCTCATGAGATGTACAAAAACAGTATTCTG
The DNA here is from genome assembly GCF_001458135.2 of Marmota marmota marmota. Classification (NCBI taxonomy): domain Eukaryota; kingdom Metazoa; phylum Chordata; class Mammalia; order Rodentia; family Sciuridae; genus Marmota; species Marmota marmota. The sequence continues at coordinate 12,147,948 of NW_026000249.1, read as the reverse complement.
AATTTGGCCTGCATGTCATAGCTTCCTGATCCCTGCTCTAGAATTTCAATGCTGATAAGTCCTCTGATGGCAGAGATCTTGTCTGCTTTGTTTCATGCTTGATTCTCTAACCCACCCATCATAACGCCCACAGAACCTATTCTTCAAAATATTTGTGTAACAAATTAAGCAGTATGGTACATACCCCAAGTTGAAATTTAGGGGAGATATGAATATCATAATCCTACTATGTTTTCTGCATTGTGTAAAAAAAATGATGTTGTTTACTGGACCTGATGCCAGCTACTCAGAAGAAAAACTCATTAACTTATCATTCCCCTTATACCTCAAATGTCTTATGTTCAGGGTACTGGGTATTAGTATAGTAAATTCATATGTGTATGAATAGCCACAGTTATTATCTGTCAGGCATTTTGATGAGAAAATCAGGAGCACAACTTAACAGTGAAGCAGGATATATTTTTCCATTCCCTATGGGCAAATAAGGAAACAACTTTTTTTAACATGCAATAAATTATGCATAAGCACAGACTTATAAACAAGTCAAATCTCACTCTGAAACATGAGGCGATACAATACATGCCAGTGATGCTTGAGTTTTTTTATTATTATTATTAAAGCTAATAATCATCAAATAAAATTTTGGATATTCACAAAAGAATAAAGAATAACACAAATAACCTGTAGAATCATCACCAAAGTTACATTGTTTCTATCTTCCCTCTCTTCATCATTACTCTCCCTAGTCAGGGTACACTAAAACTGCAATCTTGGGGAATCAAACCTACTGGTGTTATAATCATATTTTTAAATTTAATAACTGTGTGGCTTTGGGCAATTACTATCTCTATGCCATATATTGTTATATTCAAAGTAAGCTAACAGTTTATATTGATAGGGCATTGTAAAGATTAAAGGAGATAGTACTGCAAATAACTTAACCATAAGTACTCCATAAAGATTCACTGTTATTGTTATTGAAATTTACAAAAAGACATCATACCAGTTTGACACTTTTTTGTGGCCTCCTCCTCTTCCTTCCCACTTTATGTCCTCCCTCTACTCTATCTTTAATGGCTTCACAATGTTCCCTTAATGGCTTATACTCTGATTTGTTATTGAAGAGTTAGGATTATTTCCCATGTTTCACTGTATTAATATAGTAAATAATTATTGTATATCCATGTATGATTATTTCTCATTGTATTTCCGATTATTTCTTATTATTTTCTAAAACATAATTGCCAGTAAGCATAACATGTAAGCATATGTTAAACCTTTAAAAATATATTAAAATTTGCCTTTAAGAAAAAAATTAAGATCACATGAAAAAAGAAAAATGAAAAAAAAGAAAGCTTGTGTCATATAATATCATGAAAAATAAGTCTGTGAGGCTGTCTTATTGTATGTATATTTTGCCACAGGCTATTCCCTGATTCATGCCAGAAAAGTTCAGTTTGTGCCAATTTCTTGCCCAATGGCTGGTCTTCATTCTTCTCTAGTATTAAAATCTCTAATTTTAAACTGAGAATGTAGGTATAGGGAATAAAGACTGCATTTTTCAGCTTCCCATGCAGTTGTCTGTGAGCATATGATATAAGAAATTATGGTGTGTACAAATTCTAGGGAGTGACCTTTAAAGGAAGGAGGCATGATATCCTTTACCCTTTCTTCATTTCTGCTGGCTGGAATGAAAACAAAATGGCTACAGCTTGAGCTATTGTTCTCCATAAAGTGATTTTGGTAAAGGTCAACAGTGAAGCAGAAAAAAATAGAATCAGTCTGTATATCCAACATATTAAAACCCCCAAAGCATCTTGTATCTTTGTAAGATACCATTTTTTACAGTTATTGCCATCTTTAATTCTTCTGGATTCTGAAATCAGGCTTTTGTTAATGACTTGCAGAAGCTCTTTATAAATCCTGGATTCTTATTCTTCTCAATTCCTTCTCTCCTGCATCCCTATGTGGGCTATGAATTTTGGGTTTCCCTTGTGTGAAATGTGCTGGCTGAGAAATACGGTGAAAAATCACATGACACAGAAATAATTTTGAAATGTGAGGGTGGGACGGCTCTGTGACCTTAGGGGTCCTGCTTCAACACTGGAAGGAGAGAGAAAGTGAGCTGTCATTTGGTTTATTTTTATATGGGGGATACACAAAGGATTTTCCATAGAAAATTCTTCACCAAATAAGGCAGGGGGGTGGGCTGTCAAAACCCAATGGGTTACACCCAAATCCAGAACTATGAGAAAGCAGCCTTCCTAGGAAGTGAAGACAGTGATCACTGGGATATGCAGAGTGGGAGGAGCTACAGAGCTATGCCAGATAAAAACCTTCTTGGCTCAAGGCAGATGGAAGATGCTATCATAGGTCAGGAATGGCCCACCACAATGAATTAGCAATAGTAATCCATTATCTGATATAACTTGCACATTTTCTCAAATTGATAGAAATTTTTCGCATGGTCTTTATGATACATATATATATATATATATATATATATATATATATGTATATATATATATAAAATAATCTGTGTGTGTATGTGTTTTAGTCAGCTTTTTTGCTTCTGTGACTAAAAGCTCTGAGCAGAACAATTTTAGGGAAGAAGGGTTTATTTGAGGGCTCATAGTTTCAGAGGTCTTAGTTCATAAATGGACAGCTCCATTCCTTGGGGCTGGAGGTGAAGCAGGACAACATGGCAGAAGAGTGTGGCAGAGGGAATGAGCTCACATGAGGATTAGAAAGCAGAGAGTGAATTTCTACTCTCCAGTTACAAAATGTGTACCTCACAGCCAAGCCCCCAAGTCCCACCTCCTCCAGCCACACCCTACCATGTCAGTTACCACTCAGTTAATCCCTATCAGGGGATTATATTCACTGGTTGGGTTAAGACTCTTTCAACCCAATCATTTATCCTCTGAAACTTTTTGCATTGTCTCACACACATTCAAACCATAACAATATATTTATGATTTTCATATGTATCTAGAATAATGTCTATAGTACTTGCTTTGTGCTATGCATTTTTCTAAATATTTTCAAATGTTAACTCATTAACCTTCATGACAAATATGAAGTGAAAACTCATTAACTCCCAATTTACAGTTAAAGAAATTTAGGCATAGAGAAGTAAAGTAACTTGCTTAAAGTCACATCTAGTAAGTAGCTGAGTTGGAATGTTGGAGGTCTGGATCCAGAACCCATGTTCTTAATCACTGTGCTGTCTTACCTCTCGTTAGCATGTCTTCCTGAGAAATATTTTTTATTTGTGTATATTGTAATTGTTTGGGACTTAAAAGCTTTCCGTTATTTAGAAGAAATAATTCTTTATCTTTCTGATGGCTATTTTTTGTTTTAGTTTTCATATTTAACACTTTATGTAAATCTCATTTTGTTGTATGGTATAAGATGAAGGTATAACTTGTTATTTTAAAAATATAAAAAAAATTTATAACTTTTGCACTTGGGACCTTTTTTGTTTGTTAAGTTTTTCTTTTTTAAAAAAGAATGTTGTATTGTATATTTTAGGGTCTATTTCAAGTCTAATTCTTCCTGTATTGATTCATGTCCTATTTGTTAAAGATTTTCAGAATGCATATTATCAGCTGGACATACTTTTTAACTGGTGCATATTAATCATACAGAATAGTGAGATTCATTGTGACATAATTATACATGCATATAATATAATTTGATTCATTTTACTCCCCAATACCTCCCCTTAACCTCCCCTCCCCTAACTTTTTCCTTTACACTGTTAGTCTCTTTTCTACCATGACTTCTCTTTTTCCCTCTAGCTTCCACATATGGGAGAAAACATATGATACTTGTCTTTCTGTGTCATAGTTTAAGAATTTCAGCTTTATTGAGGTATAATTATACATATACATTGTGTGTGTATGTGTGTGTGTGTGCGTACACAGTACTGGGATGAAACCCAGGGACATACTAACCCTGAACTACATCCCCAGCCTTTTTAAATTTTACTTTGAGACAAAGTCTTACTACATTGTAAAGGATAACCTCAAAATTGCAGTCCTCCAGCTTCAGCCATTTGAGTAAACAAGATTACAAGTGTGTGCCACCAGTCACAGCTTAATGTATGTATTTTGATGATTTGGGACGTATACATACACCCATACCATCACCACAACCAAGAAATAAACATATCCATCACTTTCAAAAGTCTCCTTGTATATATACTTTTTCTTTTTTTAGTAAGAACACATAACATATAGTCTATCTTCTTAATATATTTTGTATTTCACAGCACGGTATTATTAACCATGTATACTATGTTATACAGTAAATCTCTTGAGCTTGTTTGTCTTGCCTAAGAGAACAGTTATTGCAGTTTTATAATATGCTTAACATAGGGCAAGTTCTCAATCTTTGAAGCCATTATTCTTTTACCAAACTAAATCTCATTAATGAGATTCATTTTAGTAATAACAAAATTTTATGATTACTTAAATTTACAAATTAATTTGAATTAATTGACTTATATTTTATGTATTTTGTTATGGATTGACATTTAGCTATTAAATTTTGATAAATAGAACACTTTATATTTTCCATATCATCTCATATTTTATAAAGATTTTTTTTCCTCTTTTCTAACTGATATTGTTTCCTCTTCTATTGCATTGTGTAGCACTTCCAGATCACTGACCAAATTAAGCATATAATTAAAATAGATACTTTTGTTTTATTTATGAATTAATGGGGTAGTTTTTGTGTATTCATTAATTTAACATTTTCCATTTTAATCAGTGAAATCCCGTTTTTCTCAATTTTATTTAATAAACATCAGAAATAGATACTAAATTTTATTAAATGCCTTTATGATACTTATTTGATTCTTTGGATTTTTATTCTTTGATTTTTTTTTTTTTTTTTGACAGGGGTACCAGGATTGAACTCAGGGGCAGTCGACCACTGAGCCACATCCCCAACCCTATTTTGTATTTTATTTAGAGACAGGGTCTCATTGAATTTCTTAGTGCCTCACTTTTGCTGAGGCTGGCTTTGAACTCCTGATCCTCCTGTCTCAGCCTCCTGAGCTGCTGGGATTATAGACACGCACCACAGTGCCCCCACCCCATTACTCTTTGATTTTTGATGTGATATCTATTTCATGTTTGTCTTAAGTTATATCTTCAATATAGTGAAAACCTTTGTCATTTTGTATAACAAAATTGTGAAATATTTGCTAGTACTTAATGTCAAGTTTTGTGATAATTCTTATAGGTAGAATTGGGCTCTAATTTTCTTCTTTGTACTGCGTTTGTCATGTTTAAGTGTGAGTTATTTACCTTCAGAGTATAAACTGAGGAGCTCTCTACTTTTTTTTCTATTTTTTGGAATAGTTTGTATAACCTGGGTATTATCTCTATTTTAAATATTTTAGAGAGATCACTGGTGACACTGCACTGGCATCTCTTTAAAGCCAATTTAAAAATGACATAAAAGATTTTATAAAGACTGTCATTTAAAAATTTAGTGAAGACAGAACACAAAGATGTAGCTAAACCATAGTCACTCTGTAATTTTTTTAAAAAATTGATCTATATGTTACGATTAAATTTATGTGTATTTAAGTTATATATGACTGGGGATACAGCTAAGGAAATAGAGTGCTTGCCTCACATGTGTGAGGCCCCAGGTCTGATCCCAACATCACAAAATAAAATGTGTATATTTTAGTGATTTAATAGACATATGCATTGTGAAAAATCAGAAGCATACTAATAATTACCTTGTTCATCATATCATCTCAGCTCCAAATCTGACTATTGATCAGAAGCCACTTTTGCAACAGGAAAACTGCCTCATTCTGGTATATTGGAGATGGGTTTTTAAGGCTTCCTGATTGCAAAGGTGCACTAAAGGCAAAGATAAGGAGTATAATAGGAAGAAACCCCTATAAACTTCAGATACCAAAGTGTTACAAATAAAACATGTCCCACCTCCCCATCCCCATGGGACAACAAGGAACATTTACCTGGTGCCAAGTGTAGTGCTTTTCACACATTAACTCATATAATTTTTCTAATAGCCCTGTATGGTATATACTCCCATACTTATGTGTTTTATCAAATCTTAGACCCTCCTTTCCCTGATTTTAACATCTCAAAAAGATACATCTTACAATCAAATTCATATTAAAGTTTAATTGTTAATGCATTTTTCTTTTCATTTAGGCACATAGAGTAATGGCAGACTTTATTATCAAGGGTTTGTCAGAATTGAGATTACATATTGTTTTGTCCTCATTTACAAATGAGAAATTTGAGGTAGAGACATATTAAATAACTTATACCTGGTAGTTGGAAAATAAGGAATTGAACCCAGGAAGTCTGGTTCCAGAGTTCTGGTTCACACCCTGTGCCTTATATTTTGGTAAGCTCCTTTACTACATCCATTACTCTTAGCTACTTCTGCTGACTGGGTTGCAATGCATGTAGCTGCTCAAACTTTATTATTTACTTAGACTAGCATGCTTTCTTGGACTTTGTGAACTTCATATCTTTGATACTTGCATCTGCTCTGTTGCTCCAGGCTGCTAAAGTTCAAGGTCAAGTCTTAGACTGATCAAGGTCAGGCCTGATCTACCCCCACTCCTTCCACTAACTCCTCATCTGCCTATCTCAACCTCATCCTGATCTCTTCCTGAATTTTGCTTCCCCTTTGTAATTCACTGGTTTTCTTTCTGTTCTTTGTTCCTGCAGTGGCACCAGGAATAAGAAAGGAATGTAGGCTCCTAGAAAAGTGCCTTTAAGAGGCTCTGACTAGCACACCAATCAGCTGTGGCATATGACTAGAGAATTTGGAGAGAAATTAAAGTGATAACATATTTGTACACTTAAATGCAGGTATTAGAGTGTTCTGTCTTTATAACTAATCATTTGATATAAACTCTCTCCACAGATATTTAAACATACTTCAAATATTAAACTAACATTTCCCAAGGGTAGGGGTTAGGTGCAGGAACTTTGTCTTATATTCTGTATCTTCCCTGTCATTTACCACAGATTCTTACATGCAGAAAATACTCCAGTATGTTTTAAACCAGATTTATTGTCTTAAAATATATCATTGGGTCCAAGAAATAACATTATATCCTCCTTGTGATTATTTTTCCGCATTTCTGAAGTGTCATTTCCTGCCTAGGTAGGAAACATTTCTGTAAACAGAACACTTTCTGATCAGGGCCTGTCCATACAGTAAGAAGAAGGACACTTTCTCAGTATGGCCTCAAGGATGACTGTGGATAAGGATGATGACTCATCCTCCCTGGGTTTTCCTGTGGAAACACTGCAAATAAATATATTCTGCAGAGGATGCAAAGTACTGTAGTGTGGATAATAGAAAGCCCAGACCTTTCAAACAAGGAGGATCTATAGTCACAAAGCTGTTAGCCATAGCTGAGAAACCCCTTCAACAGGGAGAAGCAGAGGATTAAGTAACGCCTGTGGGTGTTTGTGCCACTTTAAAATGGAACAAGCTTATTTGCTTAAAATTCTCAGAATTTGCTTAATTGCAGAGCCTGGAAGGTAACATTGAAATGCAGAGATAATAAGAAAGCACCAGGGCTAGAAAGCTAAGGTTCTTGGTAAAACACATCACAGTGCTGAACTAAAATATGTGTTTGGCTATATTTATGCAAATAACTTATTTTCTGATAATGCTTATAATTATACAACAATTATTGGGAAATATAAGAAAACACTTTATCAACCTAGATGGTAAATACCTTATTGAATACTTTCTCCAGGAATGAGAACACAAGGGACAATATGTAATGAAAAATGTATCCTTCAACAACCCTTTACTGATTATAGTATTTGTCATGCCAAGATGGGGTGGGACGAGGATTGAGTATATGGCTGGAAAATCAGCTAAAGGAATGTAGCATCCACTGGAGAATAGATATGTAAGCAAGGGGTGATATAAGAATATGTGAGAGCCCTATATTTGGGCAGGGGGACAACAGTAATCAGGAAAAAGGTAGATACTGAGCTGAGTTTGGAAGGAAAGGCTAGAGTTTTCTGAGTGAAGAAAGTTGGAATTAAGCTTGCTTGATCTAGATAAAGTAAACAGCATCTGCAAAGCCTCAAGGTATTAAGACACTAAGTTAACTTTATAGAACTATATGTGAAGTTGTTCTGTATAGCTGGAGCTTAAAGTTGGAAGGATCAAATGGCAAGGCTGAAGTAGCACACGGTCAGACTGACCAGCCATGTCTCAGGTTGGGCTCCTTTAGAAAGAGACCCTGAGATAAAGACTTTAAGGCCATTGGTTCATTTGGAAGGTGATTCCAGGAAGCACTGTTGGAGGACAAAAAGTGGGAGATTACAACTGGGCATAACTGAGGCTCAGTCCTCTGGGTACCTCTGGATTGTCCTACTAGAAGGATGAGAGCTACCATATATATCCAACACACTCCTTTCTATTATTGGGTGGGGGCTGCTCTCAGGAGAGTTAACTCTCTAGCACTCTGGGTCTTCTTCATAAAAAAGTCCTCAGGCAGAGGTTTACATGGGCTTGTGGTAATAAATTGTTGTCGTGTACCACAAAGTGAGTATCCTGGGAATAAGGATGGGAAACTGATAGTATCTAGTGTAGGTTATGTATACCATCATAAGGATTTCGGTTTTTAACCTAAGGGAAATGAATACCCACTGAATTATTTTAATCTGATTAATGGTGATATGATTAGATTTGCATTTTAGAAACTTTTTTTTCTGTACTAATAAAAATGGATTAAAGTAGTATAAAAGCAGAGATATAAATAGACCATTAAAATGCTTTGCAGTGATTTAAATGAGAAATCATGTGGGCCTGAAGCAGTGGTTTGCCAGTGAATATTTAAAAGCCCTCTCCAAAGACAAAAACAAAAACAAAGAATCCTGATTTGTAGGGTTTGATAATTCCCATGGTGTAAATACCCCTGCCTTAGCCAATTTCAAGCTACCAATAGAATGTCATTTATTGCATGGTTAGGAGAAGATAGATGTGCACAATCAGATCACCCTCTAGCATACCACTGGCCAGAACTTGTTGGCATGAAGGATAAGGAAGTTATTTAAAGATAAATTGAGTAGAATCATAACTGATAGGGACTAACATGTAATGTAATAACAAGAATGACACTCATATTTTGAGTTTTTATATCTAGTTAGGGTACTGTGCTCATTACTGAGGAATTTAAAATAATTATCATATCAAATCACCTTCTAAAGAGAAAAAGGTGGACTGGGGTTGTGGCTCAGTGGCAGAGCACTTGCCTAGCATGTGTGAGGCACTGGGATCGATTCTCAGCACCACCTATTAAAAAATGAATAAAATAAAGGTTCATCAACATCTAAAAAGTATTTTTTTTAAAAAGAGAAAAAAGGTTATTTTGGCTCACAGTTTTAAAGGTTTCAGTCCATTCTTGGTTATCTCTGTTGTTTAGGGGCCTGTGGTGAGACAGCACATCATGGTGGGGAGTATGTGATAAAGCAAAGTCTCTTACCTCATGACTGGCACATAAAAGAAAGGAGGGAAGGAACTGGGACCACACTATTCCCTTCAAAGGCATGCTCCTGGTAACCTGAAAACCTCCCACTAGGCTGTACCTCTCATAGTTTTCACTACCTTCCAGTAGCAGCATATTGGGAACCAACCCTTTACAAAATAGGTCTTTGGGTGATGTTTCAGATCCAAACTATAGCATATACCTATTTAATGGATAAGGACAACAAGTGGCAAAGAAGTTAATTCATTCACCCAAAGTCATAACTGTGCCAGGATTTCAAACTCAAGCAGTCTAGCTTACAATGCACACTCATACTGGCATCCTACTGAGTTTAATTTTTGATACATTGCGATGGAGCATCTACAGGAGATGCAGCTAGAGAGGTTTACTGGGAATTTGGTACATGGTTATGAAGCATGTAGATGGGCTAGAGATAAAGATCATGTGTTTGTGGATCTTTAGTATACAGGTACTTGAAGCCAGTGGAGGATATGAGATGATCCAAAGCAAGTGTATAACATGAAATGAGAAGGCAATTCCACTGTATACCTAATTGTCAATTTCTACAATTGACATATAGTGGAGAAGAGAGTCCTGCAAAAGAGAAGGCAAAGGACAATCAGAGACAGGAAAAAAGAAGGAAGAGAAATACTATAAACTAGGTAACTGTTAGGAATAAGGAATAGACAGCTACAGAACATTTTATAAAGAGAACTTTTGAAAAATGTCTTTTGGGTCCAGCAGCTAAAAGTACTGGTAGTGGAAAAGACAGAAGATGATAGCAGAGGAAAAACTGGGAAATATAGATATGAAAGTGAATAGTGTGAACTACTCTATCTAGAAGTTTGTGAAGGAAGAAAGTTCAACAACCAATGACTTTCAACATTGTCAACACATGAAATCACCTGGGAAGTTAAAAAAATTAATGTCCTAATCCCATCTTCCAAATTCTGATTAATATATCTATATATGCCCTGAGCATCAGGAATTTTAAAAGTTCTCCAAGGTACCACTTATATGTAACCATGATTAAGGCTACTGGATTAGAGGGGGAACAGGAGGTATTCTATGAGACATGATGATTGATAGGAGGAAATCTCTGGAGAAACACTTCAAAGGAGTTTTCCAATAGGGATGAGGAAGTTAAATGAGTTTCTTTCTGATACTGGTCTGCAAAATGCCTGTTATTTGGGGCTGGGGTTGTGGCTCAGTGGTAGAGCACTTGCTTAGCATCTGTGAGGCCCTGAGTTTAATTCTCAACACTACATATAAATAAATAAAACAAAAATATTTTTAAATGCCAGTTATTTGGTTGAATCTTGGTTAATTTCACAATTTATCCCAAGGCCTTGAGAGAGTAGCTTAAGGGAATGGAATATTATAGAGGGTTAAAGAGGAGTTCATAGGGGAGGGGAGAAACCAGGTCACTTCACTTATCATACTTTTTGAGTCCTGACTCTTGCTGTCTCAGTGAGACATGTTCACAGGTAATCGTTTTCCTGAATGTTAGGACCTATGGCCTCCCTTGGCCTTTATGATCTTTTCTTTTGTCCAGTCTTATTTGGCTGCTTGGAATCCAGTCCATGTAACTCTTCTGATTCTCACTATTTCTGTTTGCTCAAAGTTAAAGCTACTAAAATGGTTTTGATCCTTGGTCATACAAAGGTAGTTCTATCTAGGAATATTTATTTTATTTTTAAATACATATTTTATTTTAGACTACTTCTTGATTTATAGAAAAATACGATACTATTAGGGAGATTTTCCGCATACCTATCACCCAAATTTCCCTATTATCAACATCATATTTTTATGTTGAATATTTGTCACAATAACTGATTCAATATTAATACATTATTATTAATGTCCTGTTTTTCAGATTTTTTCAGTTTTTTCCTGGTGTCCTTTTTTTCCAGGATTCCTTGAGAGGATACTATCCTACATTTAGTTATCATATCTCAAATCCCACTTGGTTGTTTCTGAAACTTTTCTCATTTTGATGACATGAACATAAATTTTGTAGAATGTCCCTCAATATGGTATTTGTGTTACTAAATACCTATGAAGAACAGACATTTTATTTCTTACACTTTGGGGTGTTAAGAAGTTAAAAAATAAGAGAACCAGAAGGTTTAGTTGTGTGGTGAGAGCTGCATCCTTTGGGAGAGGGAAAGAACACTCTGTCCTCTATTGGCAGAATTTGGAAGGGTAAGCCAGCTCTGCATGACACCTCCTTTATAATATCCTTGCTCCCCTTCATGAGGAAGCAGCCCTCATGGCCTAATCACCTCTTAAATGCCACCTGTAATACTGTCATTATTGGCAACATCTAAATCTTGAAAAGTATACACTCGAACTATAACACATGCTATCAACATGGTTTGCCAATGATGACATTGACTTTACCTCAATGAACTAGTGTTTGCCAGATTATTCCACTAGAACATCATTCTTTATTCTCTTTTTCAATAATCTACTTTTTGGTAGGCAATTTCTTTCTTTGCTTTTCTTTTATATCTTCATATTATCCCTATTCTTTATCTTTTATTTGGAAAAATTCAAACACATAAAAATATACAGAATAATATGGTGAATCACCAGTACAAAACTTTAATTCAGTACAAAACTTTAACATTTATGACTTCATGATCATTCTTGTTTTGTCTATATGAGTGACTTAAAAAATTAGCATGTGTTGGAATCACCTATAGGTCTTATTGAAACCCAGATTTTTGGGGTCTGTCCTGAAAGTGTCTGATTTAGTTGTTCTGAGAAGAGACATGAGAATTTGCATGTCTAAAAGGTTTCTAGGTAATGGTAATGCTGCTGATTTAGGGACCATAATTTGAGAAACCCTTACATTAGCTCTCCCACCTCAAATTTACCATCTTGAAATAAGTAAATCCTACATATCATATTATTTAATCTGAAATATTCAACATGTATTTCTAAATATAAGGACTTTAAAAAGCACAATTATTTTGCCATTTTCTCATCATAAATAGTAATAATTCTAAAAAACATTCAATTAGTTCTCAAATTTTCCTGATTGTTTTATAAATATTTTGCAACTGGTCATTCAAATTCATCTTTTTTCATTTATTAATTGGGATTCTTTTATAAGTGAGAAATTTTCTCATCAATTATTTGTTGACCTTGAAGTATAATTTTGTCACAGAAAGACAGAGTAAATGTATGACTCTTTCCCTTCATTTGCCAGTTTCAGAATAATGAGTAGGTTCACAAACACCTCCAAGCATCATCACTGAGAGTTTTTTACAATGAATGTCTCAATTGTTTTCAAGAGTTTTATTGAAATATAATTTTCATTTCATAAAATTAACCTCATATATATGCAGAATTCAATGGTTCTTAATATATTTACAGAATTGTGATTGTATCACCACAATCTAATTTTAGAATATTTCTATCATCTCAAAAAGAAACATCAAAATTCTGGAATATATTTGATGTGTTTTAATCCACTTTTGTATTATTCTTTTGAGGCTCAATTTGTCCCATTTTTGTCAGTGGTAGCCCCTTTCAGATAGGTTCCTATACCAGGTTGTAGTGAAAATAAAATGAGAGTATAATTTTCAATTTGTCTGTTAGTGCATGCTACATAGGTATGATTGTGGTTCCCAACCTTGGATGCATGTTGCAATCATCTGACAAACTTTAAGATATTTTGATATGTATCCCATTCCCATATCAATTACAGCAGAAACTGTGTAGATGATATCTAGGAACAGAACCCTTTAAAGCCACTGGGGTAAGTTCTAATGGGCCACCATGGTCAGAAACCATTTAACCTTAATTATCTTGATTATCTGCCTTCTTCCCTCTCTCCCTCTTTGCCTATACCCTGGCTAATCTTTTCTCTCAATTCACTCCTCCTATATCATGTTTTGATGCAGTTACTTCTCCTGCATTCTTTAAATCTGAAGAATATTGTGAAGATGAATGGCCAGTTCAGATACGTTTTACAAAAAGATACTTCCAGTTGGATGTAGTGGTGCACACATGTAATCCCAGGGCTGATGCAGGAGAATGGCAAGTTCAAGAGGCCAGTTTCAGAAACTTAGTAAGATAATATCTCAAAAACAAAAAAAATAAACAAAATAAAAAGGACAGGGGATATAGCTCAGTGATAGAGAACCCCTGGGTCTAATCCCAGGACCCAAAACAAACAAACAAACACAAAAGATACTTGCATCAATAATATGAAGAAGATATTGGTAGATCAGGTGAAACTATTCAGTGTTTAAGTGCTTCCCCATGACCTGCTGTTACAACCTTTACATTCCTTAGCATGATACTCTAGGCTACCTGTGATCCAGTCAACCTCTCTTACCTACCTCATCCCATGCTCTAAATCCATGTACTCTTCAGTATGGGCATATTAGTATACATTTTCCTTAATACCTTGCCACAGAAAAGGTGGCCTGCCATGGACCTATAGTATTGGAATCCTCTGGGATCCCGTTATAAATGAAGGATTTCAGGTCCCACTCAGGCCCAACTGAGCCACAGTCTGCATTTTAAGAGTATTCTCTATTTCATTTATAGGCATATCAAAATATGAGAATATTTCTCTGACATACTATTCATTTTCTAACATTTTTCCCATCTTTCTTATACCCCATTCTTTCCATGCATGATCCTTTAAGTCTTAGTTCAAATGTTGTTGCCTTGAATTCTTCACCAATTTCATCCCTTCCCATCTCTTGATATAAGGGCTCTTTCCTTCTTTATAGGATCGATGCAATGTTTGTCATACCATTCTTATAAAACACTAATTTCATTTTCCTTCTAGTGACTCAGGTGCATGAGAAATGACTACAATCTAAGCTCTTGAGTGCAATAACCATGCATCATTTATTTCTGTATCCATCCAGCTCTGTACTTTAGAATTTCTATTTTAAAAACAGAAAGCAAAATACATGAATGGATAAGTCCTGTTAGAGAATTTCAGCATTTGCCCTGTCCTACTCTTTTCCATAGAAGTTACTAATGACTTCAACTGGCATATTCAGCCAATTAATATCCATATCCAATGCTGACTAAGACAGACAGCTTATATTAGCATCAAGTCTCTGGACACTGATGTCTGCAATTACGGCTGAGATAAACTTAGTACCATGTTTGTCTTTGCCTGATATGAACTTGAGGCCCCGAATGCCCATTGGTGTGCTTCCTTTTCCCTTATTCCCTAATTTTCTCCTAATTCTACTGGGTGTCCCCAACATGGAAAAATACATTCATCTCTATCCTTGGTTTGAAATTCCATTCTTCTTTTTCCATCTAGGTTCATCAGAGATATTGGTCTGTAGTTTTCTTTCTTTGAGGTGTCTTTGTCTGGTTTCGGAATCAGGGTGATGTTGGCCTCATAGAATGAATTTGGCAGAGCTCCCTCTTTTTCTATTTCCTGAAATAACTTGAAAAGTATTGGTATTAATTCTTC
>NW_026000249.1:12060512-12128250 GCF_001458135.2 Marmota marmota marmota | reverse complement strand
CTTGCCCCCTCCCTTTCCCTCCCACCCCTCTTCCCTATCTAGAATTCGTTTATTCCTCCCATGCTCCCTCTCCCTACCCCACTATGAATTAGCTTCCTTTTATCAGAGAAAATATTTGGCATTTGTTTTTCGGGGATTGTATCTTCTCCAATGCCATCCATTTACCTCCAAATGCCATGATTTTATTCTCTTTTATTGCTGAGTAAAATTCAATTGTGTATAAATGCCACATTTTTTTTATCCATTCATCCACTGAAGGGCATCTAGGTTGGCTCCACAGTTTAGCTATTGTGAATTGTGCTGCTATAAACATTGATGTGGCTATGTCCCTGTAGTATGCTGTTTTTAAATCTTTGAGGTATAGACTGAGGAGAGAAATAGCTAGGTCAAATGGTGGTTCCATTCCTAGATTTCCAAGGAATCTCCATACTGTTTTCCATATTGGCTGCACCAATTGTACAGTCCCACCAGCAATGTATGAGTGTACCTTTTCCCCCACATCCTCGCCAACACTTAATGTTGTTTTTCTTCATAATAACTGCCATTCTAGCTGGAGTGAGATGATATCTTAGAATAGTTTTGATTCTAGCTTGATTTATACAAAAAATGTTTGTGTTCTCTATGTGCCAGACAGTTGGCTGTAGTAAAAAGTAAAGTGCAGGGATTTAGTCTCAGAAAGCTATATATTAGCAAAGGAAAAACTCAGACACAGATTATTATGGTTCGATTTCATGTGAAATGTCTTCAAATGTTTCCATAGAGAGCTATAGGTGTGCAGAGCATGGGATAATTAATTCTGCCTTGTAAGTATAGGAAATGTCGAAAAGAATAAGAAATAGAGTTTAAGAGACAGTTTGAATTTAATGTATATTGAGTCATTTTCTTGTTTGGCTTTGAGATATTGTGGAATGTGAAGGAATCATATATACACTGGGACTGTAAGGTCTGATCCTTTCTCACTTGCCATAGCTTCTGGGAGTGATCAAAAGAATACTTACAGGACTCCTAGGGAATTAAATGATCAGGACAAATGTCTAAAGCATACTGATGATAACAAAACATTCTAATTGAAGGCTTAAGCAAAAGAAATCTGTAGAACCTGGTGTCACATTTCTAAAGAGCAATGTATTAAGTCTGAAAAAAGCTAGTCACTGTATTACTTAAAGGATACATAGGCCTTCAAGGGGTGTGGGTGTATATTGTCATGTGTGAGGAAATACAAAAAGCCATGTATGGTGTTGCTTTGACATGATTGAATACAATATTAATGCTATATTTTATTCATTTATTTTATTAAAACTTTAGTATCATTGAATAGAATATTGCAATTTCTGATAGGTTCTTTTTGTAAACCCAAGTGACAGCATAAATCAGCTTCCTTAACCTGTTTAGTAATTATAAATAGCAAGGAAAATATGAAAGCAATAAATATGTCCCTTTCCCCAAAGAACAGGCCATGACATGGGAGACAGTCAGTCATAAATACAAGGAAGAATTCCAAGGAATCATGAAGCAATGAGTGATAAATCTGAGCTCATTTGGTAATTTATTTTCCCCTCCACTTTAAACAGGTGTTCTGCCTGATGTAGTACTTAATAATATAGTTCTTGTTTTTCTCTGATTGTTTGATATATGAAAGACTTGTTTCCCCAACCAGACTGTATTCTGTCTGATGATAGGGATTTTATTCTTGTCTTATTTACTCTTTTCTCATCTATCACTGTCCAATGGAGTGATTAGCAGATATTTGTTAGGTGTCCAGTCAATAACTTGTTGATGTTCTGAAGGATCATGGAGTCAGGCTCAGTTATTGTATTTCTTCAGCCTAAACTTGTTTTTCCATAAAATATCAATGTTAAACATGATGGTTTCTAAGAACTTCTAGCTCTGTGGATTTAAAATTAATATTTTAAGCTGCTTATATTTTACTGCATGGAATAAACCTACCTTTCACATCCATAAGCAGACCTTAATATTACACAGATATCTGCCAGTTTGCTTCTGAAGCCATCACATTACTTATTTCATTCAGCTATCCAGGAAGTTATTTAAACAGATTCACAATATGTACATACTCTGTACCAGGTATTTTAGAAGATGCTGGAGTGTTCCTAGTGAGCAACATAAATATAGTTTTTATGCTCCCAAGGTAAACATATAATTAATAAGGAAGGACAGAAAAAGAGAAAGAAGAGGCAAGAAAATTTAATGATCACCACAGAGGGAGATGAAGGCTATGCTACAAGGAAGTAACCAGTTATGAAGGCACATGTATGAGCATCTAACCATGTGTCTTGGGCTTCTGGGATTCTTGCTTGCTACTGATATTTAGTTTAAGATGAGTTTAAAGAATGAGGGTGGGTCAGTCAGTTTAAGTGTAGAAAAAGAAGGACAACATGTAAAAATGTCCTAAAGCTGAAATAAATGTAATTAAGCCTGGAGTAAACTTTCATAGGAGATAGTAAATGAGATATAAGATATGGTCATGGGCCAAAAGTCAGACCTTTAAAGAACAGTAGAACTTCTGTAAAGAAATGTTAGTTACTCAGGGTGGGGTGGGGGACCTGGGGAATGACATAGCAGATTTGAATTTAAAAACTAAAAATAAAAACAGAACACTTCAACTGGCCTTTTATTTTTTATGTTCTATCCATTGAAATCCAACACACATTTTTTTCTGACAAATTCTAAGATCATCTATATCCAAATTAAATGTGGTAATGATTTTTTGTTTGTTATAGGTAGCAAATACTCCTGATTCTCTGTCCTATCTGTGTTTCAACAGAGGTGAACCATAACTGTTTTAATTAGGATCAATGCAAATTTAAACAAGTTAATGCCACTAATTATTTTTGTAATTAACTTGTCAATACCTCCAATAATGTATTTTCTTTTAATACAGTTTGATCAGTTAAAATGTTTGGTGTTGAATTAATATGAAAGCACAGTCAAGTTCATGTTGTAAAGAGCATAGACTTTGGGTTTAGATGCATACTAGCTTCCTTAGTTGTTAATAGTGAGGATTTGAGTAATTCTTGTTGCATATTTTATCTCCAACCTACCTTCTAAAAACTGGAGATAATGAGAGTTTTTGTAAAGATTAAAATGACTTCTTATAATGTATCAAATAATTGATCTGACCTACAGTGAGAGCTTAATAAATATTAGTCTATATTTTCCTCCCCAAGAACTCTTTTCAGTGGGAAAAAGGGAAAAAGAGAACTACTTGGGGTTTCTCTCTAGTTTATATTAAAAACATTGTAAGAACTACCACATGACAAACATGATGCTAGGTTTTAAGAATATAAGTATGTATTAGTCTCTGCCATAAAACTCAGCCTGGTAGGGGAGAAAGATGTATTATTAAAAAAATGTAATCACAGGCTGGAATTGTTGTAGAGCAGTCGCTTAGCACATGTAAGGCACTGGGTTCCATCCTCAGCAACCACATTAAAAAATAAATAAATAAAATGAAGATATTGTATCTATCTACAGCCAAAAAATATTTTTAGAAATATGATCACTTTTTTCTTCTTGTATCTCTAACCTTCCATTGTAGAACAAAGAATTGCTTTACTTCTTGGCTGAAATTCATGGGAAGAAAATTTTGATCATGTCCATGGTTAATCAGAAAAGTAGGTGATTTGAAAAAAGCCACAAATGTGCTCCATGAGAATGTCTTCACATTTAAAGGTCTTTTATTCAGATCAAATTCATAGGATCCACAATTCAATCCAAATAAATCTGCCTCTACTAATTCACATAAAAACACTTTACGGGCAGTGTATAATTTTGTATGGAAAGAAAACAAGTATAGATAATATTTATATAAATTTAAAAGCATGGATAAACATATTTATTGAATAGCTACAATATTAGTTATAACATTATGAATAATGTTTATTTAGAAACAAGCATTTAAATAGCATTTTCATGTTTAGTAATCCAACATTAAGAGTAATATTTGCATTTTAGAAACAAATATGCAAACAGCCTAATATTTACTGCAGTATACTCACTGTTTCATATATGCCAGGCTCAGTGCTAAGCTATTTATTTATGTTAGCTTGTTTAATCCATATATGCATTCTAGAAGGTAACTATTCTCATAATTTCCATTTTGCCGATGAGGAAACTTAGCAACAAAGAGGTAAAGTATTGCCCATAGACATAAAATTATTAAATATAATAACTTGGATTCTAACTAAGAAATTTGGTTCTGGTGTCAATGCTCATTATCTGTATGCTACCCTATGTGTGCAATACTTGAAGCCATGTGCAGCTTAACATGCCAGATGCTACCTTCCAGGTATTCTGGACACTAGAAAAATAAAGAGAAATATATGTCAACTATGACCTCAAAGAACACATAATCTAATTGAAAGACAAGTCCTCTGACAAGCAATTATGATACTACCTGTTAATTGTTATTATAGGGTTTATTTCCTCACATCCTGAGGGCAAGGGAGGAGGATAGTTAGGGTAGAAGATATAAATAAAGCAGTGCACTCCAGTTAATTGGCAGCATTAGATTTGTTTGACCATGATGATGATGATGATGATGATGATTTTTGTTGGGAATTGAATCCAGGCCTTGTACATGCTAAGCACATGCTCTACCCCTGAGCTGTTACACCAGCCCATGATTGTTAAGAATGAATTAGATGTCAGGATATAAAAATCAGAAGATTTTTACATAAAATTTCAGATTTCTGATTTCTTTTGTAATACCAGACTATATAGTGATAGTGGGCCCATAATATACCATCAAGAAAATCATCCTGAACTTCTCAGCTTTGAGTAGGACATATGCCCCTTTATTAGCTATTAGAGCCAGAAGATCTACTTCACTCATTTGTGTAACCTGTTGGTCCCTGTAGATACATTAGTTTGCAGCCAGATTTCTAAAGTGTTCTTAGGTTCCCCAGAGGTTCATAATTTATCAGAGTATATAGCATCCTCACTGATACTTATATTACACTAGTGGCAAGAGCACAGGAAAAGATATACTTAACTCAACCTAAAAAGGAGGTAGTATTGTTTAGGGAAATATTCTGAAATAAAGGGTAGACCATCATGATTTATGAATGAGATCAGAAAGTACTACAATGTGAAGAAGCAGCTAATAAAATAAATAAGGTTGACAATCAGTGATGGATGACACTTTTATTGAGCTTTGATCACACCAGCCTTTTACTAACCATGTTATACATATTTGACCTCATTTGATTCTCAGAATAAATAACCTTCTGAGGATGATATTATTACAAAATGAACTCAAGGCATGGAGAAGTTAAGCAACTGGCCAAGATCACTAGCTAGTAAAATGTTCAAACTAGGGCTAGAGTTTTGAGTAGTGCATAGCAGTCCAGCCAGCCCTTAAAGATGATAATACACACACACACACACACACACACACACACACTATATGGAAATCATGGGGAAGGAGATACAGAAATATTTTTAAAGTAAGTCTAATAATTTGAAATTTGTAAACTACAAATTCTGATGCATGTTTAAAGCCTTATAGAAATTTGTATGATATGGAGTTAGGCATATTTTAACACTTCATAATTTTGTGATCTTGAGCAAATTGATTAATCTCTCTTTTCCTTGGTTTATGGTCTTTAAAATAATAACTGTACTATTGTTTAAAGATATGACTTATTTATGATAAGTCATAAATCTTCTTAAAGTCCTTTATATATGGTCAAAATACCTTACATAGTAAGGGTATAATAACATAGATCACAGGTATTAAAAGTTTCCTGGGTGTCAGGCATTATTATAATCACTTTACATGTATTCATTGATTTAATCCTATCAGGCAGGTACTATTATCTTCATTTTATAGATGAAGAAAATGTGGAACAGAGCAAATAAATAAGCATATAACACTTAGTAAGGGGTAGATCTGGGACTCAATCTCTGGCTGTTTGACTCTTAACCATGATGCTATAATGAGCACTTATTATTTTATTGTTATTATTATAAGGGTACCCTAAATTTAGGGTTGGAAGACATTTTATTCAATACTTAAGTACTTATTAAGTATTAGGGATATTATTAAATATTGGAATCATAAAGATAATATTGTCAATGTTCTTAGGCTGATAGGTCAGTGGATAAATTACACTTGCAAATAAACCATTATAACACTATGATATGTATTGTAATAGATGAGAAAACACCTGCCATGCTTGGGAGATATTCAGTGTGATCTTCACAGGATATGACATGAACTAGTTTTAGGAATGAGAAAGCTCTTATCTCATAGAAAAGTGAGGGGAAAAGGCATTAAAGGAAACTATATAAGAGAAAATGCATGAAGTTATTCATTTATTGTTTCAACAAATATTTTGGGAGCTACTGCAAACTCATCTAGCAGGAATTAGGCTATTAAAGAAATGACATGATGTTCAAGCTAATTGGTCCATGGGGCATTTGAGAAGGAATGGTGACATGAGGTGATTCTAGAAAAATGGGGAGCATTCTGGTCGTGAAGAGCAAGCAGATAGAAAGCTCCCTTGACTCTGGGTACAATCTGAACCTTCTCTTTCACACATCTGCTTCCCAGAAGCTCAAGTATAGTATTGATCAAAAATAAGGGTGCCCTTCTAGAGAGTGGCTGCATTTTGATGTATGATGCTTTTAACTGTTCTCCTTCCTATTGGTACATTTTTTTAATTTCATATATCTATTTATTATCTTATATTTATAAGAAAATACTTGAGTAGAAAGTGGGGAGGTGGCAGTGATACTTATATCCTTGGACTACATGAGCAGAGTAGTCTGAAATAGGAGCTTCCTGTTAACACCATAAGTTAAATACTGCAGTTTATTATTATTGATTTATTATTATCAATTATTTCTTCTAAAGATACAGGAGAATGAGGACAATAGGAAAACTAGGAATTTTGTTTCAGTAAGCACAGAACTGAAAAAATACTACTGATAAAGGACTATGGATATCACGAATTTGTCATTTCAGCTACAGATGTAAGATAGAAATTTGATGAGCACCCAGGTGGGCAGATTGTATGGCCAAAGAAACTTATGCTTAAAAAACCTGCAAAAACAATTGAAAGATAATGCCTTTCTGAAGATTGAAAGAATGACCCTTTAACACTGATTTACTATAGGAATAAAAGACTTTGGAAAAAATATTTGGGAGTCTTGAAAGAAGTTGTTTTGAAGCTATTCTGTGGAGTTCTAGGATTTTGCAGACAATCTGGAGTGTTTCAGCAAACATAATTTAAATATGAAGATGAAAATACATGTAGAGCATTATTCAAAGAAAAGTTACAGCATCAAATAGAAGAGAAATTCAGATTATTGGTGAAAAGCTCATTAATACCTGTGATATATGTATTGTCACTGAGGAAAATGTATATAAGATGAGCAGTCTGATACAAAGTATGAAAGAGAACTAATGCCTGTTTATGAAAACTAGAGAGAAATACTCACAAAATATATTTGAATTAGTTTGAATGCTGAGAAAATGTGAATGTTTTGCAATTTAATGAAATTTATGATTGCTATAGATCATTCAAATTTGTTTCTGGAAGATATAATCTCCACAGAAATATTATTACTTTTTAAAGTATTTGATATCTGCTACTCCATCTAGCAATAAATAAATAAATAAATATGTTTCTATGTGTTTTTAATCACCATCAAATAAGGTGAAATATGTTTAATGATGGCTGTACTGCTATGGAAAAAACAATGGCAAGAAAAATAGTAGAGTGGCTTTCATGAAAGTATTTTTAAAATGTTCAAATATTTAAGTATTCAAAATATGTTGTAAAGACAAATGCATCTTTCAAAATACTCTTGTTTAGTGTTATACACAATGTCATTTATTTCAGTTTGCATGTGCATATTCTCTTTCAAACCATAAATACGTTTGATTCCTGAGTAAATGTTTAATACATGCTTATTTGGGGAAAAAAGGCAATAAAGAAAACAGAAAAAAAAATGAAGGAGAAAACTAAACTGTTGCCCAGACAGTACCTTGACTAATATTTTGGTATTTATAATTTTACTTTTCCCAAGCAAATATTTAGAAATTCTGAAAAAACATTGTAATAGGCCTTTTCATATTATATTGCCAATGCATATAATTAGATGATTATTTTTATTGGTTCTTTTTAGTCATACATGATAATACATCATAGATGATGTAGAATACATTTTGACATCATTATGCAAGCATGGAATATATCTTGTTCTAATTCAGAACCCAGTACCTCTCTTTCTCCTTCCCTCTATCCACTTCCTGCTTACTTTGCTCTATTGGTCTTCCTGCCATTTACCCATAGTTATTATTTTTAAAATTAATTTCTTGTGGATGTACATAATGGTAAGATTCACTGTGGTATATTCATATGTAAATAGGAAAGTTATGTCAGATTTATTCCACTGCTTTTCCTTTTCCTATTCATACTCCCTTCCCTTCATTATCCTCTGTTTGTTCCACTGAACTTCTAATCCCTTCCCCCACCTTATTGTGGGTGGGTTACCTTCCACATATCAGAAAGAACATTTGACCTTTGATTTTGGGGGGTTAACTTATTTCACTTAGCATGATAGATTCCAGTCCTATCCATATACTGGCAAATGTCATAAATTCTTTATGAGTAATACTCCATTATGTGTCTCTGTGTGTATGTGTGTGTGTGTGTGTGTGTGTGTGACATTTTTAATCCATTCATCTGTTAAAGGGCACCTAGCTTGGCTCCACAGCTTAGCTAAGGAACTGTGCTGCTATAAACATTGCTGTGGCTGCATCACTGTAGTATGCTGATTTTAAATCCTTCAAATATATACCAAGGAGTGGAATAACTGGGTCACATAGTGGTCCCACTCCTAGTTTTATTTTTTTTATTTTTTTGAATTTCCATACTGCTTTCTAGAGTGGTTGTACCGGTTTGCAGTCCTGCCAACAATGTATGAGTGTAGACTTTTACCCACATCCTTGCCAACATTTATTGTTACTTGTATTCTTAATAATTGCCATTATAACTGGAGTGACATGAAATCTCAGTGTAGTTTTAATTTGCATTTCTCTGGTAGAGATGTTAAACATTTTTTCATATATTTGTGAATCATTTGTATTTCTTCTTTTGAGAAGTGTCTGTTTAATTCCTTTTCCCATTCATTGATCAGGTTATTTATTTATTTTTTTTGGTGTTAAGTTTTTTTGAGTTCTTTTGAGATAATATCCTGGACATTATCACCCTATCTGAGGAGCAGGTAGCAAGGGTTTTTTTCCCATTCTGTAGGCTCTCTCTTCACTCTCTTGACTGTTTCCTTTGCTGTGAAGAAGTTTTTAAATTTGATATCATCCCATTTGTTGATTTTTGGTTTTACTTCTTATGCTTTAGAAGTCTTATTAAAGAAGTCAGTTCCTGAGCTGATACGTTGGAGTGTTGTGCCCACATTTTCTTCTAGCAGGTTCAGAGGTTCTTGTCTAATTCCTTTATCTTTGACACACATTGAGTTGAGTTTTGTGAAGGGTAGGAGATAGAGGTTAAATTTCATTCTGCTACATATGCATTTCCAGTGTTCCCAGCACCATTAATTAAAGAGGCTCTTTTTTCCTCCAATGTATGCTTTTGGCCCCTTTGTCTGGTATGAGATAACTGTATTTATATGGATTTGTTTCTGTGTCTTCTGTTTCATTGGTCTTCATGCCTGTTTTTGTGCCAAAACCATGCTGATTTTGATTGATCTCTACAATGAAATCTACAGAACACTAAAGAAAAAAAACGAAGAAAACCTTAGAAGATGGAAATATATTCCATATTTTTGGATAGGCAGAATTAATTTTGTTAAAATTGCCATACTACCAAAAGCACTATATAGATTCAATGCAATTCCCATCAAAATTCCAATGATGTTCTTCATAGAAATAGAAGAAGCAGTCATGAAATTCATTTGGAAAAATAAGAGGCCCAGAATAATAACCAAAGCAATCCTTAGTGAGAAAAGCAAAGCAGGAGGCATCATAATACCAGCCCTTAAATTATAGAGCTATCATAACAAAAACAGCATGGTATTGGCACCAAAAAAGCCATGTATATGATCATTTTCAGTGACTGTATAAGTCCATTGATTAACTGCACCATGAGTTAATTAATCCCCTATTTATATTTTTTCAAAATTTTTACATCAGTAAAACAATTGCCACAAATATGGTTGTGTACACATACTTTAACAGTTGTTTTGCTGATCTTTAGGATAAATTTTTAAGCAAAATTCCCAGTTGAGAGGTTGTTTACATATTTTCTTATTTTATACTACTTATGTCAATATTTAGTGGAACATATTCAAGATAATTTTAAGAGGAGAAAATAAAAGCAATAAATTAACAAAAATCCAGTGGAAAGGTTTTATACTTCATGATCTTCATTACTTATTTCTAATATCTTTCTATGAAGATTGAATAGATAGATGGCTATACACAGGTAGAAACAGGAAGGGAAAGAGAATAGAAAAGAAGAAAGTATGGGTGTACTTAATCACAATGAGGTTAATTGTAGACATAGTTTTAAATTGAAAGAAATTTAATTTATCTGAGCTTAAAAAAAGATAGTCACAACAAAGTTAACCTGACTGAAAGATGAGCCTCAGATTGAAAACAAACAAGCCTGACTTGATGGCACATGGCTATAATCCCAGTGATGTAGGAGGCAGAGGCAGAAGGAACACAAAATCAAGGCCAGCCTGGGCAACTTAGTGAGACTCTGTCTCAAAATTAAAACAGAAAAGAAAAAACAGCAAAATTTTCTTATCACAAGAGTGATTAAAGAGCACTTTAAATTTCCTGCAGTTCAAGAAAATGACCTAAGCACATACATTTGTATCCTATATCTCCTGAGATCCTGCTAAAATATTTAAAAATAAAGAAATTAATAGTGGCATAACAGTAAGAAGAGGAGGAATCCAATGATGAATGAAAAATTACAACAAGTATCTGGGAATCAGAAAGCAGATGGGAGTAGTTGAAAGATGAAACAGACTATGTAACATGCTCTCCTGCGGCTTCAGAAGATTAGTAGAGAAGCCATTCATTTGGTGTCAGCAGACAATGTAGAGGGCACAAGTAAAAAGTAAAGATGAAAACTAGGGAGGTTAAGTGAAGAACAACAGAAGCATTTTTGCCCATCTATTTTTTTCATGACACGTTTACACAGAGCCACTCATGGTCACTTTTAGAATGAGGGACAAATGGGGACCATTTCATTTACCTGGATAGTATATGTGATTTATTTAGGGAAAAGTGGGTTTAATACATTCTTTGAGGCAAAGGCTTCTATTTAATGTAATGAATGGTGGTTGTTGGAAAAGGGAGTGAGAATTCAAGTGCAGGAAGTGTAATTTCTGATGAAATAGACCAAAAAGTCTGGGGCTCCCAGTGTGCATATTGCTGATACTAAGTAAAGTTTTTCTTAACTCTAACACATGGAGGATCCTATAATTGGTATTGACTTATCTTTTCATACAGTTGGCCAATTTTTATGCTGTATGCAAACATATACGAGCCAAAATTTCTGCTAAAGGTTTATGACATTTATAATACCATTATAAACTCAACCTTTTCATTATAAAATCTTTTTTATGTTACACATTTTGTTTTGCTTTGGATCCTATTTTGTGTAAAAGTAAAGTTTCAAACATTTTTTTTTTTAGAATTTAGCCTTTACTTATTTGTTGTTATTTATTTGATTTTATGTGGTGCTGAGGATTGAACCCAGGACCTCACCTGTCCTAGGCAAGCACTCTACCCCAGAGCCACAACCCCAATTTTAATGCTATTTTTTCTAGTATTTTAATTGTTTAAAAATGTTTTAATTTTTTTTCTATATTTATCTGTCATGATCAAATGAAATATTTGTTATACTCCCCTCTACTGTCTTCAAGACAAAACTTTTAACATACTTCACATTCCCTAACCATTTGCCACTTTTCTTCTTGGACTTGTTAAAAATATTTTCAGTGTTAGATTATTGTTTTAATGTATTTTGACAGTAAGGTTATTTTCTTTCAAAGGCTTTTTTAAAAAAAACTTTTGAGTTCTAATTTATAGCTCCATTTTGAATAGTTATTATACATTTGTATACTAACTGGTTTTACTGCTCATTTTCCAATGATTTAGCCCATGCTTTTCTCATTCTTGAACTTTTATTTTTTAATTTAATCTCAGTATGTTGGAAAACTATCAAAATCTTTTCTTTAGAAACTGTTTGCAGGTACTTAAAGGCAGACAACATGTACTATTTAAGTATAAATAGTTTACTTAAAGGTACTATTTTTATGCCATATGCAAACATATAGGAGTCAAATTTCTGCTAAGGGTTTGTGATGTTTATAATACCATTATAAACTCAACCTTTTCATTATAAAAATAAAGGTACTATTTAAATATAAATAGTGCATGTTGTCTGTCTTTAAGTACCTGCAAGCATTTTTTTTCTGAAATTGTTACCATAAGTAAACACTTCGTTCACTATGAAATTTGAGATCATAATTTTTCCATAAATCTTATTAGAAATTGCTCCTTTGCCACTTACTATTTCGTATTGCAGATGTATTTGATGCCAGCCTGTTTTCATTATGTGCAGTCATTCAAAATATTTATAAGATACGTTTAAAAATATCATTATATAACAAACATAAATAAGTATAATAAAATAATAATTTTATGAATAATGAGCATGTAATCATTAAATGAATGGCCCTCCTGGCTGACACAATTGGCCTTTTCTGCTATTTTACCACTTTTATGAGGGAGAGGGTTTCTTGGTAATTGTCTTGTAGGACAGCACAAATTGGTTTTATCAACTAATAATCATTTTAAATCATATTTTATCAAATATGTTTCTTTGTATAGCATTTCTAGTATGGCAGTACAGGAAATATATTTGAAATATCTTTGGAATGGTTTATGAGGCCATTATAAACCCTGATTTGATGAATAGCAAAAAGAAAAAATTCTTTTATACAGACTATTGAAATTTCCCCTATGTCTGACTAACCCAGGTTCAGGAAGGAAATCACTCTAGAGTGTATTTTCTCAGCCTACAGGGTTTTAGTGGAGTTAAAGGTTTTGTGTGGAGTCTCTGTTTTATGTCAGAACATTGAAAAAGGCTAATTAAAAATTAATACTTTAATTACAACTCCCAATCCCTTTAAAATGATGGGCTTGGATTTGTTGTAAAAAGAGATAATACTTAAGAAAGTGCTTTGTGAACAGAAGTAGTGTGGAGGATGTAGTGGGACACAGATGGGCTTTGTTATCAGAGGGTTTAGATGCCTAACAATGGATTGGGAAATGGCTACTTGCAAGCTGATAATGTTGCATTTTCTTTTATAAATGGAAACAATGTAGGACTTAGTATAATTTTATGATAATTGGATTAGAATGTATGTGATGTACTTAGCACAGTGCCTGGCACGAAATAGCTCTTTGACAAAAGTTCCCTCTTAAGAGGCAAACATTTTTTAGCTTCTACTGTGCTGGAAAGATGAAGCAAATAGATGGAAAAGAATAGCATTTTTCAGCGACATTGATATCCATTTAGTCAATCCTCTCATAAAAATGGTGGTTATTAGTGGATGAAACCAATTTGTCCTATCCTGGAAAAAAATGATCAAAAACACTTGCTCTCTCAGAAGGTTAATGAAATAGAAAAAAAAAAAAAAAGCCTGTGTCTTCAGCCAGGAAAACTGTCAGATTAACTAGGTGCTTCCATTTGAGTAGGGATAATATTCTGAATTCCAGATCCTTGTTGATGCTCTCTAACTCCTCATTAGCCAGAATGGGTTTGATAATGTTCTAAAGCCTGGTAGGAAGTGAGCAGGTCTCAAGGTGTCAGGTGGTAGCCAGGTAGGAAGAAGAACACTTCTGCATTGCAGGATATGTGAGTGGAAAGATTGTCTGCAGGATAGTATCAGAGGACTTCTAAATGTATTGCAAAGAGAGATGGACAGATAAATCAGTTTATCCCCTCATCTGTTTTCTAGTAGCTCATATTGGAAAGACAAAAATGTCAGTTGTTAAGTTGGATGAACCATATGAATTCATTCTCTCAGCCCAAGCTGCAGATTGTTTATTGATGGTCTCATGTCACATCCCAAGCAGTTTCTCAAAGCTTCTGAAGTATCTGAGATAGACAAAAGGAAAGTTACATTTCACTGAATCTCTACAAAATATACTATAGGGTTACATTTATTAACTGTTAATATTGGCAGTCTTTAGAAACTTCGTTACATTTGAAAACTAAGTTTGGATTCTCTAATTTTGCTAGAGTTCTCAAACATGCATCATGATTGCTGAGATGTTGTATCCAATAATAAATCAAATTATGCAAAGACAAATACTCTCAAGAAAAAAATTATGAAAGTACCTGAAATATTGCATAGAAAAAAATTTATATTTTGGGGTATATTTGTGCATTCCAACACATTTGGTGTGATGTGTGATAAAAACTCCAAATTTAAAAGGTGACTTAGCACTGACCTAGGTTTTAAATTTACTTTATTACCAACTGATTTATATATCCTATATAATTAAAAAAATCCAAAACCTTAAAATGTTTCACCAGTTTTTATAAGCCAGAAGCCTAAATATGATGGGAGTTGAATTGTTTCTGTGAGTAAATTAAGGAAAATTTCAATATAGTCCCCCATGGGCTCTCAGGGCCCATGTTCAGCAACATCTGTAGCATCTAAAAATAGTTCGCATTTCCTGAAATTCAAGTGGATGAAAATAATTAAATCCTTGAAGTGAAATAACAGCAAGGGAGTTGCCAGTTAACATATCCACCAGAGTCTTTCATTATAGGAATAAGTCTAACTTTGGGCACTGATTTAGATTGTTAAGCTTGGCATTTGCCTAATTTATCATCTTGCTTGCGATGGCATTGATTTGATAGGGGGTCTGGCATCTTGTCCAGGGTTTTAGAATATTTATGATGATCTGTTTTACGTAAGTTGAACAATTTCACTAATTATTATAGCAGAATCTGTCTATTTGTGTCTTCCTCCCCGCCGCTTGGCTACAAGGAAGATGTTCAGCAAACTTTGCCCAGCTGTTCATTATTGAGCCCATGTTTCTGAATTTCAATATTTAATCCAATTGTCAAAATTCAGCTCTGACTATAAATCACAGCTGTCAGAACTCCTTTTAAAAGCGCCTGTGGATATTGCTATTTACCCTTATTTCTTGTCTTTGACTATGCCTCTTACATCATTGGCTAAACCTTAGGAAAACAGCAGCTTCTCTAGGTATTTCCAGTAGGAAGAGGCTTAATATTGGGAAATAGAGGTTCACACAACTGTTGGAAGATGGGGAATAAAAGTCAGGAGTGGGGCTGGGGCTGGGGCTGGGGCTTAGTGGCAGAGTGCTTGCCTACCATGTTTGAGGCATTTCATGCAAAAGTAAATAAAATAAAGGCATGCTGTCCATCTACAACTATAATCAAAAAAAAGTCAGGGGTGGATTTCTGAAAAATTACCATCTGCTCATGCCCATGTTCCTAGATGCATTTGCCAGAGAAAATAATGCTGTTTTGATCTATTGTCATCCACATCTCTTGCAGGAGCCTTTCATTGTCAGGATCCAGTTGAAACTCTACTGGCAATGGAGTCTGGGAGATGTAGTTTCCAGACTTTATGTCTTAGTGGTACAGGAAATACTTAAAGAGGTGTGGATATAGTTCCTTGAATCAATAAATAATATCTGGTTCATAAGTGTATTCATGTTTTTAAAAATATTTTTAGTTGTCAATGGACCTTTATTTTATTTTTATTCATTTGTATGTGGTACTGAGAATCGAACCCAGTGCCTCACACATGCTAAGCAAGCACTCTACCACTGAGCCACAAGCCTAGCCCTCATAATATTTTTGTTCAGTTGTTATTCAAAATGTATTTGGGAGGTAACTAAATAAGCATGTTCTTATTAAAGTGGTCAACACCTTATATATAGCCTGGAACATGGTAACCAGAAGTTCTTCCTCCCCAAAAGGGGGTTTTATGTAAAAATTTAGTTTGAAAAAAACATAATTCATTCTCTTTCCCTCTATGGGTTATTTTCAATGCAAATGAGTTTTTTTTGAAATTCTTTAAGCATCAAACATTAAGATACTTTTTTTTATCTTTTATTTATTTAACTTTTTAAAACTCATTTACTTTCCCACATTACCAGTCAGGGATTATATATGTCATGATTATGACTGGTTACTCTTTGGTCATTTCTTTAAGAATGTTTTTTTTAAAGCCCAGTGTTTCCCCAAGCATATAAATGTTCAAATTGCGGCACACTTCTCTACATACTGAAGAATAATGTGGCCATGTTAAATCATTCAACAAACTTTTTTGGATGAGGAGGGTACCAGGTATTGAACTCAGGGTCACTTGACCACTGAGCCACATCCCCAGCCCTGAGTTGCTTACTACCTTGGCTGGCTTTGAAGTCACTTCCTCCTGCCTCAGTCTCCTTAGCCTCTGGGATTACAGGAGTGAGCCACTGTGCCCAGCCTCAACAAACTTTTATTGAGAACTTTTGGGAAACCAAATTGGGTTTTTGTTAAAATAAGGAAGACATTGAATTTAAGACCTTTAATAGTTCATATTTATGTAAATATCTTTTGCACATGAACAGAGGTTTCACGTATTTTGAAAGGAAGGGTGAGGACAAAATTTGGCATTCCAGAGAAAATAATAAGAAAAGCACATTGCTTCTAATGATTTGTTGGTTTTAACTTTTCTCATTTGTAGTGCCTCATTTTTTTCTCTTTTAATATTCTCATTCCCATTGTAGAGGGTGGAAGGGATGCTTTAATTTCTATGATGTATACAAAATTATATCAAGATTTGAGAGGAGGAAATCAGCATTGAGGCCATTCATAAAATAGCTTTATTATAAAATTGAATTTAGAGTTGGATCCATTCACCCTCTGAAGCATTAACCATTAATATAGTTAATGAACTAAATCATGACCTTTAATAGAAAAACTCTTTTAACATTTCAGAAAAGTGTTTGAGTATATGTTATCTGATTTCCTTAGAATGATTGCCCCTAAATATATTCTATCATGTGTTTTTGAATGGAATGACATTGGCTGAAGGATCACATTTGTCTCAGTATTGAATTGGATTATCTATAAAGTGTTATTCTGTAGGAAAAATTAGTAGAGACTGCACTTTCTGTGAAATTGCTTTAATGTTCTCTGTTTATAGAGATGATCAGAATTTGTTTGTTTCATCATGATGCCTTCTGAAGAATGGACCTTAAATAGCAAGAGTCATAGACTCTTAGAGTTGGAAATGAGACTAGGAGTTTGGTAAAACAAATGACCTGATGTTTGACTTATTTTTATTAAATTTATAAATAAATAGGAATATTATTGTTTCACTACTTTGAAACCATATATATGTTCATAATTATGATAAAAATTCACATAAAATTCATCTTTTTAACTAATTTAAAGTGTACAATTCAGTGACAGTTTGTACATTCACAGTGTGGTACATCCAATACCCTATGCAATTTCAGAATATTTTTATCAACACAGAATAAAGCCCCTTACCTAATTAAGTAGTCACTCCCCATTCCCTCCTCCAAATCCTTGGCCACCAATAATTGGTTTTCTCTCTCTATGGTTTTGCCTATTCTGTCTACTGAAAATAAATTATATATATACACACACACATACACATACACACACACACACGTATATATTTATTTAGTTAGTTTTTCTGTGTACAAGTATGGTGCTGGGGATTGAACCCTGGACCTCATACATGCTAAGCACATCAGTTACACCCCTGGCCCCTCAACATGCATATTTTAAAATTTAAATTTTATTTATTTTTGTCACTAAAATATTTATAGGGTTTGAAATTCAAAATGTTTAAAAAAGTATGAAGTGAAAAGTTTCCCTCTGACCCTTTTCCCCAGCTATGCAATTCTCTTTCCATAGGCAACCAGTTTTTTATATATCCTTTCAGAAATTAAAAATTATTTCCCCTTTCTTTTCACAAATGGTAGTATGTGCACACTGTTCTGCAGTTGGTTGTTTTCTACTTAGGTTGGGAATCATTCTATAACAACCAGAGAATGTCTTCCATACACAACTGCAGAGTTTCTCATTATTTCAAACAGTGCTTCATACACTATACTTTAGGGATATATCAATTAATAAAATGTGTTCCTTTTCCCAGGAAGCTCAGAGTCTGAAAAGTTCTTTCTTTTGAGAATGAGGCAGCAGAAAACTAGAGGCTGTAGCTTCAGGGTTGATCATAATGTCAACTACCTCCTTAATCTCAGTACAGTTTTCACTACTCAGAGATTGGTCAGGTTCTAATTCATTCCTATCTGGTGATTTTTATTATCTCTTTCTCTGTTGTTACTTTTTCGGTCCTACAAATATATCAAGTAAATTTATATTCTATATTTGATAATATCAAAGTCTCCCATCTCTGTGGGCATGATTTTGTGCTTGGTTGTTTCTGTTAGCTCATAGTTTTCCTGTGGGTTCATGTAATTAGTGATTTCTTTTTTATTGTGAGTTTACACCTCTTTAAACTTTGATGTCTATATTTAAAGTACATTGTCCTAGTGAAAATTTGTATTTGCTGCTGTCAGAAACCCAGTGACACTATTACCCTAGGGTCATATAATCTAACTTTTCACTTTGGATTTTGGGGGCATATATATATAACCTGAATTTGGACCCCCCAACCTCCTTGTGAGCAAACAAGTATCAAGTATTTGTGGGTTTTTTTTTTTGTTGCCCTCTGTTTCATACAAAGACATAACCAAGAGGGACATGAATCCATACCACTTTTTACTAATTTACCCACTGAAGGTGTGCCCATTTAGAAACTGTATGTATAAGTGGGGTCTTTGATCTGAAATCTCATGGATCTCAAGAATTATTTACTATTCCCACACAACTGACTATTAAACCTACCCATTAAGTCAGTATTCTAGAGAACTTGCTATGTTGAACACAAATTCTGTGTTTGGTAAAGTTGTCATTTTTCTTCTATGCTTTTAATACATACTTTATTCTACCACTAAATTTTTACTGTATTTTCTTATGTAATCTAGCTCTATTTTAATTTCATGAAAATTCAAGCTATATATATTTGAACCAATATCCCTTTGTCTAAGATGTCTTTTTTTAACTCCATAATGTGAAGATGCCCCCTTATTCTAACTTTTCACATTTTAATTTCCTTTGTGAAATGTATGTAAGCCATTATCATTCTGGTTACATTCTTTGTGTCTTGGTTTGTTTTTTTTTTTATCTGCATTCCCCAGCCTAGAATATAGGGTTTGTTAGTTCAGAGACCTGTCTTTCTTGTTCACATTTGTAGTCAAATATCTAATCTGGTGGCAATTTCATAGTAGGTGCTCAGATCCTCTAGTATGCTGTATGCCATTTCTATGTGCCTGTCCCAAATACTGTTTGCTTTGCTTCTAACATGTATGTAATATCTGTGCCACTCTTCAGAAAATTACCCTTTGGCTATCAGAATGGCTTTGCTCATGCACACAGAGAACTAGAACCACTTAGAAGTTTACATAACCATTGTGAATGGTCTTTATCCAAAGACTGATGATAGGAGAATACTGGAGGTGCAACTTACACTTCAGGCTGAAGCTGGGACCTTACTTCCCTTACACCATCACCGCTATTTTCTGGGAGCCTGGGAGTGCTTTCTTAGGAAAAAAATCACTTGAATAGGAATCCTTATTTCAGAGTCTGCCTCTTAGGCCCACCAACCTAAGACTACTCAATAAATATTTATTGAATGAATAAATAAATATCTCTATGCCATCAAACTTTCTTGTCAGACTTCTGCTGCCTCATATTTTATGTCCTGTTTCAAAGACTATTCTTTTTCTTGGAGTTTTATTTAAGTCAGAAAATAATTCATTGTATAATATACTTTATATAGCAAATGTTTTTCTGCTTATCCAGTGTTGTTCTCTACTATAAAATATTCTTGTATCCTATGCTGTGGAGTTTTGTTGGCTGATTTACTTTTCATTGAATGAGAAACAATCAACCCAGAAAATTAGTTGCCACTTCATACGGTTAACATATCATTGTTGGTTGCCCTCTGTGTTCACCTGGTTGCTCAATGCTAACACTTTTTTATTTAATTTTGGTATTAAAAATAGAAAGGACCTGGGCTGGGGTTGTAGCTCAGTGGTAGAGCACTTGCCTATCATGTGTGAGGCACTGGGTTTGATACTCAGCACCACATATAAATAAATAAAATAAATATATTGGGTCCATCTACAGCTAAAAAAAAATAGAAAGGGTAGTGTTATGTGTGGTGTATGTGGGTAGAAGGGGGCTAATTTATTAGTGTGATGGAATCTAAGCTTCATCATTCACTTAATGTTAGATTCTTCTCTCTTCTTGAAAATAATTTTGAGTCATTACAATTTTATGTTCAAGTTATTGGAAACTTGTTACCTTGTCCTTGATTTCTCTATATTTCAATCATCCATCTTCATGCTTGCAGAATTATCTTCTTTAGATAAAATTTTATTACTTCCTCCCTTTAAAAATCCTTCTTTGATCTAGATTTCCTTATAGGAGAAAATCTATATTTCTTCCCCAATTTACAGGCTCTTTTAAAATCCCTTCTGAACCCCTTTCTTGAGTATCATTTTAGTCCTCCCTAGCATTTATTCTAATTTCACATGGATTAAGTTTTTGCCTTTTTCCAATTGTGCTTTGCTCTTTCACCTCCATTACTTTATACAGGTGGTTCCCTCTGCCTGAAAAGTGATTTCTTAACTTTGTTGTGTGAAATGATCCTGACCATAGTCCAAATTTCAGTTCAAATACTTCCTCAATGGGCATTTAAACCAACCTATATTTTCTACCCACATCACAGAGTTTGCTTACTCTCTTCAGTTAAACCCCATTGCATTCTCTGTCCAAACCAAGTGGATAGTATGCTTGTTGCTCAGAGATAGCGAAGGATCTATCCCTCCAGCTGCTAAGAATGGGTTACTGACAGCTGAACTGCCAGCCCTCTTTGAGAATTTCCTTTGTCTTCAAAGAGCTGCCTCACCCAAATTATGTTCTCTTCTCAGGAGCAAACTGTATCCAATGTCTTGTTGAGGTAGGGATTATGAAAACCTGACCTCTTGTTCCAGTTTGTGGCCACTCTGAAGAGCCATCTCAGATTCAGAACTCCCATGGGATTGGCTGAGGACACTGTTGAGACTATATAACAATCAGACTTTCCCTTTGCCATGTCCCTTCCTTCTTCCCTTTCTCTATAGATGTAGATTCATAGAGCACCCCCTAGTATACTTCCTAGATAATTAAGCTCTTAGAGTCTGCATTCCATAGAAACTATCTTGTAACAAAACCATTATTATCAAATTTAATTTTAATTTTCCTGCATTGTCTTTTCCATTTAACTGTGAATGTCTTAAAATGATATAATGGTGCTTATTTTTATTTTCTAAACATTTGGCATTGGCCCTGGCACAGCAGTTCAGTAAATATTTTTCAGATGAATGGGTAGATAGATATTCTTTCATTCTTTCTAGTAGGATAAAAAATAAATCTTATCCATTTTTTCTCCTATTTTGATGAGCTTATATGCTATCATTTTATTATAAAATTTTCTTATGTACAATATTAGTTTATGACAGTATCTACAA
This sequence comes from Marmota marmota marmota, assembly GCF_001458135.2. Classification (NCBI taxonomy): domain Eukaryota; kingdom Metazoa; phylum Chordata; class Mammalia; order Rodentia; family Sciuridae; genus Marmota; species Marmota marmota. Next base: position 12,106,535 of record NW_026000249.1, on the reverse strand, counting down.
TATATCACACTGATTGTCTTTTCCCCTTAAGTATAATTAAGTCAATGACATTAAGTTTATTCATACAAAATTAAAATAAATAGTCTACACAATAGTCTATGTATAATAATAAATAGTCTAATAAATAGTCTAAATTTCAAAATCTGAACCATTTCAAAATATGAACAAATAAGTCAATTTTCCCTCCAGAAGGAAATCTGAAGGTGATTAAGTGATTTCTTTCTGAAGTTAGGCCTATTATACTTTTTTTAAAAAAAGAAAAGCTATTTGTGTAAAAAATAATACAGATGACTTGAATTAGAGAGTCTTGTTCCTTCTATAAGTTATAAATCCCTATTAGAGTTTTCCGAAGGGCTACACACAGGTTTATTCTACTCTTGAAAAGGACCTTTATATTTATATACACTCAGTATATATGAGACTATGTGTATTCTCAAAATTGATAGATATCATTCTTATCATATAAAATAATTGAGGTATTTAATTTCCAAGCAATTTGCTATGGTCAAAAATGTGGAGGAGCTAGCCATCAATACTTGGTCAAAATTATACTTAATTTCTATTAGGAAAAAAATGGGTAAATTAGTCTCTTAAGCACATCCCTGATCCCTGGCACCAATGCAGCTAATACTTTTAAAGGTATTAACTAACAAGTACTTAAAACATAGACTCTGCCAGGAATGATAACATTTAAAAACTGATTCACTGGAAAAGACCATCCTTTAGGTTTGGCTCTTCTAAGCTGCCTTCCATGCTACATAGCTGGACCATAGCAATGAAGTGCTCATTGTAATACTCAGACTAAGTCTTCTCTCTTCACTCTTCCTCTACCCACTTCTTCCTCTTCCTACATGAAATGGTGAAGAAATTTTCCTGTAAAATTTTGGATTTTGAAACCTTGTTTAAGATATATTTTTCCTATATTAAATTAGAAAACACTAATAGCACACTGGATACAATTGACTGGAATTTCCCACTCATTCCCACCTTTTGCTTTGTACTATGCTATTCTACAAAGGTTGGATCTGAAATACATTTCCTACCCTTTTTTGCAGCAAGTATTCTAACTATGAATTGGCTCCCTCGATTAGATGCACTCATAAGAAATTTTGAAGGCAGACTTTAGACAGAGACCAAGTAGTAGAGGTCTGTTTCTGCTGGCCTACACAAGTCAATAAGCCAAGAGAGTGTCTAGAAAAACCAGCATAAAAGTCATGGTTTCAGAATGAAGGAACCAACCTTGTAGATGTCCAGAGGCAGCTTCCTAATACCAGCTTCCATGGTAGAATATTTTTAAACTCAAAGGTTTCCATAGTGGCCTATGATTTCAGCTCCTCCAGAGCTTCCAATGATTTTATAAAACCCAAGTCCCTGATTTAAATCCCGTTTTTCTTAAAATAACTAGAATGATTTGTGTTTTCTGCTAGGAATTCTGACTTATACAAAAGCAAATTATAAATACTTCATGGCAGCAGTTTTTTTCCCCTGTTATCTTTGAAGTTTAGAAGGTAAATCTTACACCAGTGAGTTGTTTACACTGAATAACTGCAACCACCTAGTTATAAATTGTCAGTATTGCCAGAGATGGTATTAAATAGAACCTTTCTCTAAATCATGAGCTAAAAAGTGCTTTTGCCATCTAGCTTTTAGTGCTAAGAATTTCCTCTGATTTTTTTGTCTTCAGTACCTCTTTTGACATTATTTTTTTGTATGTATTATCTTGGGTTGAGTTGAGAAACAAGCACAAAGGTCAAAGAACAAAGGTCAGAAGACTGGCTTGAAATCTACAGCTCAGCTCCTACATACTTGTCTGACTTCAAGCCAATTAATTCCTCATTCTGCAACTGGTTTTGCATCTAAGAAATGAGAACACTGATAAACTCTGAACACAAGGTATTAAATTCTATATACAATACGGTCATTGCTTGAACTGGCATGTGAATCTCAGCCACCTGAGTCCTCTGAGCATCTGCCTGCCTGATTTTCAGACCTTTTTATGTGGTCACAGACATTTGGGTGAAGCATTGTTTCCATCTTACCTTCTGAGGCACTAGATTTGAATCCCATTCCTTCATGATCTGGATATAAGAGATAAAAAATGTGTTTAATAGTTTCTATTAATGAAACCCATAAAGGCCACATTTCAGTAGGGTTTGCATGCTATTCAAATGCCAGTTGTAGTCCCAAATACCAACAGTATTCAGAAACTCTACTGTGTTTACAAAGAGGAAGCATCTTAGGAAATTAAACTAAATTATTGGCAAAATCATGAGTTTTTCCAGGATTGTCTGGAAAAACTACATTTTAACTGGTTCTAAAGCAAGAATCATCAGTATGCAGGAAGATATTAAAGAAAATTACCTTAGAACTAGAATAGTCAGTCTAGAGTCAGCTCATGAATATGCTGAATAATGTATTGGTTAAGAACACAAATTCTGAAATCAGGTTCCCTGGGTTGGAACTTCAGTACCACAATTTATTAACAGTGACCTTGGATCAGTTACTTACCTTCTTTGTGATTTTGTTTCATCACCTCTAAAATGGGGATAAAAATGATACCCTTCTCATAGAGTAGTTTTGAGGATTTGGGGAATGAATGTTTAACAGAAATTTAGAAAGTGCTTGACACACCGTAAGTGTGAAGAATTGTTAAATTAAAGCACTGCTTTGTTGGCCTGGGGTTGTGGTTCAGCAGTAGAGTGCTTGCCTAGCACGTGTGAGGCCCTGGGTTTGATCCTCAGCACCACATAAAAATAAATAAATAAAATAAAGGTATTGTGTCCAACTACAACTAAAAAATAAATATTAAAAAAAACCCACTGCTTTGTTAAGAGACACTTGGTCCTCCATATTTCTGTGCCATAAGCTCTCTAGTGGCCCACAATGAGCCAGGCCCTGCATTTAATTCAATCTTTGTTGAGCTTGCTAAAGTTTCTTTGTTTTTTAAAATTTTTTAAAGCATTATTTTTTTCACCTCTTATTTATTTATTTTTAAATGTGGTGCTGAGAATCAAATCTGGTGCTCTACCACTAAGCCACAACCCTAACCCCACTAAAATTTCTTTTTTTTTTTTTTTCGGTTAGAAATCTTCCTCTAGTTAATTCTATGCATTTATTCTGCATGTGAAAATATTTTATTTTCCTCTTGGCCTGTTGCTAGGTGAATTGTGTCAATTTTCTGTAAAATATCTGCTAAATTCAAGGTAACATTTATTTCTATGATTGTTTAATTTGATGCTCAATAGAATATTTTAATAATTTTAGACATGTGTACTTCCCTTAGGAAAAAAAAGTACTGTGTGTCAATCTCCTTTTCATTACAATTGCAGCTCAGTTAAACAAATTAATCTTCAGCAACCTGCAGCCTTCCTCTCCTTGATTTATAATAAGTGAGATTCAGACTGAGAAAGCATTAGGCAATGCCCCAAATACCTTGTAGGAGGGCAATAAAGAAGGCAAACAGTGGTCTTAGCATCCTTAGGATAGGGCTTAAACTGTGAAAGCAACTGACCCTATACATTCTTAACACCATGGTGAGAGTTTTGGAGTTCATTTCCTCAACTCTCCCTTGGGGAGGCTAGGGTCTTATCTGCCTGGGTCACTTGGGTTTCAAGAACATGGGAGGAACATATTGATCAGTTCTTGATTTTCTATTTTTACAGAATTCACTGTACTTTTCAAACCTAGGTCCTTGGCTCCACATCTTCATGCCTTATAATAGATAAATTTCCCTGGATGCAACCCTAGTTCTCAATATATGCTACTATCATATTCAAGTTCATGTCATTAGCCCATTCTCCCATACTAGCACAAATTTGATTTCCACATCTGTCCAAAATTACACTGTATTTTCATACTCTTGGTAGTACTGAGGATTGGGTATTGCATTTTTTTAGGCTTAAATTGCAGTTAAGACTTATTTATACTATGTTCCAGATTATAATTATCCAATACTTTCTGGACTACTATTTTTGTCAAGGATTTCCCTGCATACCAACTAATTTACTCCCTCCACTTCAGTACTCTATCTCAGCCAGCATATTCTGTGCTTACTTAAGTATCCTAGAGTCCTCCATCAAAACTTTCACAATGTATTCTTTGTATCTCCCACATAGCCCTTTGATGTGTTTAAGGAAATATGGCTGAGTTGGACAAAAAGTAACATTAAGGTAATTGGGTTCTCTAAAGCTTGTCTCAAGGGCTTCTAGGGAATTGGATCTGAATGTTTGCACATTTCCTATTTATTCACACCTATATAAGCCAGAATTTTATATTGGAATGGCTGGAGTGAAAATAGAAATGAATTCATATAATTTTATGTGTAGCATCTTGTCCTATTTTCAAAGGATCACTTCAGAATGTAGTCATTATATTAACCTAGAAATCTGAGTCATTTTTGTCTATTAAACTGTATTTTTAGATAGTATTTTATATTTTTGAAGAAGTTTGTAATAATTTATTTGGATAGTTATTCCTCACAGTGGTCCTATATGATACAGAGAATTAGTAACACATCATCTGTTTTCTGTTGGGAGAAGTAAAAATCAGGCAGTTTATAACTTGTCAAATGTTACCAAGTGAGTCAGTGGCAAACTGGGATTTGAAATCCCAGTGCCTAGTCCCTGATCAGCTATTATTTCTGTTCTGCTCAGATAATTGTACAATTTCCCTATTTATTGTTTAGTCTGTCATTTCTTACTTCAACAAAATCCAATTAAATTTTCCAGTGTTTTATCTCCCTTCTCCCATACTAATTATTTCTTTTTGGTTTACATAATTTTATCATGGGCATTAGATGATAACTTATCTAATAGCAGAATGATGGGTTAAATTATTTCTTTGTACCTTTTAAAATTTTTAGTTGATTTCATTTAAAAGTAGATGAGATATAATCTTTGATGATTGATTTAAATGATAAAGTTGTTACTTAAGTTATCAAGTCTTTACAATTGTATACATTTAATTTTGTTAATATTAAGTAATATTTTGATGGTGTGATTTGTCTGTACACTTATTGAAGCCAGTGATTGTGGCTTTAATGATGGAGGGAGTAATGATACAAATGATAAAAGATCTTTGGATTAAACAGCTGCCTCTGTCCCACCAGAGTTATATGACCTTGGGCAACAATTTATCCTCTTCTTCCTGATAGTTCTCTTCTATAAATTAGCAATTCTATTTACTTTATAGAATTCAATGACAATGTACTAAGGAAACATATGTTGAAAGTACTCAATTTTCATATAGACAATTAGCAAACATGAGTTTCCACCAGTGTCATCTTCTAATTATAGACCTTGACTGTTAGTAATGGGCTTGTTATTTATGATGGCTGACCAACAAACATTTTTTATTGGCAAAATGTTTCATAATAAGGAAAAAAGCTTTATTGCCAAGTCTTCTTTAATGAAATTTGTTTCCTTGGACCAAGAGGGAGATTTAAAAAGGTTTTAGAAGGAGTTCTGAGAAATATAAATAAGTCATTTTATAATATATCAGTTAGTTAAACAGAAACCACACTAGGAATTCAACAGAAAGAATTTTATATACAAAATTGGATATACAGGTATTGAAGGGCTAAAAGATCAAAAACAAAAAAATCAGGTAACCCAGAGATAACTGCAGGAAGTACCAGACATCTCTAATTCTGATAATATTAAAAGGAAAGAGGTTGGATCAATCAGACCCTAGGAGCTTATAAGAGGGTCCGACTGAATTGATACTGAGACTGTGGTCATCATGTAGATGCTTCTGGTATGTTGGGATTTCAGGAGAGGGACCCCACATAGCTGGAATTCAGATCTCTGAGGAGTTAGAAAAACCTGAATACTTCTGGTGCCTTTGAGTAGGCACAATAAGGCTCATTCTGGGAATTTCAAAACACTTAAACTTCAAGGAAATGCTAATGTTGAGGTATGAAGCCAAAACGCAGCCCCTTTCTTTTCCCTGGCTTTCCAACTTCTCTCTAGTATCTTCTATTGGTTGAAGCTAAGGATAATCCAATTGGCAAAGAATTGTTGGAAATATAATTTTCAGAGTTCCAGCTATAGCATCATAGAATACAATACACAAGGGCATATTTAAAGCTGAGAGACAAAAGAGATAAATAACTGGTCTGCATGGTATAACAAAAAAAAATTAACCAAACAAATTCCTTTAAGTTTTAGATAACATTTTAAGTCCATTCAAATCCATCAGCATATCACAATTAAGTTGTATCCTTAGTATGAATGGTGGCTTTTAATAATGGCAAGAAATGGATTTTTACATAATTTTTATACTGGCCTCCAGGAAACCATATCCATTTCTAGTGGCTACTTTTCTTCCTCTTCCTGAAGTATGCTCCAGTATTACTCTGCACCTGAATGAACAGATTGGTTTTTCTTTGTGAATCATGTGCTTCATAAAGCCCAGTAAAAAGTGGAACAGCTGCAGATGGGTGTCTTGAAATTCCCAGAGAGATTGTTGAACAAGCAAGCCTCAGTGTGAGCAGAAAGGTTCTTAGATTTCTAGTACTCTCATTTATTTACTGAATCAGAATGATGTTGAAGCATTTAAATACTTCCTTTGAGAACTATGTAATAGGATCTTATGCTGTTTATTTGATGCTGACTCCATGGATTAATCTAGTGTTGTTTAGGCAACAAGACTAGATGGAGTGTAAAATTATTTCTAGTATCTGAACCTGACAAGTAATACTTTTCAATATTGTACTTATTCTAGGGGATATATATTTGAATTTCAATAAAAAATAAACTGAAATTTGTATTGATTTTCTAAGCTGAAAAAACAAAGGTTGGGACTAAATAAAGAAGCTCTACAAAAAGGAACCAGACCTGCTATAGCTCTAATATGATTGGCCAATAGCAATTATTTGACACTTTAGTGATGCTGCATATATAAATAGATTCATATGTTTGTTCCTGTTATTTCTGTAGGGGAAAGCCAATATATTTACCACTTACTTTTGATGGACAAGGAGATAATAAAAGAACTGGATAATTGTACAGTTAAATAGATTGCCAAGGGCTATATTATAAATGCATTGGATAATGGGCCATATCACAGTATTTGTGTGATGGGAGCAGATATATACATTTTACAGTACTCCTACCTTCTCTTCTAGTCTGCAAAATATAAAAATACTCAGAGGCATGCTTAAGAGATATGATGTCCAATTCTTAGATGTCAAAAACCTGAGACAAGTAGCTAACACTGGATGTCAAAGTGCTGTGTAAAATAATGCTGGTAGCTTGCAAAAAAAGATTTAATCAGGATGAATTTTAGTGGTATAAATACAAAGGAAAAAAAGAGATGTAAGATGATTTCACAATAGGATGTTTAAAAAATGATTATGAAAACAAAATGTTCCAATGATGGAATGTGTCAACTAGTAAAAATCAGTTCCTCTTTGGATACATTGTGCTGGCATTTAAAGCAACAGAGAAAAGAGTTCCACAACTCTTTATATGTGAAGCATGAGGTGAGAGGTGGTCTCTCTGATAATCAGCCATAGTCTGTACAATCCATTCATAACTAAATTTTGCTGTACCTTCCAGAGGTGCTATTCTGAGGTGTGTTGACAACCATAGCTAATTATTTAATCGTTGGCCAGTGAATGTTTCTTTCTTTCCCCCATCTCCAAGAGAAGAAGGCACTTAAGAGGGTTGGAGTAATGATGCAAGGAAGACAAAGGACTAGTAACTAAGGAATATATTTCTGGTCTTGTTTTATTTTCCTTCCACCAAAGATCTTATACATGGATCTTAGGGAAAACTAGTAGAATGAGATCGCCCAAATTATGCTATGTACACATGAATATGCTATAGTTAATTTCGCCTTTATGCATATCTATAAAGAACCAATGAAGAAAAATCAAATAGAAGGAAGACTAATATAGTAGAGGGAGAAGAATGGGTGGGGGAGAGAGGAGGGAAAGAGGAAGTTATGGGAATGGAAATGGAGCAAATTATATTCCATGCATATATGATTATGTCAAAAGAACCCCACTATAATTTATAACTATAACTGTTATGGGTTAACTATGAGGCATTCTCCAAACATTGTAAGAATGTTCATAATTTAAATGATTGAGTCATGAGAGGCTTTACATAACAAGTGGAGTAATCTAGAAGTAGAGTAATCTAGAAGTAGAAGTAGAAGTAGAAGTAGAAGTAATCTAGAAGTGGAGTAATCTAGAATGGCTAGAAGTAGATAATTGAGTGTGCCCCATCCTGGCTTATATTTTGACCCTGGTGAGCAGAACTATTTCTTTTTCTCCCTCCCCTCCCCCTCCCCCTACATCCCAGTACCATTTCCTAAGGTACTTTCCTCTACCATGCCCTTTTGCTTTGATATTCTGTCTCACTTCCTTTCCAAAGATATGAAGTCAGTCACCATTGACTGAACCTCTGAAACCATGAGCCAAAATAAACTTTTCTCCCATGATGTTGTTCTTGTTAGGTCTTTAGGTCACAGTGATATAAAGCTAACTAAAGCAATAATGTGCTGATAAAGACATTTTTACTAGAATGTAAGCAGTGAAGCTACACCTGGTTTTCTTTTCCTCTGTTGACAACAATAGCAGCTGTAATAATTCTCATTTTCTAAGTAATAACTGTATGCCAAGTACTATACCAAGTACTCTATTTGCTTTATTTAATTCAATTAGCACAATAACTTATTGTGAATATGAGTGCACCAAGACTTAGAGATGTAAGAAATTTGTCAGAGCTACCTAACTATTTAGTGGTGGAGCTAGAGCTTAGATGCAAACTATCTCACTCCACAGAAGCAGCTCTACCTATAGTTTGGAAATACTCATGCATTGGATTTTGGTGGACTTGGTTTCTAGGGCAGGTCTGACATAACAATGTGAAGAAATGTTTCACTTTTCTAGGATTGCACAAATTGGATTGGCTGAATGGAATGATCAATAATGGTGTCTTGTCAGTCTAATCCTCTAAATCTAAAGTTTGTTGAGAATTTGAATGCCTTTCTTCTTTAACTCTATGAAGTGAAGAATAAACTAGAAGCTGTCTGTATTTCAACAAAAATTATTTGTTACTTTTAATTATACATGAAAGTAGAATGTATTTTGACATATCATAATACATGGAATGTAACTTCCCATTCTTGTGGTTTTACATGATGTGGAGTTACACTGGTGGTGTATTCATATATGAACATAGGAAAGTTATATCTGATTCATTCTACTGTCTTTTTCATTTCTCATCCTACCTCCAATTTCCCCATTCCCCTCTGTCCCAATCTGGTGAACCTCCACTTCTCCCTCCCCTACCCATCTTTGTGAGAAAGCATCTGCATTTCAGAGAGAACAGCGGGCCTTTGGGTTTTGGGGGCTGGCTTGTTTTACTTAGCATGATAGCCTCCAGTTCCATCCATTTTCTGGCAAATGCCATAATTTCATTCTTCTTTATGGCTGAGTAATATTCCATTGTGTATACATACCACATTTTCTTTATCCATTCATCTGTTAAAAGGCACCTAGTTTGGTTCCATAACTTACCTATTATGAATTCAGCATCCATGAACATTGATGTGGTTGCATCACTATACTATGCTGATTTTAAGTCATTTGGGTATATTCCAAGGAGTGGGATAATGGGGTCAAATGGTGGTTCCATTCCAAGTTTTCTCAGGAATCTCCATACTGCATTCCAGAGAGGCTGCACCAATTTGCAGTCCCACCAGCAATGTATGAGTGTACCATTTTCCCCATACCTCCCAAACATTTATTGTTACTCGTAGTCTTTATAATTGCCATTCTGACTGGAGTAAGATGAAATCTCAGTGTAGTTTTAATTTGAATTTCTCTAATTGCTAGTGATATTGAACATATTTTCATATATTTGTTAACCATTTTTATTTCTTCTTCTGTGAAATGTCTATTCAGTTTCTTTGCTTATTTATTGATTGGGGTATTTGGTATTTGGTATTAAGTTTTTTGAATTCTTTATATATCCCAGATATTAGTGCTCTATCTGAGGTTCAGGTAGCAAAGATTTTCTCCCATTCTGTAAGCTGTATACATTCTTGATTGCTTCCTTTGCTGTGAAGAAGCTTTTTTTTCAGTTTGATACCATCTCATTTATTATTTTACTTTTTGAGCTTTAGAGTCTTGTTGAGGAATTTGGTTCCAAGATGATATGATGGATATTTTGGACAACTTTTCCTTCTAGTAGGCACAGGGTTTCTGGTCTAATGCTTAAGTCCTTGTTCCACTTTGAGTTGAGTTTTACATAGGTAAGAGATAGGGGTGTAATTCCATTTTGTTACATATGGATTTCCAGTTTTCTCACCACCATTTGTTGAAGAGGCTATCTCTTCTCCAATGCGTGTTTATGGCACCTTTGTCTAGTAAGAGTTAACTGTATTTATGTGGGTTTGTGTCTGTGTCTTCTATTCTGTACCATTGGTTTTTATGTCTGTTTTGATGCCAACACCATGCCATTTTTGTTATTATAGCACTGTAGCAAAACCTGATACATTGGATATCACAAACTCAGCATCTGATTTCAAAGTTTAAGGTCTGGTATTGGAATGCCTCCTAAGAAGCTGTCTCTTTGAAAGTTATTACTCCTAGGGGAAACTTTTAGTGCCAATATCCCCAGATTTCAAGGCAAGAAGTAATAACAATAGATATGATCAATTACTTGGTATCATTTTGAAGAATGATATCATTAAATGCAAAAATTAGAGTTATTTCTCCTTGAGGTGGATCACAAAATTATTTTAAGACATTTGATTTTTAAAAAAATCTTATAGATATGTCAGAGGATGTCAAATGGGATTGTGTTTAGTTCCTCAGAACTTTGGCTAGAGCGGAAAAGCTGAAAAAAAGTGATAATTGCCTACACATTCTATTGAGAGCCTCTGGCTAAAATTATCAGAAACCTTTTATACAGTACAAAGAGTCAATGACTGGGAAGAGGGTCAGTGGGGTGTTCAGTGGTATTGCTAGTGTTGGGGGAGCTGGTTATATGAATATGCCAACTCTACACAAATTCAATGAGCTTTATTTTTTATGTTGAATGTTCTTCTATATTTATGCTCTATGTCAATAAAATTTTTACTAAAAATGTATGAAAAAGGTTAAGATACTAACAACCCCAATCAATTGCCTCCAGGATATAGAAGAATAAATATTTGAAAATGTTACTGAAACAATTATTAAGGTAGAAAGTTGTCAATCTGATAGGAAGTTCATGAAGCTTTTCATGACTCCCCCCCAGCAGTGTATTTAAGCCTTCCATACTATGTATTTTGTGTATATTTTTTGTACTGATCAAAAGACTGAAAAATTATACCAGGATAATTTCAGTGAAGAGATTTTGGCAGAAAAAAAAAAAACAATTAGAGAAGTTGAAATGGCAAAACGAATTTACTCCTAAGATATTCTAGACTCTGAACATCCCCTCCCCTGAGAATCTGCATTTAAAAATAAGACCTTTGGGAAAAGCAATGCTGAAAATAAAAACAGAAAGAAATCTTAAATGATAAAATATGAGGCATCAGGAAGGGTGATACTTGAGGTCCAAGATTTTTTTTTCCAGATAAACTTGATTCTGCTTTGTCACAGATCAACCTTTTCTATACTTGGTAGTTTTTTTGTAAAGACTAGAGGTCCAATATTTTATAAATACTTATATACAATTAATAATTTGTCTATATAGTTGAATAAATAACATGCAATACATCAGGAACATTTTAAAATTATGTTGGGTAGAATTTACACTAAATCATTCATTCATTCAACAGATTTCCTTTTGTGCACTTATGATGTCCCAGTCAGTGTGGACAGTGCCATGAACGAAATGAGAGACAAAGTCTCTTCCCTCATGGAATCTTAGATTTGACAAGGGACTAGGATATTTAGAAATTGATGACCAGATAATTATTTTATGAAAATCCTGATCAATGCTGTAAAACAAAATGTAAGTACTTATTGTTTTTTGAAATGGTAATTTATTTTATGTTTTTAAATTTATTATAATTAGTTACACATGACTATAGAATGCATTTTGACACATTGTACACAAATGGAACACAATTTCTTCTTCCTCTGGCTGTGCATGGTGCAAAGTCACACTGGTAGTATAGTCATACATGTATATAGGGTAATAATGTCTGTCTCATTCCACCATCATTCCTGCCCCCACATCCCCTCCCCTCCCCTCACTCCCCTCTGCCCAATCCAAAGTTCCTTCATTCTTCCCTACCCACCCCATTATGGATCAGCATTTACTTCTCAGAGAAAACTTTCAGCCTTTGGTTTTTGATATGGTATTTTAAAAGGCCCCAAAGTATGTTTACAGTGAGCATTGGATATCACAAACTTAACATCCGATTTTCAAAATAAAATTACAAATAAAAATGTCACACAACTCGGCTTTACTTACAGTTGCACTCAATATTTATTCCTTTGTTGTATGTCAAAGAGGTTTATTAATATTATCTATTAACATAACATATCTATTACTGCACATCTGAGGCTTTGACAAAAGTTCCTTCTCTTTTGAAAATACATTTTTTTAAAAAATTATTGATTGTCTTGTGAAAGTTGTGTTACCATAACTACAAAATAATTATATTTGGATCATTTGTCCTTAATTGACAAAGAGGATGTGATTAAGCAAGAATTGATAGTTTTGCCAATAATTGGTTTAATTTTTAAATGAATCAATGTTAAAGTTACTTTTGAATTATGACCTTCTATTTAGCTTCTGTTTAAATGTAATGCATAACTGAAAAATGTTTAGACAAAAATGGAGAAATTATACATTGTTCTCCTTTCAATGTTGGAAAAATCAAAATCCTAAAAAACATATATTTTCATCTCTGCATTTTTCAAACTGCCTAGTACACTTATGTAAAACAATTATAGATTTCTCAGAAATGAGGTTACAGGATTACTAATTGTTGAAGTTGGACCCAAACATCCAAATTACAAACTCAGAATTACATTGTCTCTAGATGGCTTATTCTGAGCTTTTTGAGTAAAAAGATAATTTATTAATATTTAAGTCCACTAGACAATTATTTTTTTTTATTTTCTTGCCTAAATGTTATCATTCTTTCTATTAAAATATTGTGTTGATATCAATCAGGAAAATATCCAATAATTTCAAACCAGTTCATGAAGAGCTATTTAATCAGCCATTAATTGCCATTATTCTGTATATTGTCTTAAATCCTTTTCTGAGGAAAGTTTGACAACTCAACTTTACAATATATTTTATATAGTTAAATTTGTCTCATTTCAAATATTACACAATGATCTATTTTTCCCATTTGGTAACCCTTACGATTTTTTACTCACTGGTCAACATGACCAAATTCATTTGGAAAATTGGTATTCATTTCTGTTATTTAGGTCATGAGACTTCATTGCAAGGAAATAACAAGTATTCCCTTTTTTCATCTTTTTGCAGATTTTTTTTCCTAATATAACTCTGTGTATTCACACTAGAAATTCCCTAAGTCATATCAGTCTGTGACTGAAGGTGAACAATGGTAGATCATTGATAGCTTTTCTATCAGTGATAATTAAGAACCTTTAGCACCAACTCATCTGCTTCACCTCACTTCCTCATTTTCTTGTCAAGATATTTTCTGGAAGTCCTTGGTACTTCTAGGTGAAATCAGAAACTATAGACTTGGGTGTGTGTCTTGGGCTCTCCTCATCTTTTCATGGCTACCTTCTTTCCTAATTTTAGAGGTTATCTATGAAGTCACTTGAAGGTGGTCCTTCATCACTGCTCTATTTTCAGCACCTTTTACCAGAGCCTTGAAATCTAGGTCAAGGGGTTTGAAAGCAGGGATTCACAATGAAGAACTTTCAAGGTGCCAAAATTTCATGTTCCTTAGAATTCTTTTGGAAATGAAAGGTAAAAAATGATTATGACTAATTCTGTTTCACATTTTATTACATGGGTACTAATGCAATGTTTCTTATGACATCAATATCACTCATAATCCTTTAAAAGAGCAAGTTAAACTACTTCCTGCATCCCTATATCACTTTTATAATATGTGGCATGTTGCTATGTGCCTTGGATTGGAAAGTTTAGACAAAATGCCATCTGGCCTTCTCCATCTTGATACCTTCAGCATCCCCCTGGATGAATAACAGACAACACAACATAAAAAATATGCCATATGAATAATCTCAATTATTCTTAGTAGCTTCTCCCACAGCTTGATGAGATAGAAGTTAAGTCCAGTTTAACAATACAAATAAGGGGGTTCTCTTTACCATCATACCTGCCTCTCATGCTCAATTCATTTTTAAAACCATACTGTGATTTGCCGTTTTTTCCTGGACAAGGCTCTTAGTTTAGAGCTCTGGGGTATCATTTTTCAAAATTCTGATAACATTTATGTTTTTAAAAATATTTTTCACTTTCAAATAATCAGAGACTTATAGAAAGTTTTGAGTATAGTATAAATAACTTTTTTTCTGAACTATTTGAAAGTAGTCATTAACCTGATGACCATTCAGCCTCAAATACTTTAGTACACATTTTGTATAAACAATAACATTATCATATATAGTAATAGTATAAACATCAAAATCAGAAAATTAACCTCAATACATCACTGCCATTTAATTCTCAGACTCACTCAAATTTATTCAGTTGAGCCAATAATAAATTTTATAGGAAAAGGAATTATATTAGGATCATGGGGCACATTTATGTCACATCTTTTTAGTCTCTTTCAGTTTTGAACATTCCCTCATTCTTTTCATGACTATCATAACCTAGACAAAAAGAAAAAAAAACAGCAAAGAGAACAATTTATAGTATATAATTTAAAACCACATTAAAACTTGTTAGACATAGCCAAACTAATAATAAAAAAATTAAAAGATAGTAAGTTGGGAGACCAGGAAAGCTTACAGGTTCTAAGAAGACTTATTATACTCATGGTCCAGCCCAGAATCATGGAAGAAGGAAGATTCTTTTTTCAAAAGTTTCATTTCTCATGAAAGCTCATAAAGGTTACATTTCTATATTAAAACATTTTCTCTATTCTCAAGTTCAACTCCTTCAAATTTATACACTCACTCCAACCACTCTAGCTTCTTTTCCAGCTTCATATACAGAGAAAGAGAAGAGTGAAACTGTAAATGTGACCTTCTTCAACAAAATAGAAGATGTACAGATAGCCTCTTAAAAGCACAATATCAATAGATGAGCACCTACATTTTGAGGAAATATGAGAAGTATAAAGAAATCTAAGTTATTAAATCTTAATCACAAGAGGATATAACAGAATATTCCAAGATAAAAGGGGATGTAGGAAGTTAGGATAGCCAGGTGTTTGTGATTTATAATATTAATCTTCAGGAACCAGAAGGTTAGAAGAAATAGACCAAAGTGAATTTGAAATAGCTACTTACCACAGCTGACTGATCAGTATCATCTATACTAGTTCTGAATGAGTAATATCCTCTATAAACTTCCAAAGAGAGAAGGGTACTGATGTCTAAATTTTGTAACAGATAGTGAGAACCAAATTATAGCAACAATTCTCAAGACCTGAAGCTTTAAAGCAGAAATTTTCCAAGTATGGTACTGAACAACATTAGAATCACCAGAGAATTTGAGAGATGTATAAATTTTTAGTCTCTTTGTGAGATATACAGAGTGAGAAAATTCAAGGTGGTGCCCAGAAATTCATATTCAATCTATGTTAATTCCCTTCCATGTAATTCTGATATATGCTCAAATTTGAGAACCATTGATTTAAGAATAACTTGTAAATGAATTTACTCACATGAACAAACTGTCCAATTATCTAGGTTAAAAATTCCACATGGATAAAATAGACATACAATAAAATCCATGCCATTTGGGGTCATAACTCTTAGTTAAGTTACAAAGCATAGTTTATGGTATTTTTAAAATTCAAGACAATGAAAAGATGACATTGAACAGTCAGGTTAAAATTAATTGCCAATTTTATAGAATTGAATATCCTTAATGCAGTTACTAGAGAAGAAAAGATCACTTCTTCCTGGTGAGATTAGGAAAAACTACTATGAGGAAGTATCGGTTTGGCTTTTTAGGAAAATATTGAATAGAAGATAGAAGGAAGGTTTAAGAGGGAACTTTTACAAATAGCCCATGGCAAGATGGTTTCATGGGTGAATTCTATCAAACATTCAAGAGGAATTAATATCAATCCTTCTTAAACTCATCCAATAAAAAGAGGGAACACTTATAAACTCTTTTTATGAAACCTGTATCACCCAAAGACACCACAAGAAAAGAAAACTATAGGTCAATATTCCTAATAAACAGCTGTAAAAACTTGCATACCAGCAAGTTCTGGAGATCTATCATATAGCAATGTGACTCTAGTTTTATGCACCTGAAATTTACTAAGAGAGTAGGTCTAAAGTATTCTCACCACACACACACTCTCTCACACACACATGCAAGAAAATGCTACCTATGTGAAATGAACAATATGTTAAATTAGTTTATTGTGTTGTTTCATAATGTGAGAGTATGTGTGTGAGTATATATGTGTGTGTATATGTATGTGTGTGTGTGTATATATATATATACACACATACATATACACACACATACATATACACATATATATGCAGCAAAACATCTAATTGTATATGAAACATATACATTTTATATTTGTCAAGTATACCTCCATAAAGCTTAGGAAGGCAGACATTAAATCACAAAAACAAAACATTTTTAGACATCCATAAAAATGAGCCTTGTTCACCAAAATAGACTTGAATGAAGTTCTGAGTATTTTAAGTGCAGAAAAGCTGAAGAGACTGACAAATTGAAGCAGAATGTTCATGTTCATTGAAGACACATGGAAAAGGCTTTTCCTTGAACTTGAAAGGAGAGGGTGGTCTGGATAACCAGTCCTCCCAATACTGCAAATGGATATTTATTAATTTAATAATTAATACATCTTTTTATGTGTCAACTATAACTAAGTCACTGTATTAAATTCCAGAAATATAAAGTTGAACTAGACATGATCCCTACTTTCAAGAAGTTTATGGTGTTTTAGAAAAGATAACAGTGCAATGTGTTATGCTTTGGATATGTAGGGTTACTGATTTCTTACTGTTTGAGGATTAATGGTTCAGTGTTCCCCATTCTAGATTTTCACTGAAAAATGAAAGAGTTGAGACTACTCTTCAGATTATAAGACCATGAGAATATGAATGGAAATGAATTTATAGGACCTTTAAAATCATATCATTTGTTCATGCAGCATTTTCAGTGACATTTGGCTAATGAAATGTATTACTGTAGAGCAGTGGATCTCAGCTGCACATTAAAGTTAGTATTTTCATAGAAGAGAAAATACAAGGGAAATGGCCATTAAATATATGATAATGTTGAGGTAAAATTACACAGTAACTAGAATGACTAAAAATAATAACAATACAAAGCAAAGATATGAGACAACAGGGAATTATTTTGGTTCAGTTGCTTTGGCAAATAATTTGGCATTACCTAGTAAATTTGAAACTGTTCGCCCAATGACCCAGTAATACCTAAAAACTCTTATACAAATTAAAAGACATTAAAAGAATGCTTTTAAGATTAATATTGGTAATGACATAAATACTGTAAATAATACAAATATTTAAAATGAATAATTTATGGTATACATTACATAGATATTATTCAGCAGTGAAAAACTGGAGTAAAGATAAAGGCATCTGTGTGGATTCATCTCAGTAAAATACCAGTATAATAGAGTGGAAAAAAATTCACAAAGAGATTACAATAGAATTATTTCATTAATTTAATTCTCAAAGCAGGTAAAAACCTGCTTGAATTGCTCTAACAACTGAATAGCTCTAACAGGGAGATGGGATGGGGATTGTTGAGAGACAGCAAAAACTTTCAAAATAATGTCTGTTGACTAAGCAGGGTGGTATGGGTACATGGGCATTTTTCTTGTTGACTTATTTTCTATTTATCCTTATCTCCTAAACTGTCCATTTTTATCACATTACTTTGTTTTGAAATACAAATATGCTATAAGCAAAGCAAACTACAAATGAGGAGAAGCTAGAATGAGACCAGACTAGTAGGGCTGGATTGCAAAGGGAGAAGTGATAACAGCCTGAGTTCCATAAAGGGAAAATGAGGAGGTTAGAAGAGAGAGGAAAAAATATTTAAATAAATCATCTGGAGGGCTGGGGCTATACCTCAGCAGCAGAGTGCTTGCCTAGCATGCGTAAGGCACTGGGTTCAATCCTTAGCACTACATAAAAATAAACAAATAAAGACATTCTGTCCATCTGCAACTACAAAAAATTTTTAAAAATATAAATCATCTGGAGACTTAAAAGGTGTTTTGAACATGCTTAATGTATAGTAGTACTTGTGGTCTCTTATTCTTTATTTTCTTTTAAAATAAACTTTTGAATTGAAGCATCTCCATATATAGAGAAAGCAATGAAATGAAAGTGTTGAACTCAGTGATTTTTACAAAGTGAATGTACATGTGTAATCAGAGCAAGTAGAAGACAATGAACAGCATCCCAGAAACCTCCCTTGTTGTCCCTTCTAATGACCTTTACTCCTTTCTGCCCCAAGACAACCATCATCTTGACTTCTAGCATCATACAATAGTTTTGTGTTTTTGTACTTTATATAAATGTAATAATAATGAAGTATGGGTATGGCATTCTCCATACATTATGTGGTGAATTTCTTGTATTTTGCTCTATGTAGAATTATATCATTAATTTTATTTCTGTATAATATTCCTTTGTGTTCTCCTATAACAACTTTGTATACATTGATTGTAGCATAACAATTAGTGTGTTTCTGGTTTGGGGTTATTATGAAGAAATCTGCTTTTAACTCTACATTAATATTTTTTGTACATGTTTCAGTTGAAAATAGATATACTTGCTTGGACACTGACAAAGTATCAGTTTTACAAAGTAGAGTTCATTTAGAATCCTGCCAAGAATTTATGGAGGTCCTACTTGATATATATTCTTGTAATATTTTATATTGTCAGCATTTTACAAATTTGTTATTCTATTGGGCATATAGTGATGCTTTGTTGTAGCTTTAATTTGCATATCTGTGACAACTAGTGAGTCAGAACACCTTTACACATACTTGTTGGATGTTTAGATATCCTTTTTGTGCGTGTTTAAATTTTTTCTATTGGGGGAGATGTCTTTTTCTTGATGATTTATGGACTGAAGAAATTTGCTACTACTTTTAATGGAATGTTAAGGAGCTAAATTATAATATTCAGCATGACAGAAAAAGAGAAGAGGTAAAAGGATGACTTTATTTTAGGATGTTTTTGTGTCATCTTTGGAAGAGTAGTAATCTGCCAGTATAAAATAAAATTAGTTCTGAAATTAAAAAAAATTATTTTCTAGGCTCACCTGCTGTTCCAGCCTTATATAGAATTATGGTACATTTTCTAAATCTTCCCTAAAAAATGAGAGAAACCCATCTTCAGTCAATCTGTCATTTATGGTTGCTCTATTGCTTGGATATTCACTATCTTTAGCTTCTAAAAAGTAGAAATTGTAGAGGATGGGAAAGAGAAGAAAAGTGATTTCATTTAGCACTCTATTCTGTGTGTAGTTACTGATTTGGGAAATTGCAGCAGCCATGACATGACAGATTTTTAGTGTTATTCAAATTGCCTTCTGAAGTGCAATTCTTTTGTATCATAGAAATATTCCTGTGTGAAAGTGATTAGGAAAACATGAAGAACTATATTCCTTCCTTATATAATAACTAGTTTGTTCATGATATTAAGATAGATCTGGTTTTTCATTTATTTCTCTTGAAATGACACTTGTTTTTTACATTGGAAAGCACTGTTTTTAATCAATACATATAATGTCAGCTTTCCCTTTTTATGAAGATAAATCTTTTCTTATCCCTTTACTTAACTAGATATCTCTTATGGTTATTCAGAAGCTCACTTATGCCACATCTATGGGGACATTACAGAATTTAAAAAGTGTACTTCATGTTCAAAAGGTTTTCTGTTCACCAGAACTCAAATTCAACATAGTAGCCATCATTTACCTTTCTCATCAATTTGATCTTCTCTGATTTATTTCTTTTTTCATATTTTTCTGCTCATTCTCACTTCTTATATGAATAATGGTTATACCTGGGACATGCAATAAGCATCCTCTCCTGCTATAATGAATCAGAGGGAAGGAGGGAGGGAGGGAAGAAAGAAACAATGGAAACTGAAATGTGTAGAAAGATGACATCCTTTATTTTAAATATGGCCTATTAAAGTATTCTCTTGGATATATGACTTTCTAAGGCTTATTTTTCCCTTTGAAGAAGAGCACTTTATGTCAAGTATGGAAAAGGGGATCCTTTATTAATATCAATAGTATTGAAACTGTTTATCCTACAAATTTGTTTTACTAAAATAGTCTATAGAATGTTACTGTCTTCTAAAGAGGAGGAAGCATACCAGCTATCAAGTTATTGTCTCTCAATTGTTACAAGCTTTCAGAAATTATGAGGGAGGTGCAAGAAAAGAATGAATTAAAGAAATGATAAAAATTCAGTGTGCTCTTATTTCCACATTCATTCATATAAAGTAATTTGGTAACCAATTATATATTTATATACTATGTGCTAATAACAAAAAGAAATGCTGTTGGCATTTTTAGCTGATATCCACTAATGACAGATATCTTTTTCTCTAAATTTTCTTTGGAGCAATGCAGTTCCTGTGGAAGAGTTTTATTTCCTATATAATTCTAAAAGAATGACAAATTCTTCCAAAGTTCCTTTGAGTGGAGTGGACATGTTGACTATTAATCATGATGATTTTTGACATAACCTTAGAGAAGAGAAAAGAATGTTTGAAGGGTGGGAAATGGTTTCATCTATTTAGGGAGATGGATAGGTTTGACTTGAGCTGTCATTTATATGAATGTGTGCTATAAAGGGCCCGATTTTGATGCTAGTCAAAAGCACCTGACAAGAGTAATTACCCATCACCAGTCCTCTTGGACATTGCACATAGTTTAGTTCTGGTGGGTGGAGCAAGTGGCAGGAAAACAGTGTCTTTGCATTGAAAATGGTTATTTTGTCTAGCACAGGAAAAGAGAAATGAACAACATAAAATTGATGCAATTTAAGAGTTTTTGTTAATATTCAACAACCAAATTTTTGTAAATTTTGAAACTACTAAGTGCCAGGAAATTATACTAAGAATGGCTCCACTCTGAAGGAGAAATAAAAGTGTAAGTACAAAGAAGGACATTATAACCAGTGTGATAAGTATAGCAATAGTACTTTCTATATATGCAGGCCAGTCACAGAAAACGTGATTAACTTTCCAGAAGGGAGTAGATTAACAGGGAATTCATCTGTACTGAGTTTTGAAATATCTTTTACTGTGCCAGGTGGACAAAGGAGTGAAAAATATTCTAGACAAAGGAAACAGTATGTGCAGAGACACCAAGATGTAAAGTAGTTTGATATGTTAGTAAAAACTACAAGTGGTTCAGTGTTCTTAGAGGGTAAAATGTGAGGGTTAATTAAATACAATGTATATCCTCTTGCTGAGGCCCAGAAGAGTCTGTTAAAAGTTAGTTTGAAGAACATTAAGAAGAAAGGCTAGCAGCCAACCACAGTCCTGCCATACTATTCTAACCCCTTTACTTTTCCAATGCAGTTGGGCTTATGAGTCAATATTGAATGTTGTCCCCTAATGAAGTGTAATAACAGTTTGAAGACGTTAATAGAACATGGATAAATATGATATGCTTGAGAACAAAAGGAAACAGCAGTATATTCAATGCTTTCTGATCAAATTGTTTTCTGAAATATTTAAAAAGAAAAAAAAATAAGTAAAATCACTTGAGAAGCCCTTTAGGGGATAAAAAAGAGAAAATACAGTTCTGAACCTGTTCTAATGAGAGATCTATCTATGCAGATTCATCACTCTTATGTAGATAAAGGGATAGGAACAAGTGGCTAATGGAAAATTCCCAGGGTTCCAAATTAACCACTTAGCAGAATAAAACTCTTGGAGGATGAGTTGTCCTATGTGCATCATGTCCCCCTTATTGTTATTTCTTTAAATCACACTGCTGAGTACAAGAACAAGGGCAGGATATTAAAGTTTGTGGACTGAAGCCATATCAAGAAAGTCAGTTTGCTTCTGGCAGGAACTTTGCTTCACTAAGACAAATAGAATAGGATGTGATAAGGTCCTATCTAGGATGATTTGAGGAAGTATATAATTAAAGACATTTGGCACCAGAAGTTATAAATTTTCAAGACAAGTTCTGACCTTCACATAAGCTAATAGGCACCAGTGTTTCTCTCCATGTGTAGAAGGAAAAGTACAGTTAAAGCATATAATTGATTGATAACCTTCTTCACTGGGCTTTTATAAGTATATTATATGAGATAATACATTTAGAATCTTTAGTATAATGCCTGGCACAAAGCAAGTGTTCCATGTAGGATAGTAGCTATCTTATTTTTTATCCCAGCATTAGTTCTACTTTAAACAGTTGAGGCTCAAAGTAAGAGATATTATTATTATTATTATTATTATTATTATTATTATTATTATCATTATTATTATTATTTTTACTTGGGATGAAAATCACTTGGGTATCTATTACAAATGGATAAATTGGTAGAGGATCTATAATTCAGTGCTGATCTCAGAAACACATGTCAGGACTATGTGGGCAGACTAGGGGGTCATTTTCCAAAGATGGCAGTCCACAACACTCTATGCTGCCTGGCACAGTAGCACATGCCTATAATTCTAGAGGCCTGGGAGACTGAGACAGGAGAATCATGGATTCAAAGCCAACCTCAGTAATTTAGCAAGAGCTTGTCTCAAAATTTTTTAAAAAAGCAACAACAACAACAACAAAAGACCTGGGGATGTGGCTCAGTGCTTAAGCATCCCTGGGCTCAATACCTAGTACCAAAAGTACCAAAAAGGGGGGGAAACACTGTATGCTTTAGTGTTTTAAAGGGCACAAAAATCTTAATAATGTATTAATTTGTCATTTTTATCACACCAGCAATAAGTTCTGATGGCGAATCAGTGCCTCCAAACCCATAACATCCCTCTCCATGTGGCAATAGAATATTTGGATGAGAGGGAGAAGGCAAAATAACCAACCTTTATAGTGTTGATTAAGTAAAATCAAATATGATGATGCTTTTTAAAGAGTTTGAAGTGCTAGTAGAATGTAATAGGATATTTTGCATTAAGTGTACTTCCCCTGATAATTCATTTATTAAAATGGCAATTTTCAACATATCCTGTCTTAGGGACTATTTGATATAAACCCATTTAAAGAAATTCAGGTTAAAAGTGAGTATTCTGCAAGGATACAAAGATTCTCTTGGAATGTGACTGCTGGAGTATAGTGTATCTTCACAGATTAAAATCACATTTTGTAACCTGTTTTAAGGTTTAAGTTTCAATAAAGCCATCTTCTTAAGAGATTCATTTAGAATTAAATGAATGTTAATACATGCAGTTTTATAGGGCTGTGGGTGCCATACCATTGGCTGTGAAATATCTCATCACCTGATTAAGATTGCACAATATTTTAGATGTCATCCATAGCAGCCATCTTGTTTAGTAAGATTTTCCACTCATGCTTTGTTGAAATTATAGTCGTCTTAAATTTTCTCACTTATGACCTTTCAAGGACAGATTATTTGGTCACTAGGTTGTGTTAATTGATGTTAACATTGTTGCTTATTTCAGTTCTTCATAATTTATAGGTGAAATGTGTAGGATATACCTGCACACAGATGTGTTGATCTAATGTCCAAGGACAGCAAACTCTACCTTTTTCCTTGTTATTTAAATATCTTTAATTCCTGTCTCTGATGGCTTCCCCTGTCACCTCATGAATAAGTAGGGCTAATACTGGCTGCAGCAAAATCACACTCCCCATTTATCATGCTAATTGCTGTTTAATGAGGAGAGGCCTGAGGCTGGAAGACTTGTGTACCTGGAGTCCTATTGGAGTGGAGTTTATTATGGTAATTAATACAGTCTGCAATAATTAAAATGCTTTACTACATAGGTACTGTATTTATCATAAGGATACACTATAGCAAAACTTTTGAGGGTATTTTAAAGAGCAGTTTTGAAAATCAAGTTTTTAAAGTTTTCTTTAGGAGTAATTGTAGATTGGGATCAAATTTTCAGATATTTCTCCTCAGAGCAGGACTTGGCCACACCATTGGTGGAGACCAGTTCATAATGAAAATGTGGGACAAATGAAATTTAAAAAAATAAAAAATAATAATGAAAATGTGGACCTCTCATTCAAAATGCATAACAAAGGTATTATAAAAGTACTAAAATATGGTCTGGGTTTATGGCTCAGTGTTAGAGTGCTCTCCTAGCTCATGTGAGGCACTGGGATTGATCCTCAGCACCACATAAAAAAGCAAAACAAAAAAAAATAAAGGTTTAAAAAGTACTAAAATATGAAACTTTTTTCTTCCACATATCCTCTGCTCATATGCATGCTTCATTGTCCATTGGATTTACTTACAAGACATAAGTTCAAAGACAAAATTAATAATAATCTCAAGATGTCAACAGCATGAGGCTCACCCAAGTGTGTTATCCTCTGTAACTGCACAGATCAATTGCTCTTCTATGAAGCTGTCCTGACCTCAGACAGCAGAAGTATAAAGGCAAGCCACTTTTAGAGTTAAGTCTAATTTCATGCCAGACCTTATAATGCAATAAAAGTATGAAAGAACCCCAGCCAAATTTTAGACAACAGACAGCTGGAACTGAGGTTGGGAAAAACCTCAGGAGGGCAATCAGAACAATGCAAATGAACCAGCAATAAGACTAGGAACTTGTGTGTCCATAAGGAAGCTGACTATATGATTCCTGGTAAGGCAGGAGGTAATTCCAAGACATTGTTATCAAAAGCTCCATCAGTGTCCTGGATCCAACAATGAGGACATGGTTTTGATAAAAAGGAAAAAGATGTTTTATTGCTCTACTAGCAAAGGAGAAACGAAGGGGACTCGTATCCCAGAGGCTGTGATTCTGCTAATTAGGGGGAACAGGGGACTTTTAAAGAGGTGACTCCAAGGCTACATTCCATGTGCTCTCTGTGAGTCACTTATTAATTTGGGAAAATCATTTCTGAGATCTTCTGGCCATCCCCAAGTTAGAATTTCTTCTTCCTGTGTGTTTGCTCAAGGTCAGATAACTCTGTGTAGCATAGGGAAGAAGGGTGATCTTGTTTCCCCTGAGATTAGGCAGGAGTAGGGAGAGAGGAAGAGAAAGAAACATGCCATTTTAATAAATTGCAGTTGCAGAGAAGGAAGGGTTATGCTCAAAGCATAAAGTGGACTACTTTTACATGGTGATCCACTTTATGCTCTATGATCCCATCAGAGTCCCTAGGAGGGAACAAAAGAGCTAAAATAAGAAAATGATGAGTACTTGCAATTTACCTATAATTAAAGGTAGCTACTACATTACACAAAAATGCTTGCATGCACCAACTGATAATAGCAAATTTTTCTACTTTCCATATTTCCCCTTCATATAAGTTTTGAAATATTTCATTTGAATAAAAATATTCCAAAATGTATTAAATAGGTTGACTGGTTTATGTTCAGGTAAAATTGAGTTTCTCTTTCTGTGCTTACTTTGATGACTAATCTGTTTATTCAGGTGAATTCAGTCAGACTTAGTACATTATCCCACACATAAACAGTGGTCAGTAGATGTTTATGGAAATAATTATATATAATTTACTCTTTACAATGACTGACTAAGGCCTCTTAGTAATATGTTCTCAGGTACTGAACATTCATTGTCAGAGTACTAATGGTACTCTACTTCTACAATGAAGTGGTGGTTGGATATAGTCCAAACATGAAGAACCAGTAATAAATAAGCAAACAACAGCTCAACTGAGAGATTGTTCTGCTCCAATTTCCTGATGTAGCTTGTGATTTCAGTGAAGGAATAATATTTTCTTGTCACAACATCATTTGTAATAATAGTAACTTAATCACACAGAATCCCTTGTGAATGTCCAACTACCCATACTTAAATTCCACTAAGTGAGTTCTTTTATAAGTTCTGAAAATGAAACTGTAAAGACAAATAGCATTTGGAATAATTTTAATGGCTTGATGGAGAAAGACATTCTTTCTCTCTCTCTCAATATATAAATATACATATAAATAAATAAATATATATATATATATATATATATATATATATATATATATATACACACACATACATACATACATACATACACATACATATACATACAAATAGTGCCTAAGCAGTACTAGACCCTGGGAATGTAACAGGAATGACATTTTCTCATGGAATTTGTAGACTGGTAGACTCTTAGAGTAATGCTCAATATTGTGAATCTCAATCAGGTCCATAGGCCTGTGCTTTAAGAAGAATCATGCATTTGAAGATAGAATCGAACTGTAACTTACTCTTAGAGCAACTAACATAATCTTGGCCAATTTCTAACAGTTAATTATTTCAAGTGAATTCTTCATTAGTTAAAGGAAGAAGAAACAATAGGAGGAGAAAAAGTCAATAAATTTCTAAGTTGGACTAAGTTTGATAAGTATAAAAATGAAGCATAGTTAATAAAGTACAAAACAAAAGATTTCCTGTTAACTCATAGTTATTATACATCATCATTAGAGAGGAGACTTGCTGCTCTCTGTAATAGATTAATAGCCTGGGCATTTGTCTCTTTGACCTCAGCAGAAGTAAAAGCACCAGGCAATAGAAGCAGAAAATGGAGTAAAAAGAAGTACTATCCACTATTTCATCTGGGCAGGGAAATTTAAAAGAGGAAGCACTTAAATTGTAGAGGAGAATGTGAAAGGGAAGGATGTTGCTCTTTTCTTTCCCTTGACAGTTCTACCCTTTGAGAACCAGCTGGCAGCTCCTGGGTCACTAGGCTTAGTCATTCCTCCTTTCAATTAAGAGAGCATCCTATTAACAGGGAGATGGAGTGGGGTGAGCAACTTCAGAGAGAGAGAGAGAAGACAAAGAGAAGGAGAATATTTTTCACACGGAGAAAAACACACATCAGTCAGGAAACTGGGAGTGATATTCAAAGTAATTCCTGCCCTTATTATTTTTATTTTAAACATTGTGAAAGGAAACATTGTTTCAAACAGTTTAAAAAACAATGGACATCAGGCTTTGAAATATAAACCATTATCTGGAGAATTTACATTCTTTTGATGGACTTGTAAATAAATTGAGATATTTGACAGTATATGAGCAAATATCTGAGGTGTTTGTTTAAAAGAATAAACATGACTTTGTGCTGTTGTCAGAGAGGAAAAATTGGATTAAAGGTACCATGGGTTTTCCATATGATTTTCCCAGAAACTCATCCACTATTTACGATTTTACTGTATGTTAAATAAATGTAAGTGCATCTCAAATTATTATAACATTTATATAGCCATGAGAAATTTAAAAATATGATCCAATAATTTGTCACAAGACCCTTACAGGTGTGTGATTTCATTATTAAAATACTCATAAAAAATGAATGTTGCTTTCTGTTGTTGTGTATCAAACTGAAAAAGTGAACAAAACTCTTAAATTTATTTTCAAATGTAATCAGATGTTATGATATAATAAAAAGATATATTTAGTGTTTATCCTTGGTTCCTGACATGGAGCTTCTAGAACCTTTAAATTTCCTGACTTATGGGAGTATTAGGATATTTTTTTTTCTCATTTGCTCTTTGCCCCAAGTTCCCAACCCAGAATTTCTAAGACCCTTGGTATTTTCTGGGTGATAAGAGCATTTTTGTTCTAATGAGTCTACTCCTGATGGACCCCTCTATAGCTTCAGAATGGGGAATGATCACCAGAAAGACAAAAGTATTATTAGAGTGTTCTAGGGGACAGATGAGGCAGGATACCAGATAGGAAACAGGAAGCAAGTTTATTTGGCTGCAGCCAGGTTCAGAGGGCAGAGCTTTCACTATAATCAATAAATCCTCTTGAACCCCAAGTTCAGGCAGTTTCAGAATGTTATACCCAGCATGTAAGGGAGGGGCTCAGAAGTTCACAGTCTGCAGAAGTTCACACAAAAGCAGCTTCTACTTGCACTGTTTTGGGCAAGTTAACCCTTCAAGGACAGGGCCTGAGAAGGGGAGAGCTGCTTCTTCCCTTTCTTCCCTTCCCCTGCCAACTGTCACCTTGCAGCCAAGGAGCCCAATTAGTAACCTCTTCTCTTACCATTGAAATGTAAACATCTCAGTGAAGCTCTGGCCCAAGGCCAGTGGCCTTTTTAAAAGTATCTGTTTTTCTTATCACACTCTTCATTTGCAGACACACACACACTTCCCTTGAAAATTTTTTATTTATATATATATTTCCATCCATCCATCCATCAACATTTGTGAAAAAGAGGTGTTGAGCACCTGGGGTGCTGATCTCTTTCAGGGCCATTGCCAAATTTAGTTTTTGTAAGATAGCACAACAGGAAATAGGAAGCTTAACTACATTGAACTCTTTTGTAGAGATTCTTTTGCTGATAGTCCTAAAGTCAATTATGGTGAAGATTTCTGGAGAAGCTTAATTAAGATTTTCTGTGGAGGAGGTGGTGCCACTACAGGAAGGTTAGAACTTTTAGCCTCTCCCCCAACTTCTGCCAGTGTCCAATGATCTAATCAATCATACCTACATAATGAATTGTTCACACACACACAAACAGAAAACCTAAAAGTTGGGGTTCAGCTTCTTCATTGGTGAATGCATGGTGGTGATGGGATGGTGGGGCTCCTATCAATTTAATTGGCTCCCCCCATACTTTGCCCTGTGTATCTCTTTCATTTGGCAGTTCCCAAACTGTATCATTTATAATAAACAAGTACTTTCCTGAGTTTTTATGTGCCATTCTAGCAAATTACCAGTCCTGAAGGGGAAGTCACCAGAACTCCTAATTTGTAGCTAGTTGGTCAGAATGATGGGTGACAACCTTGGACTTCTGATTGGTATCTGAAGTGGAGGTAGTCTTGGGGAATGAGCCCTCAACTTGTGGGTCTGAAGTACCTCCCAGTACTTAGTACTAGAATTGACTTGAATTGAATTGTAGGACGCCCAGTTGGTGTCATTAGTGTTACAGAAGAGGTTGTTGCTTTGGAAAAATCCCATAAATTTGGTACCAGAATATGGTGAGTAAAAATAGTTCAGATGGCTATTTTAGAAGTCTATATTCTTGAAATAAAGCTCAAATCACTGTGAAATGCTAATAATAATATTAATTTGGAAGAAGCATTGTTTTTAGTAATTTACCAGATTTCTTATGTTGGATGAAACAGGAGTATTTACCCTAATCCAGTGGATTCTCTTTTCTTTTGTAAGAAAATTTTGAAGAGAGAAATGTAGAAAAAGTCTCTAATGTCCTTATTACACAACATAAAGCCACTTGTGCTTTCATTTTGTATACTTCCAACATAATCTCTTGGGAGAGATTACTTTTTGATTCCACCTCTAGTATCAGAAATTCATTATTTTTATGCACTGGAACTATTTTTAAATGTGTCTTATAGTTGATTTTAGGTTCTATGGATGATGGTCTGAGAAATGTTTTGTAACTTGGTTTGGTCATAGTCCAACATGTGTGACTTTAATTGGTCAGTTCACCACTTTGAAATTTCCATCTCTCTTCTCAAAAGAGCCAATAATAAGTACAGTCATGGCTTTATTTTTTGAAGAAAATCTCATAAGCAGTTTGAAAATGTGATCTCAATTACTCGATAGGATTAAAATTATTACTAAGACAAACTAATATCAGTTTGTTTCTTCATGTAACAGAAGAGGTATGTTTATTTTTTAATTGAGTTATATTATAATTGGACTAAAAATTTTGAAATGCAATTCTTGTAATCAGATAACTTTTAATTTTAAATTCTTATTAGTCAGGAAGTAAAGATATTTATGTAATTCAAGTGTGTGTGTGTGTGTGTGTGTACATGCACATGCGTGTCTATCTGTGTCTGCATGTGTGTAGATGGGTTGCATTAAAACAGAATTGTTAGACATCTTATCCCTGAAAAGTTTATGGCTTCTATCTCCACATATAACTTAAAATAAAATAATATTAAATTATATGCAAACATAGTTTTCTGATGACAACTACTCTAATGCTTTCACTGAAATATAATTAATAAATTTTAAATAAATATTTTCATAGGTCCTTCCTTTTCTGAGGCCCTAAGCACATAGTATTGTGTGCGTGTAAGCATCAACATCAAGATTGCTCAATTTTAATAAAATCAACTGGGTAACTGCCTCAACATTTGATTCAGAGTGCATCTTCCAAGCTGCTTGCTTTTCCTGGTGTTTGTTTTCAACCTAATTCATCCTCTTAGTCTCAGTGGGAAAGAGAAAGTTTCAGTGAAATATGTGCTCAGTTTCTTATTCAGTCCCTAATGAAAGTTGTACTTAAAAAGGCTTAGTCTTTTGGAAAATTTTAGCATTAAAAAGAAATATTTGACTCCAGTTATTTTTAAAACCAAAATAAAATACCTCTAGTGAAAAATTCCAAGTCATAGAGTTGAAGAACATTTCAATAATAACCCCTAATGATAAATTAAAGTGTTTTGTTTTCTCTGTAATTATTTTTTGGATAATCTCAGAGAGTCTAGTATGGGTAGAATATGATGGGTTTTTTCCATTAAATCTGTTCTAGCTGTACATTAATGCCTAGTGTTTTATAGGCTTTCAGTTGTCCTTTTTGGGAGGTTTATATGCAGCTTCCAGCTGACAGGGAGTGAGTGGAAGCTAATGAAGTAAACTCAATGCAAAATAACATGACTGCATTTGTTTGATTTACTTTTCTGGGTGGTTGATTTTTCTTCTCCCTTCCTTTTTTTTTCCTTCCAAGGCGACCATGGGTCAATTTTGAAGATTGCTTGCAGTATTTCTTTAGTCCAAGGATTTTTTTTTAAAGTATGGCCCATATCCTGGAACTTACTACAACAAAGAACAGGAGAAAAGATAATGCTGACAGTCATGGACCAAAGCCATAGACCAGTAAGTCAGAGCTAAAAGTGGGAGCACAATTTAGGGAGGATTATTGGAATAGGACATGGAAGCAATATCTCTGTAAGGGAAGAAAGAAAGAAGGAAAAGCTATACAGAATCCATATATAACTGAAGTGGAAGAAGCAGGAAAACAGGAGACTTTAGAGGTGTAAAGATTAGAGATGAGCTTGTGAGAATACAGGCTATGAGACAACAGAGAAAGTTGTGACTCAGTAACAGAAAGAAGATTAAAAAAAGGCAACAGGGGTGAAAGAGAAGGATTGAGGCTTAGTAATGTATTACTTAAGGTAAAACTAAGAACTCTGTTGCAATGTAACAACTCTGGAACAAATGCATTCATTTGTATTTCTATTCATGTTATTCAATTTCTAAAATAAACTGGGTACAAACATAGGAGATCAAGGCCATACTTGAGGTACTAGCTTTTTTTTTTTTCTTTTCTGGGTAGCACTGATTGAACCTAGGGGCCCTTAATCACTGAGCCACATGTCCAGCCCTTTTCTGTATTTTATTTAGAGACAGGGTATCACTGGATTGCTTAAGGCCTTGCTAAATTGCTGAGGCTGGCTTTGAATTCACAATCCTCTAGCCTCAACCTCCTGAGCCACTGGGATTACAGCCATATGCCACCATGCTTGTCAGGGAATAGCATTTCTTTGCTTTTTGATTATGGTGCTAAGTCTCAATTTGCTCACTTGTATAATGGGTTTGACAGAGAATGAGACTGAGGTATATGTGTTTATATGTGAATGAGAAACATGAAAATTTTAAACATAATTTGTTTCCTAAAATATTTTAAAAAATGATTTGAAGACTTCATAATATTAAAATATACACAGAATAAAAAGTTATGCATTATAAAAGCAGAGAGATGAGACAATAGAGAAGAAAAAAAATCACATACCTAAGAAAATGAGAAATAGTACTCATTAAGAGGAGCACTCAATTTAGCTTCGAGCTTCCTGGTAGCAGAGAAAAGAGCAAAACAGGTTGACTTACACAGTTTTCACTGCTAGATAAAGAGAAATGTACAAATTTTTAAAAATTACATTGGATTTTTTGTTTCACTTCATTTTGGGAAGATTTTATTGCATTAAGCAGGGGTCAACAAACTACAGCCCATGGACCAACACAGTTTTTCTCTTCTTGTGAAGTTTAATTGGAACACAACCATGCTCATCCGATTACTTATTATCTGTGGCTACTTCTTTTCCTACAGTATCAGAGTAGTTGGGTGGAGATTTTTTGACCCACAAAGTCTAAAACACTCTATAACTGATTTTTGAGAGAAATAATTGCCAACTTCTGATATAGAAATTTCTAATAGGGATACTGGATAAAGGAATGCACATTCTGCCAAATGATGGCTAACAATGTTACCCAAATTTCTTTTAGAAGATTTATTTTTATATATCATAATATTATATGTATAAAAATCCAAGTCAGAACTGTAACTCATGATTTAGTGAGGGTGTGTGTTTTGTTATGGAGGGAATCTCAAGAACATTGTTCTGTGGTTGTAGTGGATATTGGCTATTCAACGACACTGACTTCCAACTCTTTCATATTGTTAAAAGTCAGTGAATGGTATTCAATCTGTGCTACTCTTATGCCCTCCAAGTGCTTTTTGGGAACCACTCCTTATTCTCCCACCTTCACTGCCCTACCCCCACCAGTGCTCCAAGGGGTGAAAAATGATGGATTCCAATCAGTCAGCATAATCATCCCTCTGATTATAATGCTTGGTTTAGGATTTAGGCAAAGGGCCCAATTCAGGACAAAAAAAAAATATGAGGAGAGATTTTTTTTTTTTTTTAATCTACAGGAGATGTGTTAATTTTATGCCAGACAAACAAGAAAAGCTTAGCACTCCTGGAAGCCATATGCTGACATGTGTCAGAAAGGAAAACTAACCTTAGGAGGAAATATATACAGGAAAAGACAGAGAATAGTAAAGAAAT
Organism: Marmota marmota marmota; assembly: GCF_001458135.2. NCBI lineage: Eukaryota > Metazoa > Chordata > Mammalia > Rodentia > Sciuridae > Marmota > Marmota marmota. The sequence goes on along the minus strand of NW_026000249.1, from coordinate 12,073,443 downwards.
TAGATACTTGCTCTATCTGAAATTTACTCCATCTCTGATCTTCTTGACAGAATGAGACTTAAAAGTATTTTCCATTTTTAAAAGTTTTATGATATTTTTAAATGCAAAATTCCTGATATACTAATCATCTTTCAATATACAAAGAGAAGTGAGGGAATTTGGAGAAATGGTAAATTCTCAAATATCATAATTATCACCACAATTTTTGGTTAGATCAGATTCTATTCAGAGGAGAAATTTCTGACAAGTACCTAGAAGATAGAGATACCACCATGGGCTGAACTAGACTGGTTTGGCACAGGTCGCAAAGGGGACATTTTCTTAGGAAAACTCAATGTAACCTCCCTTAGGGAACCATTTTACTCTGTAGAAAGGAGGACTTCAAGGAGTATTGAAAACTATTTTTTAAAAGAACTTTATCAGAGTGTTCATTGAATAATAATGATTGTTCCTGTTTAGTGCAAATGAGGTGCAGCAGGGAGCTCTGGGAAAATAAGGTTGTTATGGTAACCAATAACACTTTTTCCCTATTGGGATTCAAGATAGCCAAAGAGGCTACACAGGCTGTTATTTCCTTGGAGACTTCTCTAAAGTGAAGGAAATAAGAAAAAGGAAAAGAAAAGAAATTGTGGCTTTTGGTTGAACTCTGCTCTACCCACAAAGATGAACAGATTTTAAAAGCAATGCTATTTAGCATAATTAGCTGAACCAGGTAGATGCTAGTGCCATTTCTCTTTGAGAATCATTCCAATACTAGTAGACAGATGATTATTTTATAACCACAGTAAGAAAAACCTGTCCAGAAAGATTTTCAGATTAAATTCATAATAAAAATTAAATTGCTTAATTAAAGACTTCATTTAATATTTATCATGCAGAAGAATTGGTTTTCTATTGGATTTTGTTGTGGACTAAAACATGTAAAACAATATTTAAATGCTCTCTGAAAGGCATGTGAGCTTTCTGAACCTAAGTTTCCATACCTGTAAAATGAGCAGTTTGGATGATATTTGTAGTTTTCAAACATTTCTCTCAATTAAAGCCTACAAGAAAACCAAATCTGTAAACAAATAAATTGCAGTTGCAGATCTCAGATGGAGCCTTAGCAGGAGGCTCAAAAACAGAGCTTCTAGGCTTCCTTTTTCTCTGTAATAGTCCTTAAAACATGTTATAGAAAATAATTGAAAGACATATGTGTTTGAAAGCATCTGCCTTTTAAAGAGCCACACAATAAATATCTCAATTACTGTCCACAGGAACTGTTCTCCACCTCACAGCAGCTTTCTAAATGGCTCAAGGAGGGGAGAAAGGAGGCACTGACTAGATCAGAGTTGTCTACCCTAGGATTGAATGGGTTAATGTTTCACATAGGCAAATAATACTGCCTTCTAGTTTCTGGAACACTATAACAAAATTCTAGATACCTTACCTTACAGATTTTCCCCTAATAAGTGAAAGTAAGTCCTACAAAAACCTGTACATATTCCTATGGCACAATCTGATGTGATTCCTATGAAGTTAACAAAGGTAAAATTAGATGCTAGATGAAAGCTCTTTGAAAAGCTAAAGAAACATTTCAGATATAAGCTCGTGTCTGAATGTAACATATTGGCTTAAAATAAGACTTCAAATCTGGTTGGTGGGCAGATGTATTGTCTGATCTTAAGATCCTGCTGAAAATTGTATAAAATTAAATTACTTTAGTAGAAATTTTAATCTATTATTTAAATATAGGTTCTACATTATTGTCCAACCTGGGACACTTTTGAGAATGAAAGGGAGAGCTAAATATAAGTATCAGACACTGATTGATCTACAATAAGTATAAACAGGAATGATCCTAAGAAAGCCAGAGAAATGGTCACTCTAGTTATATGGTATCTTACATGATGGCAGATAGCTGCCCTGAGTCCTATAACAGCATGATGTGTCCCTGATTTCTTCTAAATATTCTCCTCTAGACTTCAGTTCTAAATGATAAATATTTTAGAACTTTGAGGCAAAGTAATTATTCTTTTGTTATTTGAAAACCTTTCCAGGTGTTTTTGGAATTCTGAATATTTAGGAAATTTAGGATGAGCCATCATTTACCATGCATCCAATTTGAATCCCATTGAAACTTATTTCCCTACAATCAACTCACTGGCCTAGCATATCATAAATACAGAGCCTGTCTTTGAAATAAGGTACTCTACTCTTCATGTTAAGTTTTGATGTCTTTGATAAAATTTAGAATTTATAAATTATTTAGCAGGTATCTTTTCATGTGTCTCTTAACTTCTTGAAAGTTTTCTTAATCTTGCTTCTTGTTATATTGTACTTGGAAAGATAACTACAAGGGTAAATTTGTGTTTTTTTCACTAATGCCATTGTCATCATTTTTTAGTATGGGTCATTAGAAGATAGATTAGTTTTGGAAGATCCTCATTTTAAAATACGTTATGAAAACATTTTATACCACTCCTGCAAAAAGAATTTATCTGTGTATGTGTGTTCTCCCATATATGCTTGAGCACTCATTCTTTCTTGCTTCCACCCACCATCCCTGTCTCTCTCATCAGAACAACCTTAACAGTGTAGATATTCTCAGGAAACATAAAGAGGCTTTTGTTTAAAGTCAGTGAGTCATTATTCATTTCTGTATGAATGTATTTATTGTCACTGAACATATTTAAAGTGTACAACATGGTATATATGTGTGTATACACACACATACATATAAACACACGAGTTTTAAGATGAGTTGTTATACAATTCAGTGTTGCAATACAGTTGATATAAAAGATTATGCCTATAAGTGTATTTAATTTTTAAGATAACATTATGATTGAACAATGCGTTTAATACACTACAAGTTCATTTAGTTTTGAGAGGAAGAGGTAAAGATGCATCCAGCATCATTCTTATTCCTCATAATTTCTTGTTTTTAATTTTTCCACATGAATTTTAGGACTGATTTTTCCCGTTCCATGAAGAATGTCATCAATGGGGAGAGCATTGAGTATGTAGATTAATTTTGGTAAAATGGTTATTTTGACAATATTAATTCTGGCTATTCAAGAACTTGGGAGGTCTTCCTGTCTTTAAGATCTTCTTCAATTTTACTTCAGTTTTCAAAAATTTTCATCGTAGAGGTCTTTTACCTCCTTGGTTAGATTTATTCCCAATTATTTTATTTTTTGAAGCTATTGTGTATAGAATAGTTTTCCTCGTTTTTTTTTTCAGAAGTTTCATTTTTGGATTATTTGTCTTTCCCTTTAGAATTCAATATGCTGCATGATGGTTCCTATATACTTTTATTCCTGTGGTTTTCTGAAAATTTTAGTATCAAATTGGTTTTGGCAAGATGCATACTAGTTGGGGGCAGAGTTATTTCCCATCAACGAGAAGGATCAATGCCTAGCTCTCAACTTGTCATAGAATGTGATTGTCTGAATAAAGAATTTAGAGGAATGAGTCTTAGGGACATTTAGCATGGTGGACTAACAGCAGTGTTTTCAATCTTTTTCTATCAACCTCACTGGGATTACAGGCATGTACTGCATGCATCACCGCACTTGGTTTACACTGCTAGTAGTCCCAAAAGTCCTTCCAGTACTTCTGAAGTCCATTCCTTACTCACAAGAATATTTCTAGGTTTGCTTAATCTAATAAATCTTTAAATAAATCTAATAAATCTTAGTCTAATAAATATTTTTCTTAAAAAATCAACCTCATCTTAGTTGAAATTCCTTTCACATTCTAAAATTGATTGATAACATGGCTAGTTTACACTGCTTTGAATTGTCTTTTTTTCATACCATCAAAGTTATTTTAATTGCAGGGTAAGTAAGAGAAGTTTCAATAGGGGTAGCTAGCCAAATTTTATTTTAAGGTAAAAAACCTACTATGTGGGAGGTAGGAAACAAGGTAAAGGGATCTAAGAATATTTCTTATTTATAGATTTGTCTCAGAAACTATGGAGATATTTTGTATAATTATAATTCAGATTAATTTTTAAAAATCTCTTCCCTGTCTATGAATATATATCATCCACATACTTGACCACAATTTTGTATCCTTTATTTATGCCAACCAACAGGGGTATCCCATGGCTGTGCCCACTTCAAAAGTATTGTGAGTCATTTTTCTTCCTCATTGGGCTTCTTATCACCTAATATGTGCTTCCTCTCTTTTCTTGATTGTTTCAGGGACTGCTATACTTTATCTTTTTCTTTCCCACACCTCGTCTGTCCTCTTTGAGTATGAAATGTAGGAGAGATGACTGTGCAGAAGTGCTGTTTCTGAGTGTTGTTTCTGTTGGTTGATATATAATGAGTTCCATGGCCTTGGATGGAGATGACACAATCTTTGGGGGTTTACATAACTTTGGGAATTTATGAAATAACAATTCAGTATGATTTTCAGGGCCATTTTTGTGAAGAGGCATTTTTAACTCAATGCTTTGTTTCAAGTCACCAGTAAATTCATACTATTCAGGCATTCTTAAGCTATAATATGTTTGTTCTAAGCATAAAAAGGAAGCAACATTTTCAAATCTACCTTACATTGTTCATGGTACTGAGGTCTAGCAGGAAGGCATAAGAAGTACTGGTTGGGAAGCTAATGTTTCACATCAAGCAACTCCCCCCCCAAAAAAAAAACCACAGTATGACTAAGGGCTAAAATATATGTGGGAGGCTAAGTATATTATAAGAACAAATGATGGGATCCATGAGAGTTTTAAAACATGAGATCAATTAGGTCTTAGTGTTGGGTACATTTTAGTAGAACCGAGTGAATGAGTAAATACAACAGAATGGCCTTGAACATAGGCAGAACAGGGAGTTTTATGTCTTTTTATTCATTATTTTGACAAACTCTCCAGTCTGATTTTTTAAGTCTTAGCCACAATTGTAAATAAGTAATCATATCTTTGAAACTTCCCAAAGGTTATATAGTAATTTAGATGATAGAATTCACCAGTAAAGCCATCTAATTTTGGAGTTCTCTCTGAGGAAAGACTTTAAATTACGTGTGTGTGTGTGTGTATACTTCAGTGGTACAGCACTTGCCTATTGTGTGAGGCACTGGATTTGATCCTCAGTACCACATAAAAATAATAAATATAAAATAAAGGTATAAAATATTTAATTTACTGACATAAATTGCTCATGATAGTTCATTATCCTTTTATATTTCTAGAATTTGTGGTGCTATGTCCATTTCATTCCCAATTTTTATTATTTGTACAGTTTTTTTCCTTGGCTAAGCTGGCAAAAGGTGCAAAGGTTTATCAATTTTATTGATCATTTCAAAGAACAACTTTTCAGCCTCATTGATTTTACTCTGCTTTTATTTCATTGATTTATAATCTGATCTTATTATTTGCTTTCTTCTATTTACTTAGGTTTAATTTGTTCTTTTTATTCTAGTTTCTTAAGATAGAAGTTGAAGCACTTGATTTGAGAACACTCATCTTTATAGCACAGGCATTTTGCCATTTAATGTTTCTTTAGAGGCACCCCACACTTTCACGCATAATATCTATCTATCTATCTATCTATCTAGATATCCATACTTTTAATTCAGTTCAAAATACTTCTAATTTTACTTTCAGTTTACCTCTTAGATCCATAGGTTATTTAGAAATATGATATTTGGCCTCTAAATATTTGGAGATTTTAGATAGCTTTTGTTGTTATTGGTTTCCAATTTAATTTCATTTTGGTCAGAGAATACATTTACTATGATTTGAGTCATTTTAATATTATTATTATTTAAATGTTTATTTTTTAGCTTTAAGTGGACACAATATCTTCATTTTACATTTATGTGGTGCTGAGGATTGAACCCAGTGCCCCGTGCATGCCAGGCGAGCACTCTACCTCTGAACCACAACCCCAGCCCCCTTTTAATATTATTTAAACTTATTTTATGGCCCAGAATATGGTCAACTCTTATAAATGTTCCCTGTGCACTTGGAATGGATGCGTATTCTGCTGTTGTTCAGAAAAGAGATTCACACTATTTCATCCACATCAGTGAAACTCTCAGTCCTCAGGCCCTGGCCTGCCCTGGCAGAACCTCCATGGCAGTGGAGGTGGAAGGGTGTTGGGTATAGCCTCAGGCCAAAACACTACAGACCTACTGTTCTTACTCAAAATTCAACAGTTTTCCAAGCATAAATTGTTGTATGTCTTTGATCTACTGCCACAATGCTCAAATGGTTGTTTTTATCAGTTTTGTTCAGCTTTATAGTTACTTTCTTGAGAAGAAGATCTGCCAGCCTTCTCACTCAGCCATATCCAGAACTCTGTTTTGGGATATGGCATAAGTGATACATGAAAAAGTTCCGGGGTACTGCTCCCTTAAAAAGTATTTTCTTCTTCTAAAAGTCAGGGAGGACTCTCCATGTTCTGTTCCAAAGACTGACATATTTTCACTATGCATAAAATATGATTTCAGTAGCCTGTTTGCAGAACAGACATTAGAAGAGACATAACCCTTTTACCAGAATATTTACATATTTCCTAAGTAGAAATTAGCAGTTGAGCTACAGAACTGTTTAAAGTACAAGGGGCATAGTTTTTATTCTTTAGCCTCTATATGAGCAGTTGTTCACAGTACAACTGAAATGTCAATGGGATTTTCTCCAAGGAAGCTAAATAAATCTGTTCCTTATAGAATGTCATGGATGGTAAACTAGGCTGTGATATAGTTAAGGATCAGTGGATAACAAAGAACCAGAACAAGAAGAGAGGCAAATCAGGATTTATCTTTCCCTCTAGGAACTTATATCTATGGAATTCTCTTGCCCCACTAAGACTGGATTAGAGTTAATACCATTTACACTACAGCAACACTTGGTAATAATTATATCAAGTGTATGTGTATATCCTAAATGCAATTATACTACCAAAATTATTGATTAAAATCCTGGAAATAATGAGGTTATATATTAAATTGAAAATTTTTACCTGGTAGAGATACAAATTCTGTCTCCAAAAAAAAAAAAAAAACGAAACAAAACAAAAAAAAAAACTCTAGAACTTAGTTTATTGCTCTGTTGACAATGATTACCAGTTTTGTATTTGACCCAGCAATGTTATACAAACATGCTTTATTGAACTGTGCATAAATTGCTTCTCAAATGTTCTTTGAATCAGCCTTAACATATTTCTGGTTCCTTCATTAGTTAAGTTTTTGAATGAAATCTTTGATGTAAGAACTACAATTTTAAATTAAAAAAAATATATACCTAACAAATGTATGGGGGGAGGAGAAGAAAGAGGGGCAGTGCACAGTCTCATCATTTAGTACACTGTGTATAATTATTTCCATGTGGTTAAGTTCAATTATATTTTTCATTATAAGACCCTAGATTAGAAGGAATTTATTAGATATAGTTAGGGAGAGCGATCTGAACTGAATGGACACTCTGTTTACTGATAATTAAGACTTTTGTTTATTTTGATGTCTAGCTCCTTACTATTCAATTTGGTCAAGGGAGGAGTACCATCAGCATCAACTGAAAACTGGGCCCCACTCCAAACCAAATGAATAAGTCTACATTGTAACAGGAACCTCAGTTGATTTGTATACATGTTAAAGTTTGTGAAATCCTGGTCTAGATGACATGGAGTAGGTGAACAATCCTATTTATAGAGCAAAATAGGTACATATTAGAATTCCCCAGGAAGCTATTTAAAAATTTAAATATTCATATTCCCCATTCTCCTTGTCCCTTTGCTTCTAGCCACTGTTAAAATTAAATACAGCTACACATAAGAGAAACCAAATTATGTGACTTGCCTGAACAGTTTACCCATTTTTTTTTCTCATTGACTAAGAAGTTCAGGGATAGGCAGCCCAAGGGAAGTAAAGCTGTTAAAGAAAATCATTGCCACTCACACCCCTTCTTACCTCCTGATGTTCTGAAGAGGTTTAGTTTCTCATGGTGGAAAGACATTGACATTGTTTTTAGCTACCATTCTCCATTCCAGGCAGGAGGAAGCAGTCAGTGGTAAAGAGAAAAAATAAATAAATAAATAAATAAATAAATAAATAAATAAATAAAGCATGCCTGCTAGATTTGTCTGTCTTTTGGAGGGACATAATAGTAACTTTCCTAGAGGCCTACCCAGTAGATTTCTACTTTGAACTTTTTAGCTGGTTATGTTCAGAGTCAATTTTAGCTATAGAAGGAGAGGTGAGCATTAATGGACTAATCACACTCTCAATAAAATCTGTATTCTCATGAAGAATAATTCACTTGGGATAGGCAACTAGCTATTAGAACCATCAAAAGAATATTTGAATCTGGGGGATGGGGTATTTCTGTATATTTTGAAAAATTTCCACAGTTGATCCTGGTAAGTCCCTATCTCACCAACTTGAATATTGCTTGAGTAAGGGTGTATCAAAAGAGCCTATTACCTGCTGAACTGTCTATATTACAACACTATTTAGAACAAATCATCACCTTTACTTTTGTAATTATAAATACAAGTGTTGCTGCCTTTCTAATATTTTACAATTCTACTTACATTCAGATTTTAATTCTTGGCCTCTCTTAAATAGTGTTTTGTCTGATGATGATATTTTTGACATGCCTCCTGAATCGCCAAATTTTAAGCTAACAAACGAAAAACATAATTCTGTTGTCAAGCCAAGATCAGTCTTTTATTAAACTGTCAGTATTTTAGAAGATAAATTTAGCCATTGAATTCTAGATTTTTCTGCGGAAAGAGCATATTAAGCTTCAATTACTAAGCTTTGGTTTAGCAGTTTTTCATATTTGTTCTTTTGTCATACAAATAATAACGAGATATAAGCTCACAAAGGAAAGAATTCAACTTATTTAATGTTTGTATTGGTATCACCTAAGTCCAGCACACATAAAGTTCAATCAATGTTTGATAAATGAAACAATACAGAAGAGTCACCAGATTGTACTGGAGGAATCAATTCATATAGTTACCATATCATTAACTTTTCATTTAAAATCAAATTTATGTGGTTCTTGTAGTTTCCTATTCATTGGGATGATTCCTTGAGGAACACATTCATAGTTTAGAGGTGTAGTATGGTATATCTTTGTTAGCATTAGAGAGAGAGAGAGAAACACAGCAGGGGAATATGGTTACTGGCCTTGTTCAAGTAATATTTGTGAACAATTTTTGCCTATCTGATTGAGAGGCTTGCTACGTTTTCTTTTCTGGAAGCAAACATTGTTCTGCAATTGAAAAACCTACAAGACTAAAAATAACCTTTCCAACCTGTGTTTATTTCTATGGTTTACAATCTTAAATATCAGAATAATTCCTAAATATAAAGAGCCCTCTGGAAAAAATGACTAATATGTTTTCAAACTGAATAAAAAGACAAGGCAATAATCTAAATGGTTTCTGTCAATACTTTAATTCCCAGGGTTTTGTAATAAATATTTTTCATTCTAAATTATTCATTTGTGCTTCACCGAAAAAAAGTTATCCCATACTGTTTAATAGGTAAAAGAGATTACGAGCTATTCTTTCAATGAAGTTCTGGACTTGACTTTCTATTGTCTGACCTATTTTAAGTTTCTGTTTTGGGAACAGTAGAGGTTAATTTATTAATTTTTATCCAGAAGAAATGCAAATAATTTATGTCCAGTGAATCAGATAATCCCATTGTGCAGATGCCAAATTTAGCAAATAGAGCACATGCAATATTTGGAACATACTTATACTAAAAGGTCTTTGCCTTCTGTTCTTTATGAAACGGTTTTTTCTACCTCCAGAGGTTATTAATGCATTAAAATTTTTATTGGCTTTTTTTAGTTATATATGACAGTGGAATCCATTTTGACGTAATTACAAAAGCATGGAATATATCTTGTTCTAATTCAGACTCCAGTACCTTTCCTTCCCCTTCCCTCCCCCAACTACTTGCTCCCTTCCCTCTACTGATTTTTCTGCCATTTCCCCATAGTTAATCTTTTAACTAATTTCTTGTAGATGGATATCTTTGTGAGATTCATTATGGTATATTCATATACAAAATATGTAGAAAATTTATGTCAGATTCATTCCACCATTTTTCCTTTTCCCATCCCTATTCCCTTTTCTTCATTCCCCTTTGTCTACTCCACTGAACTATTTTCTTTTTTATCTACCTCCTCCTTATTGTGGATTAGCTTCAACATATCAGAGAAAACATTTGACCTTTGTTTTTTTTGTGGGATTGGCTTATTTTACTTATCATGATAGTCTCCAGATCCATCCATGTCATAAAGTAATTCTTCTTTGTGGCTGAGTAATATTCATATATGTATATTCATATATATGTGTATATAAATATGATATATATTCATGTATATGTGTGTATATATGACATATTCATATATATATAAGAATATCTCACATTTTCTATTGAGGGGCACCAAGACTGGTTCCAAGTTTTAGCTATTGTGAATTGTGCTGCTACAAACACTGATTTAGCTGTGTCACTGTAGTGTCCTGATTTTAAATCTTTTGGTTATGTACCAAGGGGTGGGATAGCTGGGTCACATGTTGGTTGCATTCCTAGTTTTTTGAGGAATCTCCATACTGCTTTTCAGAGTGGTTGAACCAGTTTGCAGTCCCACCAAAAATATATGAGTGTACTCTTTTACCCACATCCTCACCAACATTTATTATGTCTTGTATTCTTGATAATTGCCATTCTGACTGGAGTGAGATGAAATCACAGTGTAGTTTTAATTTGCATTTTTCTAATCGCTAGATATGTTGAACATGTTTTCATGTATTGGTTGACTGTATTTCTTCTTTTGAGAAGTGTTTATTTAATTCCTTTGCCCATTTATTGATTGGATTATTTGTTTTCTTGGTGTTACAGTTTTTGAGTTCTTTGTATATTCTGAATATTAACACCCTATCTGAGGAGCAGGTGACAAAGATTTTTCTCCCATTCTGTAGGCTCTCTCTTCACCCTCTTGATTGTTTCCTTTGCTGTGAAGAAGCTTTTTAATTTGATGGCATCCCTTTTATTGAGTTTGATTTTATTTCTTGTGCTTTAGGAGCCTTGTTAAGGAAGTCAGATCTATCTTAAAGAAGCTCTGTTCTGATTAATTTTAAAGACAAATAAGTACTTATATAAACTGAATATTCCCCAAATTCACAGGAAATTAAGAAGTTGAACTTTTAATATTTTAGAAACTTCTAGCTTGGAAATGATGTTAAAATCCAAGTTGATATAATGAAGATTAATATTTTAACACATTGGACTAAATTAGTAATTTTGGTTTAAAAATAAATAATAGTGATGACTCATTTCCTTGAGTTTTTCCAAATGAAATATAATACAAGTGTATATTTTATATTTAATAGGGTTTTGATTTGTTTTCTTTTATAAAGAGAATGGTTTTGCTGAAACTTTCTAAACTTCTAAAGTTGATTTAATAATCAACCAAGCTCATATTACTCCTACATAATATGTAAAATTATGAAAAATATAAATTTGTGTTCAACTAATTAGATTCAGTGTTCTAGCAAACTTTTTTATATTAACAGTAATTATGTTTTGTAATTTAGAAGCTTAGTCATAATTTTAAATATCCTCAGTTAATTTAAAATATTGGACTAATCTTAAATTTGGTTAATTTATGGATCTTCATTAAATACCAGGATAATTTATAAGAATGATCAAATATTGAAATATTGATTACTAAGGTTATATACTTTTATTTAGATGTTTCATTCTAATATGCTATAGACTAGTTTTATCTCTGAGTCAAGTTAATTAACACATTCATCTTTGCCATTTTTAACTGGTTGTAAAAGGTATGTGAGTAGCTAGGGCAAGTTGTGTTATTTGTATTTATGAGTTTTTCAAGTTTGCTAAAATGCTTACATATGAAAGTTCTCAAATATCTGTCCCCTTTTATATTTTTTGTGTATAAATGTTATTTATTGTGTTTATATACCATTCAAACTATACAAGGAACAAAGCTGACCAAGAAACTCAGCTGTTTATTTGGATTTGTAAACAAAATGATTTTTACTTTCTTAAGAGGAAAAAGAACAGTCTTAATGTATCCTCAGTGATAGAATATGTAGGGAAATTTGGGAAAGGTTGTAAAATAAATTTTTATTTTTCTTTGCTTATAAAACTACAAATATTGAATTTGAAAAAGTACAAAAACGTACATTTAAATTTTGACAAAGTGGGCTCACTTTGAATTGTTTAATAGCTCATATCATGTTATTGAAAACCAGGATTTGGTTTTCTCTCTTTAAAAATAATAAATATGTCTTAAAGCTTATAACAAAGGGTGATGAGAAATTTCTCTTTTCTTTCCTTGAAATCTGCTCAGAAAGCAGTTTCCAATATCTTATCAGAATAATATTCTGTGTTTTTGACTTGGTTATATTCTTAATTATTATTTTTGTCCTAAAGTTGCCACTACAAGGAACGATGGAAGGAAGGAAGGAGAGGGAGAAGGAGAGAGAAAGAAGAAGAGGGAAAGAGAAAGAGAGGTGGGAGGGAAGGCGGGAGAAAAGAAGGAAGGAAAGAAAGAATGGATAATTGATAGATTTTTTTTCCTATCAAAGATACCTAGCTTTCCCAGGTAAATTTTTAAGAACATTTAAGGTAGAGGAATGGTTTTTGACAATGGAAATGGTTAAGATAGTTTAAACAAAGTCTCTCACTGTGAAAGAGCTACGTTTCTTTATAATCATGTTTTCTTTTTATTAAATTTTTTATTAGTTGTTCAAGATAATACAATGATCTTGACATATCATACATTTGATTCAAATAGGGTATGAATTCTCATTTTTCCACATGTACAGATTGCAGGACCACATTGGTTATACATCCATGTGTATACCTACAGCAATCCTATTGTCTGTTGTATTCTGCTGCCCTCCCTATCCCCCCTCCCCTCCCCTCCCCTCCCATCCCTATT
>NW_026000249.1:12053708-12060487 GCF_001458135.2 Marmota marmota marmota | reverse complement strand
CTCTCTCTCTTTTCCTTCCCTTCCCCCTCACACCATCGTATATGTATTTTGTGAACCCATGAGGGTCTCCTTCCGTCTTCTGTGCATTTCCCCTTCTCCCTCCCTTTCCCTCCCTCCTCTTTTCCTTGTTTCGTGGTAATCTTCTTCTCATGCTCTTCATGTTTTCTAATTTAATTTTATTTTGCTTTTTTCACTAATAGACATTATTTCTCAGGCATTTATGATTCAATCTTTATAATAAATTGACCAAATCACACATAAAATCTCATTCAATTTTGCCTTTTCAAGATAAAATCCAACATAAAAAAATAAATAATTAGATTAAATTTAACACCTTAAACTATGTTTGAAATTTCCTAGCAAGCCTTTGGAAAAGCACAAAGATTTGCTATTTCACTTTATCAAAAAGGGATGCCAAAAATAATTAGGGTTTTTTTATAGCTTTGTATTTCTTATAAGTTTACCATTACTATAAAAGTTTTGTAGAAGGAATTGACAAATCAGAGGAGATGCTCAGCTTTCTCAAGGTAAGGTTTACATGGACAAATTTTTATTAATACACATATTTTAGAAGTTGTAGCCTTTATAGTGAGGCCCTAAGGAATTGTTAGTGATTCATAGTTCACAGCATATTACCTTAAAGGGAATCATTGATCAAACTCTTAGGAAATAGTTATTTACTGCATAGCAATAGAAAAAATTCCCTACATCCATGGACTATTGGTTAATGTGATAAGTTAACCACAGTCATTATGATGTATTATTATAAAGTAGTTTTATCTTTCTACCAGATGCTTGCATGAAGGCTCTGTTACAAGCTACAGGCTAAAAATTGTAAAGAAAGCAGCCTCAGAAGGGCATCTAGTGTGGTTTCATAGTTTAGTCATTGTCAGTTGAGTTGCTATAAACATATGATGTGTCTGTAGCATGCTGATTGTTAAGTCCTTTAGGTATAAACCAAGGAGTAGGATAGTGGGGACAAATTTTCTAAGGAATCTCTATACTGGTTTCCAGAGTGGTTGCACCAATTTACAGTCCCACCAGCAATGTATGAGTCTACCTTTTCCCCCATGTCCTTGCCAACATTTATTGTTGTTTGAATTCTTGATAATTGCCATTCTGACTAGAGATGAAATCTGAAGAGTAGTTTTGATTTGCATCTCTAATTGCTAGAGATGTTGAACATTTTAAAATATATTTATTGATCAGTTGTATTTCTTCTTCTGAGAAATGTCTGTTCAGTTCTTAGCCCATTTATTGTTTGGGATATGTTTTTTTTTTGGGGGGGTGGGTGAGTTTTTTGAGTTCTTTATAGATCCTGGACTTTAATGTTCTATCTTTGGTGCATGTGGCAAAGATTTTCTCCCAATTCTGTAGGCTCTCTTTTCATTGTTTTTGATTGTTTTCTTTTCTGAGAAGATTTTTAGTTTTATACCCTCCCATTTATTGATTCTTGATTTTACTTCTTATGCTTTAGGAGTCTTGTTAAGGAAGTTAGGTCCTAAGGCAATGTGGTGAAGATTTGGGCCTATTGTTTCTTCTATTAGATGCAGGGTCTCTGTTCTAGTGCCTAAGTCTTTGATCCACATTTAGTTGAGTTTTGTGCAGGTTGAGAAATAGAGGTTTAATTTCATTTTGATCCATATGGATTTCCAGTTTTCACAGCATCATTTGTTGAATAGGCTATCTTTTCTCCAGTGAATGTTTTTTAGCACCTTTGTGTAGTATGAGATAACTGTATTTATGTGGGTTTGTCTATGTGTCTTCTATTCTGTACCATTTGTCTTCATGCCTGTTTTGGTGCCAATACCATCCCATTTTTGATACTATGGCTCTGTTGTATAGTTTAAGATCTGGTATTGTGATGTCTTCTTCACTCTTCTTGCTAAGGATTGCTTTGGCTATTCTGGGTCTCTTATTTTTCCAAATGAATTTCATGATTGTTTTTTTTTCTCATTCTATGAAGAATGTCATTGGGATTTTAATAGGAATTGCATTAAATCCATATAACACTCTTGGTAGTATGGACACGCACACACACACATGAGTTGTAGTTGGAAACAATAACTTTATTTTATTTCTTTACTTTTATGTGATGCTAAGGATTGAACCCAGCACTTCTCATGTGCTAGGCAAGTGCTCTACCACTGAGCCACAACCCCAGCGCCAGTATGTATGGCTATTTTGACAATATTAATTGTGCCATCCAGGAGCTTGGGAGATTTTTCCATCATCTAATGTCTTCTTCAGTTCCTTTCTTTAGATTTCTGTAGTTTTTATTCGTTCAACAGATGAATGAATAAGGAAAATATAGTATATATAAACAATGGAATATTACTCAGCCTTAAAGAAGAATGAAATTATGGCATTTGCAGGTACATGGATGGAACTGGAGAATATCATGCTAAACAAAATAAGTCAATCCCCCAAACCCAAAGGCTGAATGTTTTCTCTGATATGCAGATGCTAATTCACAATAAGGGTTGGAGCTAGGGAAGAATAGAGGTATTTTGGATTAGGCAGAGTGAAGGAAGGAAGGGGAGAGGGTATGGAAGTAGGAAGGATCACAGAATGAATCGGATATTATTACCTATGTACATTTATGGTTACACAAATGGTGTGATTCTACATCATGTACAACCAGAAGAATGAGAAGTTATATTCCATTTATGTATGATATATCAAAATGCATTCTACTATCATGTATAATCAATTAGAACAAATGAAAAAATAAATTTAAAAAGAATGGAAGGGACTCAATAAATATGTTCAAAAGAACAAAAATGCAGAATCAGAGTCTTGTAGGAATGACTTCCTATGTACTATGAACTATTGATACTTCAGGAAAGAGATTTTAGTTAAAATTTGCAAGGTGCTAATGTTGTCGGTCTCTACTATAGACTTAGGAATTTCAGAAATATTTTCAATCTAAAAGAAGATCGCTAATCAACAGAAGAATTAATGACATAGGATTAAATAAGTAAAGAGGGAATATTACTGTAGTTACTTGTTTAGAATGAAGTGTTTAACATTTTGAATTTTTTAAGTAGATATATGAACTCATTGAAGCCCCCTCCCAATTAAAATGAATTTTGAATGTTATTAAGAGTTTGGAACTAAGATTTTTAAATTTAATTGTATTAGTAAATTTTAGACAGGGTTAGTTGAATTCATAATATGCAAAAAGAGGTAATTTTCTTTCACATTTCCTCATATTCCAACCCTACTTTCTGATTTGTTTTTAGCTTATATTTTGATGTTTTAGATTGTTAGAACTTGTTCTATAACATACATTTTGGCATATGCTTACAATTATGCTATATTTACATGAATTTAATGCTCATTACTTGTACTTTAACCATTTGTTCTGATTAACCTCTTTTTTAATTGGTGCATTATAATTATACATAATAGTTGCATTCATTATGCCATATTTATACATTCACATAATTTGATCAATCTCATTCCCCTTTCCCTTCCCCACCCCTCCCATCTCCCCCTGATTCACTTGCTTTACTCTTACTGATTTCTCTTCTAATACTATTATTATTTTAATTTGTATATCATATACACATATATACACATTGTGTGTATATATATACACACACACATTATATATATATGTATACACAGTGTGTGTGTGTGTGTGTATATATATATATATATATATATATTTCATTGCACTATTAATTGTCTGGGTTTTGTTGTTGCCAGTTTTTTCAAGAAGGGCTAAAAATAATGACTTCCCAAACTTTCTTAGTTGAGAATTTATGCTTGTGGCCTTTATATTTGTAAAACTGTTGACTTACTATAATATTATTGAGCAATATTTTATTTCACTGAAAATATTTGACTCTTGCTCTATTGTCTTTTGACATTAAAAATAATTATGGAGAAGTCTGACAATAGTCTCTTCCTTAGAGATAACTTGCTTTTGTTGAATACTTTAAGAATTCTTTACAATTGAAGGTTAATAACTTTATCAGAATAAGGTCATTTGATATTTTCCTAGAACATTTTTTGTACCTTCAATAGGTTGTATCTGCAATTCAAATAAATATTCTTAAATACTAATTAATCATATCTACTGTATTTGTTGAGTTTAACCCATTTTAACAGACTTAATTTTTCAGATCAATTTTAAGTTCACACCAAAATTGAACAGAGTGCAGAGAGTTGATAACCCTTCCCCACTAACAGCATTCTACACCAGAGGTGTGTTTTACAATTGATGAGCCACACTGATACATCATTAGCATCCAAAATCTATCGTTTACCTTAATGTTCTTTCTTGGCATTATATATTATACAAGTTTTGACAAGTGTATAAGGACATATATTATAGTATCATGCAGAATAATTTCACTGCCCTAAAAAATACTGTGTTTCACATAGTCATCATTCCATTTCCCCTAATCTATGGAGACCATCTATATTTTTACTGACGCTATAGTTTTGCTTTCTCTATAATGTTGTGTAATTGGAATCATACAGTATGTAGCCTTTCTCAATTGGCTTCTTCACTTAGCAATATATAGTTTAAGGTTTTTCATGTTTTTTTGTTTGTTTGTTTTATGGCTTGATTACTCAATTCTTTTTAGTGTTGAATTCTATTCCATTACTTGGATTGCCACAGTTTATTTATTCATTCACCTATGGAAAGTCATCTTGCTTTCTTCCTACTTTTACAATTCATGTTTAAAATTCCTACATATTCTCTATATTTAAAATTTCCTCCTTACTTATGTTATTTAATCTTTTATTCATAATTCTCACCTTGATTATCTCAATGTACCTGTCTTGATGTTAGTAATTCAACTTTGATTCATCACTGTCTCATTTTTTTTTATTTCTAATTTCTATGTTAAATGAAATGTTGTTACTTTGGCTTTTTAACTCATTTCCTTAGACCTGCCATCTCCATTTTTATAATTCTACTTCTCTTCTTATGCCTTTAATTTTTATTTTTTTCTTTCATAGAACTAAGTTTTTATTAAGCTGTTTGAAATGTAAAAATGTTTGTGGGGATTTTCTCTCTGCTTATTGTGTTATGTTTTCTTCCTGAATGGATTTTATCTGTTTATGTTCTTTTCCTTGTTATTATTGTAATATGTTTACATATTTGGTGGGGTTTTGTCTTTTTAAGTTACTCTTGCTCATATTTAGGCATGTGGTCCAAACTTCTTTTTTTTCTCTAATTCCTGACTCTTTTCACAACATCGGAGCATTAGATTGGGATCTTGATACTGCAGATGGTAGGTATCTGGGAAGACAGGAAAATTCCAATGAAGTTCCCTGCAGTCCTTATTAGAATGTGTGGTCTGTTTCTCTTTCTTAAGAGTTCCTTAAACTTCTTAAATCAGGGTCAATTCTTTCTAGTGTTGGGTCCTATCTCTATGGAGGCATTAGGTCTGGCTTCAAGTCATACCCATAATTTTGTGCATCCTGGAACCTTCATTTCTCTTGAGATTTTTTTTTTAATTTTTTTAAATACTTCCGAATTTCATCTTTCATCCTGAGTCAGATGAGGTACAAGATAACCACATTGACTGTTTATGTCTCTCCTTGCTCATGGGTATTTATGAGAGTTCCTATAAATTTTCCAATTCATTAGTCTGGCTCAGAGGTAGGTCAGTGTTCATTAAACTTTCAGTAATTTGCTGACAGATTCTGCCTTTTCCCCTTGGTTATTAGTTTTTGAAGTTCAATGTTTTAAGTCATGTTCCTTTTCTTTTTTGCCTGGGGCTAATCACTGTTTGTTGTTGTTGTTATTGTTGTTGCTGATGTAATGATCTTTCACTCTGCTTATCCAGTCAAAATTCTCTCCAAAGTGAATTTAAGGCACTGAGTATTGTATGACAGATTTGAACTTTATTTATTAGTTGAATTGCTTTAGGCATCTTGCATAACATCTCCTTGTAAATTTATTTGCTTTTGAATGATACAATACTCACTTCATGAACTGTAGTCAGGAATTGTTGATACACGTAAACACTTAACTTTAATTAGGAGACTTCTGGAGTAGTCTAGGTAAGATGTGATTATGGTTTTAATAAGATTTGTGGAAGGACAGAAGTAGACAGAGTTAAGATATTTTTAGATGCTCTCATGACAGGACCTGGTTCAGGTTGTGAAATCTGACAAACTTGGTTTAAATCCTAGTTCTACCACTTATGACTATGTGCAACTATGTTAGTAGGTCTAAGAATCAGATTTATCAAGTGAAAGACAGAAGGTATAATTGTTATGAAGACAAAGAAAAATGATATAAGATTCCTAAGTACTGGGTCTGACAGAACAAATTCTGGGTGAATTTTAGCTACTGTTAGCAATAATTGGATTAGGATTAATTTTATATCTGATTTTATTATTGATATTTAACTCAGAAGTAAAGGAAGAAAGAGATCCCAATTGAACCTTAGGCTTTTGCATTTGTTGAACAGATGTTACTTAATCAAATTTGGAAAAATCAAGTCACATTTTCTAGGACAAGGAGTCAAATCATGAGTTCCTCTAAGTTTTCCATATATGAAAATTAGTAAAGTATCATTGACATCCTCTTAGCATTTTCTCCATAAAACTAGTCATTTCCCTAGTTAAAGTGTGTTATTTAAATGTAGAAATAGAATAGGTAAATGTATAATAGGATGATGCCTTCCATATTTTTAACAGGCCAAATTTATTGATACTATTTAAAATATTGTTATTACCTTTAGCAGTCATGTCACCATCTTGCATTACTCTTCCACAAGAAGATCCTACATGCCTAATGAAGAATT
>NW_026000249.1:12043446-12052599 GCF_001458135.2 Marmota marmota marmota | reverse complement strand
CATGATGAGCAGAAGAACATATTTCAGGCTGAAAAGCATATGGCACCTAGTTCATATCAGACATTCAATTAGGTTTATATGATTTCTAGGTCTTGAATGCCTGCATATCCTTTATTTTAAGAAGACTCAAAGTAATTAACTTTATTTAAATGAAGAATAAAATATTGTGACAGGAACTTCAGAAACATCAATAAACTAAAGGTTCATACAAGGCCCAACTTAAATGTCCTCTGTGGCCAATAGAATCTTGAAGGCAATGATCAATGGATGCATTTTGGTTTGAATATCTACCACTAACATTCCTAATCATATTCCTTTAACAAAGGATAGGGTAAAGAAAAAACAATTTGTTTAAAATGACCATGTCAATAGATGGATTCTAGATAGGGAAAAGGGGTGGGAGGGAAAGGGAGGGGGCAGGGTATTAGCAAGGATGGTGAAATGTGATGGACATCATTATCCAAAGTACATGTAGGAAGACACGAATTGGGTGTCAACATACTTTATATACAAACTGAGATATGAAAAATTGTGGTATATATGTGTAATAAGAATTGTAATGCATTCCACTGTCATTTATTTTAATCAATTTAAATAAATAAATGAATAAATAATATGGCCATGTCTATACTATGGATGAGACAATCCATGAAACTTAAGTAGTATGCATATTTAAATAGTATGCATGTATGTGGATATAATAATCATAGGATTTTATTAAAATATATTACAAACTTCAGGTAGCATATGTCTTGGTTCTGATGTTCCCTTTAAATTCTTCCCATAAGCCCTCATAGAAATCCTGAGATAAAAAGTTGAAGACAAAAGTCTCCAATCTGTTGCTACCACAAGTTCTCTTCTTCTTCTTTTTTTTTTTTCTTTTTTAAAATTCTTGTGTCTACACTATTCTGCATCATTTACCATTTCTTTTATCAGGTTTTAGTACTAGCTGCAAAAGTACTCAATATTCAAATTCAGTTTTCCTTAAAGCTTACACTTTAATACATATATTTAACTAATTTTCTATAGCTCCAGCTATGTGCCTCTGTATTTTCTAATCCACACATCTTTCTTCCATTGGGTCCTTGATAGACATCTATTGTTTGTTACCCCAGGAAGGGTTCTTTCCTCTATTTCCTTTCTTCCTCTTGTTCACTGTTTGAATGCTTTACATGTTCTCATCTGAACTGTAGTAGGTGGGAAGGGTTATGGCCTGCCCTCGATTTGACAAAAATAAAGAAGCCTCAAGTTGAATAATATATTTTTTAAAAAGTCTTCCCCTCCTATTTATTGCTCACTTTTTGCACCAAATATCCTCTTCTGACTACCTCCTGTGAATAGTCAAGGTCCTTTTCCATTTGTCCTACTTCTTACTGACATATATTAAGATACATTAGCTTATCTCTGAATATTGTCAAATTTCTTTTGAAGATTTTTCTTTTGGAATCCATTTTGATCAGCCATACCCTGTTCCTAGAAATGTTTTACCAAAGTCTTTATCTAATGCAGAGTTATCTTCTATTAACTCTTTTATAAATTCACCTTCTTAGTACCTCTTAATGGAAGCTGGTAGCTTTACACACAAATTGCTTATGAAACCCTAAATGAAGATGCTAGGAGTAAATAGCAAGTCCTTTTAATTCTGGGAGTTCTCAGTGACTTATATCCTTGGGTAGCATATTTGCTTTCATAGTAGTTGCATCGAACACAAGTAATCTGTATTAAGATGTGTCTTCTCCCTAAAGAAATCTGTTATCTAATTTATCAATTGCATTATACCAAAATTCTGCATATTAAATTGATTGAGAAGAATTGATTGTTGATTTCAAAAACTAGTTGGATGGTAAGTGTTATTTAGAAATTATGTTCAAGTGTATTATCTGGGCCTGAATGTGTTAATTTCAGATAGTGGCTTTCAATTTTAGTAGTTTAATAGCCAAACATTCTATTCAATTTTCAAAACTTATTAAATTGATTTAACCAAATCATATCTGCAAGCTCTCAAAATTTATTATCCACAATTCTTCTAGAATTATATTCTAAATTGCAAGTCTGAATAAATTGAATCTTGTTTAAACTCTGATATGTTCCCTTCATTTTCTGGGTAAAAATTTAAACTTTTTAATAGATACCTCAAAGATGTCTGTGCTGTGGCCTCGACCTCCATCTCCAGTATCAAATCTAACTAACCACACCACAACTCACAGTGTAATGTTCACCCATATTATTATGTTCTCTTTCTTTCCTTATCACATCTGCTTGTTATGCATCTTTAATAATCAAAAAAGTCTAACTTTGTTAGCCATATTTTTTTCAGTAATGAATTTGGTATGGGTTGGTAAGCTTAAGTCCTGAGACCCTACAGAAAAATCTAGGATCTCAGTGGTTCTATGATTGTTCTTTCCATAACTAGCAAATGCTCAACTTTGGAAGCAAGTCTTTTGTTATATTCCAACATAATTCTTGGAAAAATTGTTCTAGATATCAAACTCTAGGCATGATTTACATCTTCTCTTGTTACTGTTAATCTCAGTGACTCCTTAAAACTTTATAATAGCATACTATGAATATTTTCAATGTTTCCAAAATATGAGAAATTCCAACAAAATTAATATTTTGAAATAAAAACATTCTGTGTCTTATCACCATATATCCCTTCCTCCAATTTAAAAATATAGTCAATAAGATTGCCTGAGTATTTCTATCTAACAAGTCCATTACACTTTTGAGAAAGAATTTTCTTCCCTCTTGACCTGGTTGAATACAATATTCCCAGGGTTCAATATTTAAATCCACAATATCTTCAACAGTGAGATGTCCAGAGTTTACAAATGCATTTCAATTCTTTTCAGCTCTCATTCCTCTTTTAACACTGTATTTTCTTTTAAATTGGATTATGCTTTTCTTACCACCTTATCATCCTTTCATCCCCACCAAGAAATATAAAATTTTCCTACTTGTGAATCTCTTTATGGATTTACATTGCTAATTCTGCATTCATTCAGTGAAAGTTTTTTTTTAAGTGTGTAATAGAGGAACAGAACAGACATCAGAGAGAGAACTTCATATCTAAGTTATCCCCCCTTTTTTTCCAAGCCAGAGTAATAAAAATAGATACCATTCATCCAGGAACACATCACTTCGGATCAGAAAGAGAGATTTCTTTCACATTTAATGCTGGAGAGTATTTTTAGGTAGAACTGGTCTATTTAGATTACCAAGGTGTACCCAGTGTTTCCCAGATTTTTATTTGTCAGAAAAGACTCAGGAAGACTTTCTTTCTTGTGAGAAGGCTCATGATTTAACATTGCATTTTTATTAGTGTATGCTGAATGACTGGCGATAAGCCTCTCTAATAACATTAAAATTCCAAGAGTCAGTGTGATCTAGTGATTGAAAACACGTATTCTGGTTTAATTCCCAGCCCTACAAGTTTCTAGCTCTGTGGGCAAATCACTTAGCCTCTTCATGCCCTAGTTTTCTCAACTTTAACATGGAAATAATAATGGCATGTATTTTATACGTTTGTGATAAGGTTTAAACTAATTAAAATATATCAAATTGCTTAGAAGAGTGACTGAAACAAAGTACCACGTGAATAGTTGATATTATTATTAATGCTTTTATTTGATTGACTTCCCATTTTACTCCCCCATATACATCATACCAAATGAAATAAACCAGAGATAAAGTCAAGGGTTGAATTTTTTGTACATATGTACAAGCTAGAAATAAAGAGGAGAATAAAAGAAATTAAAAATAGGACCAATTAAAAAAAGAAAGGGGATCCAGAGGGAGGGAGGAAGGGAGGACATGGGGCAACACTAGGGAATGAAATTTACCAGATTATGCTATGCCAATGTGGGAATATACCACAATGGATCGTGTGTGTGTGTGTGTGTGTGTGTGTGTATGTGTGTGTGTGTGTTTGTGCGTGTGGGGGGGTGTATAATGATAATGTGCTAATTAGAATAATAATAGAAAGGAGATCAGTAGAATACAGTGAGCAAAAGGAGGGAGGGAGGATAAGGAAAGAAACATCATAGGGCATGACAGTGATCAAATTATGTTATGTGCATATATTAATATGGCATAATGAATCCTACTATTATGTAAAATTATAATGCACCAATTAAAAAAGAAATTAAAGTAGCCCTTTGTAACAGGACATTTACAAAAAAGACACAGTTTTCTTCTTTGCAGTAGTTGAGTATAATCAAGTTTATAAGCCAAATTTAACTTTTGGAATGTAGTTTATGAAATGAAGTCAGTGTAGAGTCTGAGTTTTCACTGTCCAAAGAGGGTAATTGCTAGCCAAATGTGGCTATTTAAATTTAAATTCATTAAAATTAAAATGTTAATCATTAGTTGTACTAGTCACACTAGCCACATTTCAAATGCTTGGTGGTCACACATGACAAAGTGATTAATGCACTGGGCAGTTTAGATATAGAACATTTCCATCATCACAGAAAGTTCTTTTGGATAGCACTGATGATTACAGTCTGATACTCTGTATGCATATTCTTTCCTCTCAAACAAGAAACATTGCCACCTATTTCTATCTAATCATATAAATCTATTTGGCCCTGGAGTATCTTTCAGTCATTACCACTTTTCTTCCTTTAAATCTTCTCCTTTTCAATTCATAGTGTATTAGTCATCTAGGAATTACATGCTAAAGAAGTAGGTTTACTGAATATAATCAAGACACTTCCTTTGAATTGGACTTTCTTAACCAGTCTTCTAAGCAAGGAAAGGGCGTTAAAGTATTGTGTGAATATTAAAGTTGTTAGTCTTTTTTAAAGACTAAAGAATTATGATTAAAATTTTCAATTGAATTTTTGCTTTGAGTAAAGGGCAATTGTTTTCTATTTCTGGCTAATTAAAATTATTTTAATCATCCTATTTATTGACTTAAGGAACTCGTCCTTTCCCATCACTACATAGTTCTCTATAATTTTACGTATGTTTTTACCTATACTGTACAGGTTATCAATTCTACCTTAATCTTTCTCCAGTCTCAAAATAATCCTGAAAGTAAAAGTAAGAGAATATGGTAGGTTTTCTCCTTGGATTTCCTCAAAAGCAGATCCTTAAGACAGGAATTTGGATAGAAGCATTTTATTTGAGAAGTGTTCCCAGGAAGCACTGTGAAGGAATGAGAAAGTGAGAGGGGAAAGGGGAATAAACAAATATAAAGAACACAAATGAGTAGTTTGCTGTGGGCAACTCAGGTTCAATCTTACCAGGGCCCATCAAGTGACTGAGTGTGACTGAGTAGAATACAACTCAGAGTTGTCCCACACAAAGGTAAAAAATATAGTGTATTCATATACAAACTCCTACCCCTTAATTGCTGAGAGTGATTCTTGGGCATTACCCTCTACACATTTCCTGACTGCCCCACCAGTGGATTAAGCAGGATTCTAAGGCAAAAGCAACACCAGGCAGAGAGATGCAAGAAACTTGTCGTGGAAACTGTCTCTGGTATAAGCCAGAGGTATAGGAAGGGTGATGATACCTATCTGCTGTAGCTGGCCACTACACACAATTTGAGTGGCAATCCATTCATCTGTGAATGTAATGATTGAACATTTGAACTTTCTTTTTAAGTATTTTTATGAAGTAAATAGATTTAAGCTTCAATTTCATATATATATATATCCATATTTTTCAAATATATATTTAAATGACAATATAGAAATATGTATCAATATCCTCTAAACAAATTGTACTCTTTTAACCTAGTAATTTTATTTCTGGAAGTTTATTGTATTTTGTTTTGTTTTGCAGGACTAGGAATTGAACCCAGAGTCTCTTTACCATTGAGCTACAGCCCCAGCCCTTTATTATTATAATTAATTTTTAAAAATTTGAGACAGGGTTTTGCTTAGTTGCTGAGGCTGACATCAAACTTATGATCATTTTGCCTCAGACTCCCAAGTAGCTGGGACTACAGGTGAGCCTCACCACAATCTTCTGAGAAATTTATTTCAAAGAAACAAGGATATGCCAAATGATAGCTGCAGTATTATTTATAATGGTAGAACAAACAGAACAACCTAATTCTAAAAATATAGTATTGGTTAAATAAGTTATGATGTAATATTATGTAGCCAATTGAAAAATGATTATGAATTATTAAGGGTCCATATGTATAACATGTAGAATGGTTCATGATGTATTTATGATCATAAAACAGTTGTAAAAGAGTATATGTAGTATAACCTCAGTTATACACAGGCACATACACAGGCAAGGGGAAAATAGTTGAAATATCACACAAAATAATTAAGAGTGGTTATTACCAGGTTATGGGATTAGAGGTAATTTAAATTTTTATTGATGCTTTCTAAAATTTCTGCAATAAATGTTATTTTTATAACTACAAAAATCATTAAATACCATTTTAAAGTGAAATTAACCTTTTTAATATTGACATTTTCAAACCTGAAAACCTATTGATTCTTTATGTATAATTGCATGTTAGATTCTAAATCTAGCAATTAGGCACAAGAGCATCTCACATTTCTTTTCCTTAGACAGGGTAGAAATATGTATCATATTAGGGAGAACTTGATTGCAAACATGTATGTGCTTTGAATGCAACCAGGCAGATTGTTGCTGAAGTCATTTTCTTTGCCTAACTGGAATAATGTTATGATTTAGCCTGTAGGATTCCCTGGAAAATAGAATTTTGAAGGCAGATAAACTGTGTCCCTGGATAAAATAAGCTTCTGACATACATCAAAACAAGCTGGTTATTGACCTGTTTGTATGCTGTATATGTAGTTTCTTATGGTAAAATCACTTTCTCAGTAGTGCAAACACTATAGATGGTGATAAATTATTAAAATGACTCTGAGAAGAAGGCTAGCATAGTAAGTTTGTGAAATTGGTATGAAACATATGGAGAGACAATTTTATAGCCACAATCTAGCCCTCTAACTTCATAACCTTTAAAGAATGAATGAGTGTGAAAAGACTGAACCACCTTTACATAGTCTTACAATAGTCTTCCTATTGTTAACAAAATAATGCAAGGAGAATGAGTTAGTCATTATATATTTATTATTTTNTTAAAAAAAAATGAGTATAGGTAGATTGTGCCTTCAAGCTCTGGTTCTAACTCTAAGTTGTTTTATAGTCCTTGGGAGAAAACACACAGTTCTTTGAACATCACTTTTCTTGTCTATAAATATGGAATATATCCCTGTTTCCTATTTCACAGACTTCTTAGTGGTCATGTAAATGTTCTTTCCAAACAAATAAGTATAGATAATCAATAAATAGTTAAGTACTTAGGTAGCTAGAGAGCTTATAGTGCTTCTCACTGCATCTACTATATTTCAGATCCTATCAATCAATCAATTTTGTTGCTTCCATTATTCCTTTATCATTCATTTAAAATGTCATATTAATTTCCCAAATTAAAAGAGAATTTCAATAGCTCTTCATGCCTATGAAATGACATCCAAACTCATTCTCTTATTTGACTTTAGGGAAAAAACAATAAGTGAACTAAAGTCATTTTTATTGAACATCTACTTTTTTTGAGGCACTGTGCAGAATAGTGTTGAAATCAAACTTGAAACATGGTGGCTCAATAAAAAATACCCATAGATATCACAGCACTTCCCAACAGTGTAGAGTTGTAATATTTCTAGTACTGTTCCCATTATCAGGTGAGTCATTTGGACAAAATTTCAGTTTGTAAGTATTGAGACTAAAGTAAATAGCTTTCAAGTATTCCTCCCTAATATGGTTATTTGTTTGCAGAATGGAATAACCCCTGTCAAATTTCATGGTTCAAGGAATAACAGTATTTGAGTTTGATGTGTGAAAGTGTAAATAACTTGAATAAGTGGGAGGGTTTAGCTGTCAATCAGAAAAACAATTCTAATGGGCAATATTATGTGACCTTTGCCTGTCTTTGTGCATTCAGTGACACCCAAAATTATGCATAAGTCCCTAAACTAATTACATTTTGATTTGAAATAGTACACAAACATTATTAAATAAAAATAAAAGTTAAATTATAGGGTTGTTTGAATTGCCTTTGTAGAATCTTTGGCAGTGTTGTTCTGGTCCTGCTGATTGCTGGTTCCGGGCAGAGGCTTCTGTGAAGTTTGCATATTGAAACAAGCCAACAAATTGTGTATGTCATTGTATTTAGTATTGAGCAGCTGCAAGAACACAATAAAATATATTAAATATATATCCCAGCTTTCATACCTAGAAGGATATCAACCAAAGCGACACTATAACCACATATTCATCAATACCTCTTAGCAACATTCTATGTGGAAAAACTTATCATATGTAAGGACGGAGCTGAAGATAACTGCAAGGCATGGACCTGGTGGCAAGTGGTTTCTAAAGACATGACACTAGAAATGAGAGTGCATGGCCACTGAAAATGCTTTTGGGGAACTGAGAAGAAATTGGTTCTGAACATATATATTTTAATTTTCTCAAGGTTAATCATGAAGTTACTTGACTAATGGTGTTTCAAAAGTAAACTATTTTAAACTTATACATTGTTTAAGAACTACCCTTCTCTACAACTCTAACACATACAGACTCATAAACTCTCATACAGTGCCATTTAAAAATAGAAATGGGGCCTGGGGTTGTGCCTCAGTGATGGAGCGCTTGCCTAGCACGTGTGAGGCCCTGGGTTTGATCCTTAGCACCACATAAAAATAAAATAAAGATATTGTGTCCAAAATAAATAAATAGATAAATAAATAAATAAATAGAAATAGAAATAGACCAAGGATACAAACTTTAAGTTCATAGGCAATGAGGTTTTTGTAATAGTGTTACTTTGTCTCTTCATGCAAGGCCCTTGTTTAGAATCCAGGCATTTTAAGGTTACCAAATAGACCAAAATCACATTTTGGAATGATATGGTGCACACCTGTAATCCCAGCAGCTTGGGAAGCTGAGGCAGGAGAATTAAAAGTTCAAAGTCAGCCTCAGCAACTTAGCAAGGCCCTAAGCAATTTAGCAAGACCCTGTCTCAAAATGAAAAATAAAAAGGGATGGGTGGATGTGGCTCAGTGTTTAAACCCCTCTGGGTTCAATCCATGATATGGAGAGAGAGAGAGAGAGAGAGAGAGAGAGAGAGAGAGAGAGAGAGAGAGA
>NW_026000249.1:12010386-12040174 GCF_001458135.2 Marmota marmota marmota | reverse complement strand
TGGAGAGAGAGAGAGAGAGAGAGAGAGAGAGAGAGAGAGAGAGAGAGAGAGAGAAATGTACTTATTAATTAAATCAATAGTTGTTAAAATGTAAATGAGTCTAAAATATCTTATGATGCTTGCATTTACCATTTTAGTTTATATGTAGTATGTTAGTATGTATTTCTTAGTCAAGGAACCCAGGCCATAAGAGCTGACGTTTTTCTTAGATAGTTTTCAGGCAAAATCAGTTAATCACACATTTATACTTGTAAGGTATTGGTAGGGAACACCTCTTCTACCACCTCATGCCTCTGCAGAATTCAGCTTCTTCATTTACTCTGTGAAGCCATTTATTTCAAGACTGCTTTCCCTGGAGAAGTGGAGCCTTGACTAAAAGATGAAATGGACAAATTCATGATCATGGATTTCAAACCATGGTCACTAAAGTCAGTGATATCTTCTGCTATCAAGTGGTACTTTGGGAGACACATCTTGAACTGGAGGACACTACTGCTTCAAGAAGTAGGAGAGGGCCTGTATTCAATTTCAAATCTGGACTAGAGAGAAGAGCCTCTCCCTGCCTCCCTCCCCTTCATTTCTCTTTCACTACCCATTTGCCATCCCCTGTATGTGTGTGTGTACATGTATGTGTAAGTATCTCATTCCCTTTCTCTATCACTCTCACTCTCTTGGTGCTTCACTGTGTCTCTTTTTATGTTCCCCTTTGGATGTCTGTCTTCATAATTGAAATTGTAATTCATTGTCTGGGTTTCTCCAAGGTCATATTGCTTAATTCTTTCATAGCCATAAAACCCTGAGTAATAGTAGTTCCCAAGAAAAGTGAAATTTCCTAGAATGGCCACAGCTTCATCTTCTTTCTTTCTTTATAATTTCTTGGTTTAATCTAGCTAGAATTTAAGTAAGTATTTAAAAGGCCATCTGCAATAATTTATGCAGAACCTAGGGCTGCACTGTGTAATATGGTAGCTCCTATTTACATGTGGCTTATAAGCATGTGGAAATAGCTAGTGACACTTGGATATATTGGGTTAAATATATTATCTATTTGCTTGTAAAGTATATTATTAAAATTAATTTCAGCTATATATTTTTACAGTTTTAGAAATACTAAATTATCTATGTGGCTTACATTATATTTGTATTTGACAGTGCTGATTGAGGTGTTTTCTTTTAAAAAATAAGGTCATAAATTTAAAATCTATTTCTGGTCATTTATAGAGAATATAGTTATTTTGCAGCTGGAAAGCTTTTCAAATATTTATTATGTCATATTTTCTGAATTGAGTCTTAATCCTTTCTCCTGCTATGTCTAATCCTCTGTCTAATCCATGTATTGAGTTCTTTAAAAAAAAATCTCAGTGACCATATTTTTCTCCCAGATATTGTTCAGTATTTAATTCTTTTTTTTATAAGTCCACACTCAAATATTACCATATTAGTGAGGCTTTCATTGATCACGTGATATAAAATAATACCCCTATAATCCTTACACCTCCCACACACTTTTCAGTCCTCTTTTTCAGTGTTGTCTTACTTTGTATTTTTCTCCGATGTCCCATATAACCATTTACCATAATATGTTTTCTAGCTAATTATCTGTTTTTTCCATGTTCCATCTTCTTCCTCTTCTGTACACATTGGTATTTAAGCTCTATGAAAGCAGTGGCTTTGTTGATTTATTGCACTGAAGTTTTCCCCATGTCTGGCTCACAATAAGTGCTCAATGAATCATGGTTGAATAAATGAGTCATATGGTTCATATATACTTTTTTAGTCACTAACCACATGTGGCTATTGAGTACTTTAATTGTGGCTAATCCAAATTATACAGAAAAAACAAATTAAGATACACTATTAAGTATGAAATAGGTACTGGATTTCAAAAACTTTGTATAAAAAGATGTTAAATAAAGGTAAAATAAAAACATTAAATATAGTTAAACCATATTATAAAAAACAGTTTTTATCTATTCTTTTACCTTTTTAATCTGAAAATTTCATTGTATTTGAAATTGCATAGATGATTCACACTTGGGGCTCACAACATTTATATTGGATGGTGTGGTTATAAATTCAAAAGTCTTTAGAGTTTTCTGTTATGAATTACTAGGTTGCTGATTCTCTTGTTTATAATATCTGTTGGCTTTTCCCTGGTTGGTAATACCATCTATATATTTTTAAACATTTGTTGTTAGTTCATTTAAAGGATAGCTTATTATTTTTTTAATAGGAATCCCTTGTGACCTGCATTTATGTTTGTTCCTATTAGGCTGTCTTGGTTGTTTAGAGTGTCAAAGGACCAGTACAAGTATTATGTTCGTGTATAGTCTTGGTCGATCCTAAATTCTGACTCTACCTATGTGGGACCCAGTTTTAGTGATTTAATTTCTCTCTGAAGATTTATTGTCATCTCACAGGGTAGGTATGTGGAGCATTTTTATTTCCTGTTCACTGAGATCACAGTCTTTCAAGCATCTCAGTTTTATTCCCACATCTCACTTTCTATATCCAGCTTTGAGTGAGTAAAGCCGTTATCACCCATTCCTTTGTGTGAATTAAAATTGAAACTCTGTCATTATTGGGTTAGTATTATATCCAGGGCTACAACAAAATTGTCGTATGTTCCTGGAATTCTGGCTTTTAGGAACCTCTTCAATTCTATCTCCTGGAGAGTACACAGTTTTGAGGTAAACTGTGTATTAAATGGCTTTTGTTTATCCAAGATCACTAGATCTTATAGGCAATGGATTATTGTACTAGCTAGCTGAATCATTTTGCTGAGATCTGAAATCTAACCCTTTTCCTGTTTTTAGACATTAGATTGTTTTCAACTCTTCATAATGTGAAACGTGCCAAAGTGAACATCTCTAAATGTAATTTTTTCGTGTATGTTTACCTCTTATGGAGGAATCCTGGAAGTAAAATTATTGAATCAAAAAAATGAACATAAGACTGTATCTTATAGACATATAGATCATTGGAACTTAGAATCTAGAAATTGACCTATACAACTACAGCCAACTTATCATTAAGAAAGAAACAATTCAGTGCAGGAAGGATACTCTTTTTAGTAAATCATATTAGACAATTGGATATCAATGGACCCAAAAATAAATAAATAGACCTAAACCTAAGCCTCAAATTTTATACAAAGATTAACTCAAAATGGATCAGGAACTAAATGTAAACTATAAAATTATAAAAATTTTATAAGAAAACACAGTAGAAAATCTTCATGATTTGGTTGAGGCAAAGTTCTTAGATATTAAACCCAACACACAATCCATAAAGACCAATTAATAAATTGGTCTTTATCAAAAATGTTAGGCCTAGGGTAATAGTTCAGTGGTAAGTCTTTTTCCTAGCATGCATGAAGCCCTGGGATCAATTCTCAGCATTGCAAAAAAAAAATCAAACTTTTGTTCTGTGAAATAATTTACTAAGACAGTGAGAGTATAAAACACTGACAGTAACAAATATTCACAAATCACGAATGCAATTGAATGGGTTCATATATAGAATATAAAAATGACTCAAAATTCAAAGATAACAATTGCATTAGAAATCAGGCAAAAGACTTGACCAGATTAACTAAAAAGGCTATACAAAGGCAAATAAACACATAAAATTATGTTCAACATTGTCAACCATTTGATAAATACAAAATAAAGCCATGAAATAAACACACATGTATCAGAATGGCTAAAATAGAAATCAGTGACAACACCAAATACTGGTGGGATGTAGAACAATTGAATTTGTCATACATTGTTAGTGGAAATGTAACATGGTACAGTTTGGTATTTTCTTATAAATTTATACCAAGCTGGGTATAGTGGCACATGCCTATAATCCTAGTGGCTCAAGAGGCTGAGGCAGGAACATTGCAAGTTCAAAGCCAGCCTCAGCAGCTTAGTGAGGCCCTAAGCAATTCAGTGAGACACTGTCTCTAAAAACAATATTTTTAAAAGGGGTTGCAGATGTGGCTCAGTGGTTAAGCACCCCTGGGTTCAATCTCTAGTACCCAAAATTAAAAATTATGCCTTATACTTTCCATAGGACCCAGGAATTACAATCCTAAAATGTTAACCATTTTTGTCCAAGGTAGTGCCTCCTTTCCTGATAGCCTATATCTGGTAGATGATAACAAGATGTAAGGGCCAGTACCCTTTTTCTTGCTTCTACAAATTCTGAAGGGTGTAGGAGAAATGCTGTGGAATAATATTGGCCAAGTTATATTGTTATATCATGTATATGTATGAATATGTAATGATCCCACTATTATGTATAATTACAATATATCAAGAAAATATGGAAGAAAAAATAATTTAAAAAAATTTAGAAATAATTCCTAGTAAGGTCAGTTATGGCTTCCCTTGAAGATATATTGCAGTCCGTCTTCTCTGTACTCATTGATGTCTTTCTTCTCTTCATGTCCTTCTATAGATCCCAAAGGTAACCTCTAATAAACCTCTTGCATGCTAGTCTTTGCCTCAGAATCTGCCTCTTATGGAACTCCATATGTTACATGATCATATTGAAGACCAGCTCTTCAATATGAGGACGTCTCCCCTAGAGCTAGTAAGCTTCTCAAAGTCAGTTACAAACGACCTTCATATTTAAGCTTTGTATCCTTCCAGCTTCATTGGTTTCCTGAGCTAGTAACCTGAGGACAAAATACACGAAAGCACATCAGTAATCTCAGCAATTTTGTTTATTAAAAATATAATTGAAAGCAATCCTTTTTGAGTTTTCAGTAATATAATATTACTTAAGGAGGCTTTCAGAAGACTTATACTACCTGATACCAAGATACCAAAGTAAAGTAATATAGTGTGGTATTGGTGCAGGGATAAAAATAATATACCAATGATATATGCTAGAATCTTGAAACACATTCACCTTATACAAAGGTCAAAGGTGACACTGCCATGCTAGATGGAAAGAATGGCCTTTTCAATTAATAGTACAGAGACATTTAAATGCCTACATAAATTAATTTTGATTCCCACCTCACACCAATAAAAATCAATTTCCAGGCAAATTTCAGACCTGAATAGGAAATATAAAACAAAAGTTTCTAAAAGAAAGCATAAAATTGCTTCCTGATATTGAGGTAGGCAATAATTTCATATGTAGGACTAAAATAACACTATAAAGGAATTTATTGTCAAATTGGACTTCATTTTAATTATGAACTCATGTTCATCAAAGGCCTTATTGATAATGTAAAATGGCAGACTATATAGTATTTACATATATATGACAAAGGGCTAAAATCTAGAATCTATGAAAATACTGAACAAAAATAAAAATGATTGGCAACCTAAAAGAAAAATGATCAAAAGACTCAAGTAGGCCTTTCATGAAAAAGGATATCTGATGTGCAATAAACACATGAAAAGGTGCATAACTTCATGAGTCATCAAGGAATTGCAAGTTGAGATCACAGAGAAATACTAGTGTAAATTTTATCAAAAAGGCTGAAATTAAAAACAAGACAAAATGTGATAATACCAAGAATTTGCAAGGATGTAGAGCAAGTGGAACCCTAATATATTGCTGGTAGGAGTGCAAATTAACTTTGAAAATTCATTTGGTAATATTTACTGAGGCTGAACATACACATACCCTAGAACACAATCACCTAATCCTAGAATGCCAACTTAAATGTATACATACATACATCAAAGATATGTATGATTATTTATAGCACTATTATTCATAATATTTAAAATTTTAAATTAACCTATTGTGCATCAACAAAGTAAAAAATAACTTGTCATATAATAATACAATGTTACCTTGCACAACAATAAAAATGAACCATAGCTACAAGTACTTACTTCACTAGATCTCACAAGCATAATTCTGGACAAAGAAAGCCAAATACAAAAGAGAATATACTGTGTGAGTCCACTCATATGAAATTCAAAAGCTGGTAACACTAATTTATGGGGAGAGAAGTCAATGGTAGTTTCATTTTAGAGGAACTATCTGGGAGATGGCACAGAGGGAGGGAACTTCTGGGCTTCTAATTCTTGATCTGGATGGTTATTTTATGGGATTACTTTATGAAAACACTCATCCATCTGCAAACTTATTACTCAGCATTAACAGAAAATAAAATCATGGAATTTTTAGGTAAATGGATAGAATTGGAGAATATCATGCTAAGTGAAGTAAGCCAATCCCCCAAAACCAAAGGCCAAATGCTGTCTCTGATAAGAGGACACTGATTCAAAATGGGGAGGGGTAGACATGGGAAAAATGGAGGGACTCTGACTGGGCAAAGGGGAGGGAGAGTGGGGAGTGAGTATGGGGGCAGAAAAGATGGTGGAATGAGATGGTAATCATTACCTAGGTACATGTAAGACTGCACATAGGGTGTGACACTATATTGTGTATAACCATAGAAATAAAAAGTTGTGCTGCAATTGTGTACAATGAATCAACATGCATTTTTATGTCATATATACCTAATTAAAATTAAAAAAATAAATATGACTGATTTTTATGTTGATTTTGCATCCTAAAATTTTGCTGAATGTGTATGTGTGTGTGTGTGTGTGTGTGTGTATTAATTCTAACAGTTGGGTTTGGTTTTATTTTATTGTTTTTAGTGTTTTGGGGGGGCTCTGGAGTTTTTAAGGTTTTCTCTATATAAGATCATGTCATTTTCAAACAAAGATAAATTTACATCTTCAAAAAAAGGAAAGTTTTTTTTCATATTTTTACTGGTGCATTATAGTTGTATGTCATGGTGGTGTTTTCCATTACATATTCATACATATACACAATATAACAATAATTTGTCCAATGTCATTCACAGGTATTTCCCATTTCTATTCTGTCCTCTCTCCCCAGGTCCCTTTCCTCTACTGATCTACTTTTGATTTTCATGAGATCTCCCCTTCACCTTTTTTCCCTTTTTCCTCTCTAGCTGCTACATATGAGAGAAAACGTATGACCTTTGACCTTCTGAGTTTGGCTTATTTTTCTTAATATAATGTTCATAAGTTCTGTCCATTTTCTTGCAATGAATTATTTCACTCTTCTTTATGGATGAGTAAAACTCCATTGTGTATATACATCATATTTTCTTTATCTACTCACCCAATGATGGACACCTAGGCTGGATCCATAATAGCTATTGTGAATTGTGCTGCTATGATCATGGGCATTCGTGTATCACTACAGTATGATGACTTTAATTCCTGAGGATAAATACCAAGGAGTGTTATAGCTGGGTCATATGGTGGTTCCATGCCTACTCTTTTGAGGAAACGCCATACTGATTTCTACAGTGGTTGTACTAAGTAACAATCTTACCAACAGTGTAAAAGTTTTCCTTTTTTCCTCACATCATCTAAGAAAGTTTATTTAAAAAAAACTGAAACTGTACCACCTCATTAAGTTTATTAAAGTATAACTAGCCATATTCATCAGTCTTTCACATGTTAGATAACTTATTCCATAGGATATTGACTAGAAGTTATTAGGTGGGAACACTATATCTCCTATGTTTTGATTTTTTTTATTACAATGATATTTGTCCAACTTACTGACCTGCCTTCCCACACTTACACCTATTCAGAGAGGTGTAGTGAGTTATCTGACTGAAGAGCTTAGAAGAACTGTTCAAAAATAATTTGGTCTCTTCTTTTTTTAAGCTATATGACCTGCTGCACACATTGTGATCTTATCCATGGCAACTGTTTTAGAATAGGAACCCACATGATAGGCATTGCAATTTACCCAGCTTGGGTGGGTAAATCTCTCTAATGGTGACATTTTATCTAATTGCTGTATGTCTAAGCAAGTATCTTATTTCAGTTTCCATCCTAATACAGAGTCTGAGAAGAGGACTTGGTGGCAGATAGTAGTTTATTTGTGACTCCAAGAAGCTAGAGTGAGGTAATGAGTAGAATAGGACAGTATAGGAAGAAAAATGGATGAAGAACTTGTTATTGAACAAGTAAATGATATAGAACACTGGAGTCAATCTCTTTGAGAAATCATGTAGAATACATTTAGAATTATCCCTCTGAGATGAAGCATTTGTCTACCAATTCTTATCATTCATTGGTCACAGATTTACCCCTTGGAACTCCTACAACTGTTTGCTCTATTAGACTGCTGAGTTCTTGGGGGTTTACAGAAAATGTGGGTGATTGACTTAGGATGTTATTAAGACACAGAAAGTATTGCTAACAGGTGTAGCTAAAATTGCGGGTGGGAGCCAGGTATACTCCTCTAATTCCAGCTATGTAGGAGGTTGAGGCAGGAGAAACTCAAGTCCAGGGCCAACCTGGTAACTTTAATGGGATTCCATCTCAAAATTTAAAAAAAATAACAAAAAGGGATAGGGATATAGCTAAGAGGTAGAGCACCCCTGGGTTCAATATCACCACCACAATGATAATAATAAAAAATTTTAAATATTAAATTGGAGATGAGTTGAGGGATTTGATCTAGGGCTTCAAAGGCTCTATTATAACCACCTTTCTTCTTATAAGATTAATCAGTAACAAAGAGGACTGCTTTGGTCTCTATTTAACTTATTAATTCTTATCTATTTTTAATTGGTTTAAGATCACAGGTGGGTGACTGGTGGTCTGATTTGGTATGTACTTCTTAAAATACCAATAGTGGCAATTGAGATTTATGTCTAATTGTTATAGACATTGTAAATAAACTAATGTTGAAATGTTTTATACTTCCAACAACATAATAATAAATATATACTAGGCTAATTATTGTGATATAAGTTGCAGTTGCAGAATGTTGGGAACAAATAAATGCCTATCCAGGGGAAGTGTCTTTGTATATTGTGTAGTACGTGTATACAATAAAAGTTGTAACAAAGAATGAGGATTTTTAAGTGTTCTCAGCACAAATAAATAATAAGTATGTGAGGTAATCTATATGCTATTTAGCTTGATTCATCCATTCAACAATGTATTTATGTATTTTAGAACATCATGCTCTGACACCATAAATATATGCAAAATAATTTTAAAAGAATTATTATCAAAAAAAAAGATAAGGGCTATGGTTGTGGCTCAGTGGTAAAAGGTTCACCTAGCATGTGTGAAGTCCTGGATTCTATCCTCAGCACCACATAAAGATAACTAAATAAAGGTATAAAAAAATTAAAAGATAACATCAGACAAACATAAGTTGTGGATCATTGTGTAAAACTGATTTATACTGTGAGGTGCTCTTCCATATAAAATGTGACAAAAGAGACATGACTATTAAATGCAATGGTAATCATGGACAATACCATGGATCATGACAGGGGAAGTACAATTAGTACTATTAGTGCAGTTGGAAAAATATATTAGATAACAAGACTTCATTAATGTTTAAATCTCAGAAATCGGTGATAGTATTGTTAAGAGATATTCTTTTTCTTAGTATATGCCAAATAAAGAATCTAGAGGTAAAGGGTCATGTTGCTGGCAAATTATTGAATTTATGTATTTATTATTTATGATTATTAATAATATTTATTAAAATGCACAATATAAATATAATATATTAAACTATACATATAATATTTAAATGTATCATATTATCTATGTCACAAAATGAAATGTTTATTATTTTAAATATTATACATATGTAGAAAGAGAGGGAGAGAAAAAAAGGGGGAGTAAAGGTGGTAAAATCCTAACAATAAATCTAGATGAAGGTTGTTGGGGAATTCATTATAATACCTTTGCAACATTTATGTAACTTTAAGCTTTTTTCAAAATAAAAAATTAAAGGAAAATGCTTCAGTAATACATATTTATCTGGTAATTTAATATTTAAAGAGTTTTTTCATGACTTTTACTCATGCTTTTTGAAGCACAACAGAACACTGCCTGGAAGTTAATATATTCTGTAATAATTGGCACACATTTGGTATCTCTAAAGAACTAGAAAAATAATTTGTGCCCAATATTCTGTACTTGGCTAAATTTTGTGACTCATATGTGCGTGCATTCCTGGAATGAAAGCACAGCTAAGGGTTATTTCGCTTGCCTATATGCATAACTTGTTCCAACTAAAAAAATATATTTCTCTCTAAATTGGGACACTTACTTTGATCAGTAATTTTATTACATTTTTTTCCAATTAGTGATGAATGATTAAAGGAGCTGTTAGTTGGCATTGGCCATGATTATTTTAAAATTAATTTACAGAATAAATTCCAGATAAATTTGAAAGATAACATGGATTTCTGAAAAATTAATTTAATCTCTATTAACCAAGCTGCTTTAAATTAAAGACCTGGATTAATTAAATATGATTTCCTTAGCATTTACTGAAGGCTTTTCAAAATGCTCTCAAGTATACTTATAGCAAGATAAAGTGTCTTTTTATCCTATCAATCAATTTTAAGATATGTTTAGATACTGGTAACTACTGGAACAAAGTGGAATTCCTTATTGGGAAAAATATTACTACATAGAATTTGACAGCAAAATCCCAAGAAAAGATAATTATCTTTGTAAGGTATCTTAAATAACTTTTGCAAGCATGATTTGTTGGACTTAACAATTCCAGGAATATGGAGTTGATCTACTTTTCTCTTCGCTTCTCACTAAATACAAACAAAACACCTAGCCATCATACATAAAACATAAAAAGATTGTAAATGAATGAAGAAGAATGAACTTTCAGGAATTTCAGGACCACGGGAATGGCATGATGGAGTTTCTTGAATTTACTTCTTGCCTCATACATACCAGAGTTGGCACTGAAGATGACAACCCAGAACTACCAAAGTACAGGCAAAAAAAAAAAAAAAAAAAAAAGCACCAGGATGGATTTTCTTTTTCCCAACCTCACTCATGACTGGTTTAGACAATGAAATTTGGGCTTGAAAAGTCAGAAAATTAATATGAGGTTTTAGACTTGAATTGAAGCTATAGTGGGATGAGACTTTTGGGAGCCTTGGAATAGGGTGAATACATTTTGCATGTGGGATACACATAGATCTTTGGAAGCCACAGATGGTAGGTAGAATAAAGGTTCCACAAAGATGTCCATATTCTAACACCTAGAACCTGTTAATGTGTTACCTTACAAGGCAAAAGGAACTTTGCAGAGGTGGTTAAGAAGTTTTAAATGGGGGCTGGGCTGTGGCTCAGCAATAGAGTGCTCACCTGGCACGTGCGAGGCCCTGGGATGGATCCTCAGCAACATATAAAAATAATTAAATAAAATAAAGGTTTTGTATCCAACTGCAACTAAAAAATGAATACTTAAAAAAAGAAGTTTTAAAGGGGAGCATATTCTCAATTTTTGGAGTGGGACCAATGTAGTTACAATGGGTCCTCATAAGGAAAAGAGTAAAGAGAATGAAAAACTGAAATTGAAAATGAATAAATAAATACGTGAAACATAAAGCTATTTTTTTAAAAAAAGATAAAACTGACAAATGTTCAGCAGGAATAACAAAGAAATAATAGAAAATTTAAAAATTACCAATATCAGGAATGACACAGGATATCCATAAGGATTCTGCAAACATTAAAAAGATAACAAGGAATACTTCAAATAAATGTATATACAAAGATTTGATAAATTAGATGAAATGGACCTCTTCCTCCAAAAACTCAAACCACTATAACTTACAATGAACTATAAAATTTGAATAACACTGTATAATTAATAAGGAAAATGAATCAAACAACTTACCACAAAGAAAATTCAGGGCTAGATAGCTTCTCTGGAGAATTCTATTCAAAGAACATTTAACAATTCCATGCAATCTCTTTCTGAATACAGGAAAGTCAGAAACACTTTCTGATTCATTTTATGAAAGTAGTGTTGACCACACACACACACACACACACACACACAAATACTGCCGCAGACCTGCTGGGCAAAATAACCAGGAGGTGACAAGCAACTTGAAGGTTGAAGCGGGAACTGCTTTATTGCGAAGGAACTCAGCTGGCACCCAAGGTAGCGGGCACCCAAGGTAGCGGAAGCTGCTTTATTGCGGAACAGCAGAGGTATATATGCCTAACTGATTATACACAGCTTGACTCAATTAGCATCATCTAGATACAACAGTCAGCCAATAAGGAATCCCCATCATCTTAATGGCTAGGTGTCCTTGCATCACAAACCACTCCTCCTGGCAAACTGCCAGGCGCCATCTTGACTTGATTGTGATCCCCAACAAAATACAGTCCAAAGAAAAACTACACACCAAAATATCAGAAAACAGAATTCAAAATGTATTAAAAGAATCATGTCTCATAACCAAGTGGGGGTTATTTCAGGGATCTAAGACTGGTTTAGTATTCAAAACTAAATCAGTGTAACTCAGGCTAAAGAAGA
The DNA here is from genome assembly GCF_001458135.2 of Marmota marmota marmota. NCBI lineage: Eukaryota > Metazoa > Chordata > Mammalia > Rodentia > Sciuridae > Marmota > Marmota marmota. Next base: position 12,027,823 of record NW_026000249.1, on the reverse strand, counting down.
AAAAATTACATGATTATTTCAATCACTGCAGAAAGAGCATTTAACAAAAGTCAACATCCATTTTACACTTAAAAAAAATCCTTTTTAGTAAATCCCATAGGAATAGAAGAGAACTTCCTCAATTTGGAAAAGAACATCTACCAAACCCTATAACTAACATTATACTTGATGGCAAAAGACTAAATACTTTCTGCTTAAGATTGAGAAAAAGTCAAGGTTGTCTTCTATCACTACTTTTGAGCCAATGCAACAAGACCAAAAATGCAAATAAATGCCATAGATATATGAAATGAAGAATGAAATTATATTTGCAGAAAATATAATTGTCTTCATAGAAAATCACTGAAGTAAAACTTACTGAACTAATAAATATGTTCAGCATGGTAACAGGATACAAGGCAAACATGCAAAAATCAATTTCATTTCTATACACTATCAATGAACACTTGAACACTGAAATTAAAAATATAATACAATTTGCAATTACTCCATAAGACAAATACTTAGGTCAAAATTTAACAAAACATGTACAATACTTGAATGTTTACAACTGAATTCTAAAGAAAGAGAAAACAAAAACAAAATAAATGGAGAGGCTTACCATATCCACAGATTGGAAGACTGAGAATAGCCAAGATGTCAGGCTAGCCCTCAAATAAATATATAGCAAGGCCTATCAAAATCCCATGAAGATATTTTTGTAGATATAAATAATATTATTCTTTTGAAAATATATTTACTTTATTTATTTTTATGTGGTGCTGAAGATCGAAACCAGTACCTCACATGTGTGAGGCAAGCACTGTACTGCTGAGCTATAACCCCAGCCCCATAAACAAGATTATTGTAAAATGTGTATGGAAAGCTAAATGTAATAGAATACCTAAAACTATTTTGAATAAGAAGTATAACTTGGGAGTAATCAATCTAGTCTATTTCAAGACTTACTGTATTGCTATAAGACTATGTATAATTAATCACATAGATTTAATGGGACATAAGGGAGAATGCAAAATACACCACCAAAAATTTGCCCAAATCATTTTTTAAAAAAGTTATAATATATTGACAAATAATAATCATATATTCCATGGATTAAAGATAGGTGTTTCAACAAATTAAACTGGAGCAAATGAATAGCCACAAACCAAATTAAAGCAGACCAATCCCAAAAGAAAATATATATCTATATCTAAGTCTTGCATCTCATACAAAAGTTTACTCAAAATGGAGTATAGAGTTACATATAAAACCTCTAGAAAAAGAAAGGGCATTTAGTTGTGAATGAAGGTGATCACCTTTAGGGCTGCTGTAGTTAAGTGTCCAGCTTCTGTGTTTGGTTTAAATTATAACTTACTGGCCTTTGGTTTTGCCAAAGGGCAATATACTATGAGGGAGTAATATGCATTGGATTCTATTACTGTTCTTAGATGTTGGATAGGCATATGGCCCTCACAAAGTGAAAATGGTTAAAAAAAGTACCCAGTTTATAACTTCTAGAGAAAAGAGTTTATCAGTTTTTTTTTAGACAGATGTACGCCTAGAGTAGAGAAAAGCAATCATACTAATCTAAATCAGATCCTTCTTCTAACTTTGTGCTAGTACCAGTCACACTAAGAAACTTGAATGTAGTTATTTTGAATGGAACTTGGAGAAAGCACTAAAAAAGACATATTTTCAGTACTATTGTCAACTATAATTTATTCATTGTAAATTGAGACTATAGCTTGTAATCAGTTTTCTATAACTTTAATCAACATTTTACATAATCAGAATTCTGGACTTAAGATAAGCTCCTGAATTTTGTGCTTTCTCTAAAGCCCTGTGCCTGAACCCTGTTTAATACCTATGGTGGGTTTTAGTCTTAAATATACTTTTATAATACCATCACTGTTAATAAGCTTTGCATTTATATCACTCTCATAAAAAGAAGCCTTTGCTTTAAAAATAAGTTTCCATTTTCACATAATTTTCCCTATAAAAGTTTCGTGTGTGTGTGTAAATGCCCAAATGATTAATTGCATGTGACATTTTTTGTCCATAGAATACAAGCACTCATTGGGAAAATAAGCGTTCCCCTATATAGTCTGATAATCTAATAGAAACTTTGGAGATTTCCTAAAACTGTTTCTATTATATCTTTCAACTCTTCTTAAATCTTTAAAAATGTTTATGGAAATGTTCATGGTCTAGACTTTTCACAGTACAATGGGAATGAGACAAATTTATTCCAACCATTTTCCAATGCCCTGATCAAAAGGGGAAGGGGTGAGGGTTTGGGGTAGTCTCAAAGAAAGTAAATGCAATCTATCTAAATCCTGTTTCTATAGGAAGGGTGGCTGGTACAAGTAGAGAGGCTACTATTGGTCCTTCAGAGAATTGACATATCATGATAGAAACTGGTTGGTGACCATCAGCATATAAACGAATCTTATTTTTCTACATGTGAATCCAGAGAATAAGGTTTGCTTTCATGCCTGATAATGAAACACCACCTAATGAAGTAAAATACTTACAAGTGATTCTAAGGCATTTTCCTTGTAGTTCCTTGCATTTTTAGAAGAAACACTAACTTAGTATAATAAGTCAAATAATTTTTACAAGAAGTGTTTGTGACTCATCCACTCCTTCTTTGTTATAACTGTTTTCTTCCTCTACCAGTAGCAGTCTTTGCATGTATACTCTTAAATTCATCTGTTTCTCTCTTCTCAAGGACATGATTCTCCTTTTTCTCTCCTCAAACTTCAAACTCATCTTCTCTATTGGATCATTTCATCACCATTCAAACATACTTTAGCCTTTCCCATTATTGCAGAAAATGATAAATTGCCTTCTTGGCCAACATATACTTCCTAAGTACAACTCTTTCTACATAACAGCCTAGGTTCCTGCAAAATGGTGTTTCTATATGAAGTATTTGTTTCTTAACCTGCCACTTATCATTATTAAGTCTATTATTAATTATTTGCTACAAAATCTATTAAGTATAGGCTAGGACACAGAATAATAAAAATGCCTATGAAATCATATAAACTACAAAATAGAATATTAACACAGTCCTGCTGTGAGCTCTTCCTATCTCTAGATGTTTCCCCAAAGAACTACTACTATCTTGAACTTATAATAACCCTTCTTTTGTATAATTGTTAAGCTTCTTTCATTTTTGACTTTTATGAGAATGGTATAACTTATATGGTGTTTTGACTTGATTCTTGGCTCAATATTTTATCTCTATGGCTCATATACTTTGTTAGATACATAGCTAAATTGCATGTCTGAGTCTCCCTTATAAGTTAGATAAGGCCTTGAAGAAGGAATTTCATAATGACACAAGGGTATATTGACCCAGAAGAAGTAAAAATATATACATTTATATATATAAAACATTGAGTGAACCTACATTAAGCAAAAAATTGGCTGAACTAAGTGGAGATATAAATTTACAATATAGTCAGAGATATTGATATAAGCATCTTACTAACTTATAAAACAAGCACAGAGAAGAGTGAAGTTTTTAAGGATTTGAATTTTAAAATTCACAAGCCTAGCTAATTTATGTATCTAGAGCATTGCTTCCAACAATTTTAGAATGTGCATTCTCTTTTACTAACAATAAGTATGTACCATTTTGAAAATATTCTAGGTCATAAAGCAAATCACCCTAAATAATATGGCAAATTATGTAGATTTAAATGTTATCTTCATGGACTTTTATTTATTTTTTCATTCAATCCAGTCAAATTTCTGCTCAGACCTCTTGCTTACAATGACTTTTTTAGAAACATTTTTTAATTGTTGATGAACCTTTATTTTATTTATGAATTTATTTATATGTGTTGCTGAGAATCGAATCCAGTGCCTCACACATGCAAGGCAAGCACTGTACTACTGAGCCACAACCCAGCCCTTACAATTACTTTTTAAAGGTTGCAATATCCTTCACATGGTTAAATCCAATGCTTAGATTACCTCCTTACTTTTCAGTAATAAAGATCAGTTGTACTCTTCCTTATTCACAAAATATCATTGTCTTTTAACTTTTGTGACATGACACTCTTGTTTTTTTTCGTACCTATCTGGCCACTTCTTCATCCTTTGTGGGCTATCTTCTCCTCTAAGACAACTTGTCATACTGGTGGTTCTTGGGTCTCAGTCCTCATTAATTCTATACATATCTTTAATAACTATATCCTCATGACTGCCAAATATATTCATTTCTGAAGGATAAACTAGTATATCCAAATAGTTACTTGACATCTTTATTTAGTTATCTCAAATCTATCTAAGCATACATAAAACTGAATTAGTTGTTACCACTTCTACACCATCATTATGCTTCATCTCTGTTTTTCCCTTTTCTTAATATGCTAGTGCTTTCTCAATTTCCTAGGACAGAAATCCAGAAATCATTTTATTGGTGCATTATAATTGTATGAAATAATGGATTCCTTGTTATATATTTGTGCATGCATATAGTATACTAGGACCCATGCCATTCCAGTATCTCCCCATTCTCTCTCCTACTCCCTCCACAATCTTCATCCTCTACTCTGCTACTCTCAGTTTTATTTTCATGAAATCCCACTTTCCCCTTTTTACTTTCTAGTTTCTATGTGAGAAAAAATATGACCCTTGACCTTCTGAGTCGCTTATTTCACTTAACATGATGTGCTCTAGTTCCATCCATTTTTCCTGCAAATGATATAATTTTGTTCTTCTTTATATCTGCATAAAACTACATTGTGTGTGATATGAGGGTATATGTATGTGTGAATGTTTGTATGTGTGTGTATACATATAATTTTTATTCATTCATTTGTTGACATATACCAAGACTGGTTTCATAATTTCTCTATTATGAATTACACTGCTATAAATATTGTTATGCTTATATATTTATAGTATGCTGATTATACTTCTTTTGGATGAATAAGAGTGGTATAGCTGGCCATCTGATGATTCCATTCCTAGTGTTTTAAAGAAATTCCATACTGATTTTCATAATGGTTGTACTAACTTATACTCTCACCAGAAGTGTATGAGCATCCAGGAGCCATCTTTGAAGCAATCTGCTTTTCTTTTCTCCTCATTCAATGTATACTCGAGTCCTATTGCTGCTATTTCCAAAATATAACTTATATCAAATGTCTCTCTATTCCATTGTCTCTTTCTTGAATCACTGAAATAGTGTCCTAATTTGTCTCCCCAATTCCAATTTTCTCCCCAAAGCTAGTCTTGTCCTTTGAAAGCAACTTTAAGTAAATTAAAAATCTGATCATTTCACTCTTTTGTTCAGATTCTTCAATTCCTATTACTCTTAACATAAAGAACGGAATACTTTAATGGCTTACAATGCATAACTTGCCTCTTTCCTACCGCTTTGTTTTCTCCCTCATTATGCTGCAGCTGCACCGATCTTTTAAATTCATTTCTGCCTTTGGGCCTTTGCACATTCTGTTCTCTATCCTTGGAATGTCCTTCACATGATTTTTTTTTCTTGAGTAACTCTCAGTAATCCTTTAGGTCTAAGCTGAAATGCAACTTTCTCAAAGGTTTCCTTTCCTCATGCTGAATTAGGTCACACTGTTATAAACTTCCTTAAAACTTCTTATATTTTATTATTTGCAACACCATACTTTATGATTTTGACAAATATATCCCTAATATGAAGTCTTTAAACATAATGGACAGAACCTTGTCCATTATGTTCACCACTACATGTGCTTTACCTGACACAGTGCCTGGCACATAGGTACTCTATTATATTTCCTAAATAAATTAAATCTTAGTTATGAATTTGGCTCCAGGAAAGTGAGGATTAAGTGCACTATTCAGGTCTAACAAAATGCATTTTCTATTGCTGAGAAAAATCATTGAGGAACAATTGAATAATTATATGATATTTAGACATTTAAATTTAATTTTATTTCAGGAAAATATAGTTTTTCTAGTATATCAATCTTAATATCTAAAGGTCTCCAATCCAGGTTCTTAAAACAATGAATATTAAACTGTATATTTATTTCAACAAGTCATGACTATACATAGTAATTATCATACTACTCATTAATACAGAATTTGTGATAAATGCAGGTGGGATAGGCTGAAATGTTCCCACTCTGTTAAAAATAATATTATTTCTATAAATAAGAGGTCAGGCGAAATGTTTGTGATGTATAGAGTACCCATTCTCTTTTCAAGTAATTAATATGTACCGATTAAACTATAAGAATGACTGCCTTAATTGGATATCATCCTGCTTAATACAAAATGTTTAAATGCATACAATTTAGAAAATAAAATAATCAAAGGATAGGTCATTGCATCACCAAGAGAAAACTTTTGTTTTTTCTTTAGTACTATGTATTAAACCCAGGACTTTACACATGCTAGGTAAGTGCTCCACCCGACCTATTCATTTTATTTTTAGACAGAGTTTCACTAAATTGCCAGGGCTGGCCTGGAATTTGCCATCCTCCTGCCTCAGCCTTCCAAGTAGCTGAAATCAGAGGTGTGTACCACTACTCCCAGTAAGAGAAAATGATCAATAGTTTGTTAAACTTTGTTGCAATTCTATGTGCCATGTGTGGGCACATGAAACTGTGCATACATGGCTATGTCTTAAGAATCCAATGTTTCTCAAACAGGCATGCACATTGGAACCACCCAGATGGCTTTTAAACTGTACTGATGAATACCACCTGAATTTTCATGAATGGCAACCCCAGAGATTAATGTGTCCTTTATGTTCTTAATTTAATCCTACTGCTCCATTAAGCTGTACAGTTGTATTTTGTTGTTGTTTTGATTTTGTTTTCCTTTTGAAAGTATAATTACAGATTTATTCATTTAGATATACTACATTGTATTGAACTATCTCCCTATTTTTAGAAAAAAGTCTCAATTTATATTGATTCTTTTATTTTATGTGTTTATTAATTAAGACATAATAATTGTACACATTCATGGGGTAGGACGTGATATTTTAATAATAAAAATTCTGTGCATTAGACCATTAAAATTTATTTCTCCTAACCAAAACTTTATACCCTTTGATCATCTCCCTTTTCTCCATCTGTTGATCATATCAAGTCCCTGATAACCACCATCCTACTCTCTACTTGTCTCTCCTTTGTATGAGTTCAAAGTTTTATATTCCAAATATAAATGAAATCATGTGGTATATGTTCTCCTGTGCCAGAAGTATGTCACTTAGCATACTGTCCTCTAGTTTGCATGTTGTAGAAAATGACAAAATATCCCTTATTTTAAGACTGAATAGTATTCTAATGTGTACATATATTGCATTTCCTTTGCTCTTTATCTGATGATGGACATTTGAGTTGCTTCTATATCTTAGCTATTTTGTAAAGTGCTGTAGTGAGCATGGAAGTGCAGATCAGCATAACTATTTTGATACTTTAATATATTTGCATGCAGAAGTGGGATTATTGGATCATATGTTAATTCTATTTTTAGTTTACTGAGGAACCTTCATCCTGTTTTTCATAATAGCTGAATTAATTTATATTCACACCAACAATACATCAGGGTTCCTTTTTCTCTACACCCTTGACAACACTTGTTATCGTTCATCTTTTTGATAACAGCCATTTTAACAGGTGTGAAGTGATATCACATTGTGGTCTTAATTTGCATTTCTCTGATGATCTGTCATGATGAGCACTTTTTTTCCTCAGGTACCTGTTGGCCATTTGTATGTCTTCTGAGAAGTATCTACTTAGATCCTTTTCCCATTTTATTTTAAATTATTTTTAAACAAGTTCAGCTTTCTATTGAAAATACTACAAAGGAGATTTAGTTAAAAAAATGACCAAAATCCAGCTCATTATCAGACTTCTCAGATTCTTCTTTCTTCACTTATATTTTCTTCCCAGCTGGGCAGCAGTAGTATAGTGGGCAGAATCACCTACTGGTGCTGCACTAGCTGCTGAAGCAGATCTACCAGCCCCTACATTGTAAATAAGATCCCCATGCTGACACTGGGGAGGACCTGTGCAAATAAGCCAAGTCAAAAAATGTTCAAAATCTATACCAGCTACTTTAATGAGGGCTTTATCTATCCTGGTGATGGTCACATCATCATAGTGCAGTATGAGGGCAGTGTAGATACAGGAAGCTCAGAGACAGAAGCTATGGTGCTGGTGAGTATGGGGCTGGTGCTTGGGTATGATGCTAGTTGCTAAATGAATTGAGGGTCTCACCTCAGTGCAGCCTTAGATTCCTTGGAAGAACTGAAGACTTTGCCAACAGCTGAGGAGAGCTCTTTGCTCATTTTAATTAGATTATTTTCCTTACAACTGAGAAGAGTTCCTTATATATTTTGGATATTAGCTACTTATCAGATGAATGGCTTGCAAATATATATTCTTCCATTTCACAGGTTGTCTGTTTGTTCTGTTGATTATTCCCTATGTTGTACAAAAGCTTTTCAGTTTCATATAATCACATTTATCTATTTTTGCGCTTGTTAACTGTACTTTGGGGTTCTATAAAAAATCTTTGCCCACTCCAATGTCATAGAGCATTTCTCCTATTTTCTTCTAGAAAATGTGTGGTTTCAGATCTTACATTTAAATCAATAGTTCATTTTGAGTTGATTTCTGTATAAGATATGACACAAATGTTCTAATTTCATTATTTTTTTTTACTTTTCTCAACATCCTTGACTGAAGAGACTGTCCTTTTCCCATTGTTAATTCTTGGAAACTTTGTTGAAAGTCATCTGACTGTAAATATGTAGATTCATTTCTAGACTCTATTCTGTTTCATACGTCTATGTGTCTTTTTATATGTTAGTATCATATTGTTATGATTACTGTAGCCTTGCAGTAGATTTTCAAATCAGGTAGTGTGTTGCTTCTGGCTTCACTCTTTTTACTAAAGATTGATTTGGGTATTCAGGGTCTTTTATGGTGCCATGTTAATTTTAGGATATTTTCTGTGAAAAATGTCTTTGTAATTTTGCTAGTTTTGTTATTTAGCCTTTATTCTAAATATATGTGATTTATGTACAATCATTTCAGTGTCAGAATATTCTGGTTTTGACTGTGTTCTTACTTTTTCTGTGAGTTTTATACTTTCATGTTACTAATTAGTGATGTTTTCTTTTGGCTTAAATAACTTTGTTTATCATTTCTTGTAAGACCATTTTGGTGGTCATGAACTCCCTCAGCTTTTATTTATCTAGGAAAATCTTTATCTTTCCTTTATTTCTGAAAGACAGCTTAGTCAGGTATAGTATTGTTGGTTGGACAGAGTACCTGAATAGATATTTTTCCAAAAAAGACATACAGATGGTCAATAGGTATATAAAAAGGAGCTGAACATCAATAATCATCTGGAAATGCAAATTGAATTTACAATGACATATCATCTTACACCTGTTAATATAGATATTACAAAAAATACAAAAGATAATAAGTGTTAGCAGGCGTGTGGAGTTGACCCATGTATACTGGTTGGTGAGAATGCTAATTGTGCAGTTACTAAGGAAAAATAGTATGGAAGTTCCTGAAAAATAACAAAAAATCGAACTAAAATATGACCCAACATTTCCACTCCTGGGTATATATCTAAAGAAAATGAAATCAGTATATTGAAGAGACATCTGCTCTCCCAAATTCATTGCAGCACTCTCTATAGTAGTTGAGAAATGGAAATAACTGGAATTCATCAATTGAGGAATGAATTTTAAAAGCTGGTAAATATAAACAATTGAATACTATTAAGCCATAAAATAGAAAGAAATCCTATTATTTTTTCAATATGGATGAAACTGGATATCATTAAGAGAAATAATCTAGGCACAAAAAGAAAAGTACCATGTGATCTCATTCACATGTGGAATCTAAATCATTTGATCCCATAAAGTTTAAAGTACAGTTGTGGTTACCAGAGGCTGGAGAGAGTAGTGGGTCAGGATGGAGAGAAGTTGACCCATGAGTACTAAAATGCAGCTAAATATGATCAAGAAGTTTTGGTGTGCTATTTTACAGTGATGATTATAGATAATAATAATGTAGTGTACATTCAAAAAAAACTAGAAGAAAGGATTTTTAAAAGTTTTCACCATAAAGAAATGATAAATGTTTTATAAGAAATATAGGTTTAATCTGATCTGAACATTATACAACATATACAAACAATATATATTACCCCCATTCATATGTACAGTTTTATGTTTTGTGTATCAACTAAAATAAATTTAATAAAGAATCTTGAGGTCATAAATAATATACTTAAGACAATCATGTATTTCAGTTACTGAGAGAAATGAAATGACACCTAAATAAATGGAGCACAGCAGCATGTCCATGGATTTGATGAATGAATTTTGTTGAGATGCTCATTATCTTTAAATTTAACTAGAGATGGATATCTTTCTGAATAAAAATTTGACTTCTTGGTGTTTTCATATAAACACCCACAAGCACATACTAAAAAAAATTACATACACAAAATGACCCATCCAATAATATTCTTAGCAGCCTTTTTCTGGTAGCCCAAATCTGTAAGAACCCAAGTGTCTATCTCCATGAGAATGAATAGAATTATAGTGTATTTTTGTAACAGTATTCTAACTCAGCAATATAAGAGGAACAAATTGCTAAAACACACAATGACATAGATCTATAAAGAAAGAAACAAAAATTTAAGTTGAACAAAATAAACGAGACAAAAAAAGAGTACATATTCTACTGATGGTCAAGAGCAGACAAGACTAAATTCTGTTGATTGAAATCAAAGTGGTAGCTTCTGGGAGCATTGCCTCTAATAGGATCAAGGGGAACTTTCTGTGGTGATAGAAATGTTCTATATTTTGTTTCAGGTAGTGATTGCAGTGATGCATGGAATTATCAAAATCAATCAAACTTAATAATTACAATCTCTACTTGTTATTTTAGGTAAGTTATACCTAAATAAATTGCCATCTTGATTATTATCGCTGCCCAAATTTTGGTCTCATGAATTTTGAACTTTGAGGAAAATATTCTGTGAAATTTAAAAATTCACCAGCATTATATATGCGAGTCATAAAGGTAGCAAATCAAGTCATTTTTTAAGTAACTAATCTTTTGGACACTGGACACTAGCATAGAAAAGTTCAGGAAAGAAGTTGCCCACTATTGAACATTGTATGGCAATTGCTTTCCTCCCCAGGGTTGTTCCAACTGCCTTGAGGCTGCATGGTTAGAACTCAAAATATCTGACAGGAGTGTCCTTGACACAGTTATGATGATCTCCATCTCTGCTTCAGCAAGAGAAATATTTTAGTGTCTTTTTTCCATTTCTTTTAAATTACTCTGTTAGCTTTAAGCCTCAGGGCAGAAGTACACTAAAGTGGATAACTAATTGAAATATTTAAAATAACCAGACAGCAGTATTCATGAACCATCACAATGGAATAGCAGAGAAAATCTGCCTCCTTAATATAAGCATTTATTAAGATTAGGAAAGATACTATCTTTAGATTAAAATTTCATTAAGTCAGGAATTTGTCTTTTATTTCACATATCATGTCATTGGTCAAAATGTTATGTATACATGTTCAATCACTAATGTAAGTGGGGGCTGTGAAATCTAGATATTCTTCATGGGGCTCTACACTGTATACCATTACCACAATGATGTGGCAGAAGACTCCACTCCAAAACTCAGTGGCTTAAAACAGCAATCATTCTCAGGGATTAGTAGTTGGCTTGGACTGTGCTTTGCAGATTCATATACATAACGGTGGCAAGGGGAACTGCAAAGTCACAGGGCAAAGGGTTTGGATAATGGGAAGGCTGAAACATTTGCGACAATGATGCAGTATGGTACATGGGGATCTTGAATTTTGGAAAAAAAACTAGAAACTATTGGAGATGTATGAACATAAGAATATACCACCCTACCGAATTACCTTGAAGACATATCAAAATAAACCAGGGGTTTGAGAATATTATTGCCTGGAATATGAACTCTTGCCTGGAAGTCTTGCTTGCTTGCTTCACTTTTTACTATAGATCTATAGATCAATTATGGATATAAATGAGTTATAAACAAATTGAATATTTCTTCCTGTGAACACAGCATGTCTCTTAATGTATGGTGATATTCCCATTGACTTTCACTTTAGATTTTACAATTATTTGAAAATCATATACAGTTCTTTCCCTCTTTCTTTAAAGGAAGAAATATTTTGATTATTTAGAGATATAAATTATTCAACTCTTTAATTTATTGCCAAACTGAATCATAGGGTCCCTTGAGAAATAAGCTGCCTAATTTGGAGATTCAGTTTGTATGCAGAATAATATGGAAACTCTGTATCACATTTCCTAACAAGTAAGTCTAAATTTCAGTCTCAATGCCAACATATGCCCCATCTCAAATAACAACTGATAGCATTAAGGACAATTAGTAAATACCTGAAAAGGCAGAATGACAAGGTAAGTGGAGTGGTATGATATATTTTGATCTTATACATCATTAGCATTGACTCACTAAAGTTACTCATTATTAAATATTTCTAATTAATACAGTGACTTATGCACTAGAGTTTATGCACACAAACTCCATTCTTTCTTAAGTGATAAATTCTCCAACCTACTTCCCTATTTCTCTGTCAAGCCCAGTTAACATTCTAAGGTCAGATTAGGAATGGATCTGTATAGATATAGGCATAAATTGAAGAATAAAAAGTCTCCTGCTTTGGTATTTTTATAACCATATCTGAAAACTAACATACAACTTGGCCTGTTTCCACACATTGTCAGTATACCTTCAGGTCTAATCTCTTTATCTTGATCACTATCTAAGGCTGGTGACTAAATCAGGGATCTGATGGGTCTGACTTCTTTGAAAAGTAGAAGTGGCGGCCATGTTCTTCAATTTTCTAAACTTGTATTTTTAACCAAATGAGTGAAGGAACATAACTGTAACCCCTATGGAATCTTGACACTTGCAAGTATGAAGTTTTCATCATCTCATCCCAAGGTAGAGAGTGGACCTGCATCATATCAGAGAGCAAGGAAGGAGAGGGAGAGACAAAAATAAGTGATGTGGTAATCTTTTGTCATCCAAGATTTCCACATGAAACACTAGAAGATTTTGAAGTATTCCTTATAAGACTGATCCAGCATGGTGACTGTCACTGCCCATCTCAGTGGATGCTCTCAAAGGAGCTGTTCTCTGGAAGTGCTGACAAGGGAAATATATCAGGTGATTCAACTACCCAGGCACATAGACGCAATTCCAAGAAGCAAGGGAATATCCACATTTTATAGAGGAGCCTTTAGAACTATCTTCCCTCTGAAACATCTTGGAAACTGTGGCACAGCCAAGATATTGATGCAAAAAGCCAATTGATTTAGGGAATATGCTAAAAATCAGAAGCACATGTGACACTACTACCATGAAGAATAGTTTGCTCATAGGAACTATAAACAATTTTTTTCTCTATGTGAGAATTATCCTTGATGGCATAGAATGTCTCTGAATCCAGAGAATTCATGGTCTATGGTCTTCTGTGACATCATAGAATGTTTTAAATTCTTCCCTCAAACATATGGAGATTTCATTTTACTTTACTAATAGAGTTCACAATGATAAATATTAAAAAATTTTCATCCAATTGATGAGAACCAATTTAGACTTGGAAACCCATAATGTTGCAAGGCAACAAACCAGTTATACTAACCTGGAATTCTAACCCATATTTTAGAGTACAGTTGAGTCTGAGATTAGAGTGTTATACAAAGATGGTATGTCATAAACTTACAAAATGGACTCATCTTTTCTATTTCTCTTAGTTTTTAAGATTTTCATTGAAGAGTATGTTACTTACACACTGATATTCACCTTAGTACTATAAGAGGCAGTAGAGTAGATGATAGCTATAGCTGAAGAAATTCACTTTGATAAATGTGCCAGTTGTTATTGTAAATTTAATTGGAATTGACAATTTTTCAAAACTTAAGTTCTTATCTGCCTTTAACAAAATGTATATGGAATAGGAATGTATGACACAGGAAAAATATTTTGTACTTTAAAAAATTTCAGTTACCATGTTCATATAATGCTTGTACAAATAGAAGCCAATATATGTTCTGGATCTGTAGCATAAGATTTTTCCTTGTATCCATATTATATAGTTAACAACTATAACCAATCTAGTTGATATGGTATTGTCTCTGCAGAGTATATGGGTAAATATTACTAGCTGTCCTCACAAAACTAAAATCTCATATCATTCTTGTTCAGGCTTTGATTATCTATGGTAGAGAAGACTCATATCAACTTTGATTCGGGGCACATCTTGAACCTCTGGACACTTTTCAGTCTGTAAAATGTGAATAACCTGGATCTTCATAGACAGCTGTCATTTTTTGGCTTTGTGAAAACTTCTGTGTGCCATTTTCATAGCATTTTATATAAAACAAAAAATTATAAGCACTGATGAAAAGAGATGAGGGCTGGTAATCAAGGGGAATTTTACCTTAATTTTTACTATCTGATCTCTTCCTCCAACCATCATTGCTTCTATTTCTGCCACTAGGCTCTTACTGACACATAAAAGACTTAGTTGATTTGTGTGGGGATTCATGACACTGGAGGAAAGGTACTTGTATTCTAGTAAGATCAGGTAAGCAAGAGGAAATGAAAAGGAAGAAAAGGAAATCCCTAGTTGAGATGGAAAGAGGGATTTATTGACATATACCTGATAAGCAAATTAGTTATATAAAGGAAACTGCCTCTAATTCCATCTTAGGCATTTTGTTATCTGGCATGCCTATTTTGTCTTCAAAATTAAAATCCTTCACAAAAATCTTTTATATAACATTTTCCTCCAAATAAATTGAATTTGTAATGCTCTAAGCTGTCAAGAAATACATTTTGGAAGTTACTTGCATCTCTACAAAATATAGTTGATACATTAAAATAAATCCAAATTACAGTTTCTTATTCTTTTCTTTCATATGAATTCTAAATATCAAGAGTTAGTCATTTTATTTGCTGATATAAATTATTGACTCCTTAAAACCACTATATTTAGTTTCTTGAGTTGTCAACTGTTACAACAATATGCTGTGTAACAACCAACCACAAAAATCTTGGTGGTATGTAATGATAAGCATTTATTTCTCATATTCTTTCATGTCTGAGTGTAGGTTATAGGGTGGTTAATATAAACTCAGCTTGACTGTTGTGATTTGGCTGGAACAGCTCTGCTCCATATGCCTTTCATTCCTCTCCTGAGATCAGCAGGCTAACCCAGACATGTTTTCTCATGGCAGAAGTGCAAGAGAGTAAGTCCAAACATAAAGGATCATGACACATTTGTGTTATTCCCTTGACCAATAAAGTAGTGTGACATAACAGAAAATCAAAGAATAGGGAAATTAACTTCATGTCTTTACTCAAAAGAACTGCAAAACTGCTTGGGAAATGGCCTAAAGTAATCAAGGAAATAATTGGGGCTAGTAATGTAATCTACTTGATCTTGTAAGTTGAATGTGACATATCTTCTCCATTTCTCTTTTCACATGTATATACATACATAAATCTGTTCTAAGATTTTTAATTGAATGATACTGTGTTCTTATTTGGAAAGATATTTTTCCTTAACCCAAGATAATTTTGTGAAGAACCCAATTGGTACTGAAGGAAAGCAACATCAGAGAAACTAGTTGTAGAACTGAGAACTGATCAAAATATTCTCTCTCTCTCTCTCTCTCTCTCTCTCACACACACACACACACACACACACACACACAAGCTTCTTTGAAATTGTAATGCATAAAAATACAACATTTAAAACTATTTGAATAACCTCTTTGTATAAGACATTTCTCAGTAGTTTCCTTGAACATATCAGTCACATAGATAATCCTCATTTATTTGTATCAAAAAAATCATAAAATGAGTTTTAGTTGTTGTAGAGATGGTATTAGGAAATTGCCTTGAATAAATCAGAAACAGAGGGAGAAAAGCCCACACACTCAAGCATATCTTTCTCAGAATCCTATGTATTGAAAAAAGATAGATAAGTAAATGCCTCTAAGGAAATCTCAATCCAGCCTTGCTCAGGTACCTGAGTCACTCTTTAACATCACCAGTGTGACACTTCCAATTTTTCAGAGCTCAGATAAATCACCAAGCCTCACAGCTATGAGTTTCATATCGTGTGCTGCAACACTGCCAAATCTTACTGCCCTCACCAGCCCAATCATAGAATGCAGAATTTACTCATCAAGTAATTTTCTCTCCTTCAGCCCTGACCTTCAACTATTGCTTATCTTTCTCAGTGCATCCCTCTGCGTTTTAGTTCCCTTTTCTTGCCTGGGTCCCACTTACATTTCTTGGGATATTGGAAAAAAGTTAATTGAAAACCTCTTCTTTAATAGTTCTCTAATCTAATCTTCCATGTATATTATTCCCATAGTGTAATCAATCCCCCATCCCCCAAACACATATATACATACAACTTTAATACTTTCCATGATTGTGAACATTCTTGCTTTATTCTGAATCCTTTTGGCTCAGCTCAATCTCTGAACACCCCATCCCTTCCTAACATATTCACATTTTAAGGTAAACAAATCATCCCAGTTTTTCCAAGACATTCCAGGATTTAGCGATGAAGGTCCCAAGTCAGTTCCAGAGAAAACTGGATGATTGGTTGTCCTATCTAACACTCATACACCCCAATTTGTTTAATGCCAGGTGTTGTATGGATACTGAAGATCCAGAAGTAAATAAAAAGGCTTTAATTCTAACAAGAGAAGACAGCTCTTAAACAAAGTAAAAATATATAAATATGTCAGTAAAAATGACTATTATAAAGAAAAATAAAGCAAGGGAGAGAAATGGTGGATGATTTGTTAATATTTTTATAGGGGAGATGAAAAGTTCACTCTGATTAGGCAGTACATGTACATTCTACAATAGATAACTTGCATGTCTCCTGAGATCTGAAATATCCAATTCATTAATTTACATTTCAAGTTTTAATTTAACATCTATATCCACTAGACATGATTTTAGAAATTTGTGACAAAAAAATGCATGAAACTCACATTCTTTCCACTATCATGGTTCTTTTATATTTTTAGAGTTTGTGCTTGTTACTATCATGGTTCTTAAAGACAAGAAAGACTTGAACCAACAATCACATAAATACATTTTTGATTATAGAGAGCAATATGTGCTAAGAGAAAAACAAATGGGGTTCTATGGGTACTTATCAGCAGGATCTAACTTGATTCAGGTTTTAAGAAAGCTTTCAGTCTCCCAAATCTCATGTAATTAGCCAGTGAAGGAAGATTTGGGAGGGAAAACATTCTTGCAGAGGAAGAAGGATATGCAAAGCTCTGAGGAAGGGAAATAAAAGCTTATTCTGGCAGAGAGAGAGAGAGAGAGAGAGAGAGAG
>NW_026000249.1:11990473-12009430 GCF_001458135.2 Marmota marmota marmota | reverse complement strand
AGGAGGGAGGAGGGAGGAGGGAGGAGAGAGGAGAGAGGAGAGAGGAGAGAGGAGAGAGGAGAGAGATATCATCTGTCTGAAGAATGATAAGTGATAAGAGTGGTGGGTGATAAGTGTTGAGGCTAGATCAGGGAGTTCTTTGTATTCCAGAAAATCTTGATCTTCACCACATTTTGGAATCACTGAAAGATTTAAAACACCCCCATGCCTGGTTGCCTCCACAGAGATTCTTCTTTGGGGTGCAGATTGGGCATTTTACATATCTTTTACCAAATATAAATTTCCAGCTGCTTCCTCACACAAGAAAGGACCTCACCCCAGTTTTTACATATTAATCAACTCTACATATTTTCCCTAGGTCCAAGTACTATAATTTCTTTGAGATTTTTCCTCCTTCTCAGACTGAATATAGCCTCCTATTTCTCTTTGCTCTTTGATGTTTTGTTTGGCTATAGCATTAAAGAGCATCAGAAACTAACATTCTAATTAGCTTTCCAGAGGACTTTGAAGTGGCTTTCTAACCCACCGATTGCCTTATTCCTTTTTGCCTCATTTTCAACCTCCTTCCTGCCCCTCAAGAACTAGGTACATAGACTTGTCCTATGAGATATGAGGTATGAGTTTATGAAATTGAATAGACTACCATCTTAAGGGGAAACAAATGCACAAGACAGTACAGCATCTCTAAATCTTGGATTTGCATTCATGAGGGTGAATAAGATTACATTTAGTCACATTATTTGGCTGTCTTTGAGATAAGCACAGGCAAAAGTAATTGTCATTTTTGATTTAGTGTTCTAAGCTGAGATGAAAAAAAGATGGTTTTCTGTGGGCTCTAAATTTGATCTTCCTTTAATGGTTTTATTTTCCATTATAACTTTTTAAAAGTTAGGAATAAACACACTGAACTTTTCTTTATTTGTATTTTTTTCTGGTGAACCACACATCTAAATACTGTTCATTTGCTTTGGGTGTTCTTGGCATTACTTTTAGTTGGTACCTCTGATCTTGTTAAAGGCAGAATCCATTTTTATTTTTTAATCAAGAATTCTGTCTTTGATAGTGAGTTACTGAAAAAGGAATAGATAAAACCTGAACTGTCCAGAGGGAATTTCCCTGGACTACTACGTGGAGACAGTCCAACATCACACCAGATTATTAATCATGCTTTCTTTATGGACCTCAAGTTCTTGTTCTTGATCCTGTAGTTGAAAAACAAAAACAAAAACAAAATCATTTAAATGAAAACTGAAATAAATGTTTTATTTCAAAATCCATGAATGAAAATGAAATACATACTGCTAACTCAGTGCTCTGCAAACGGATTAGGAGAGGAAGGCAGAATATTTCCATTCTGAAACTCCTGTATTGATTTGACTACTTTTTATGGGAGGCAGAACATATACTATAATAGATTTGAGGGAAGATTTTATTTCACTACCCAAAAAGACTAGAGATAGGGCAGCTCTAGGGTGGGTTAATTCAGAGGTTTAATGGCCCCTTTAAAGATCCAGAGGGGTTTTTTTTTTTTTGCCATCCTTCAAGGAGTTCTTCAGTCTATTTCCCCTCATAATAGTAAGATGGCTGCCACAGATCCAAGCATCACATACAAACCTAACAAAACATAATAATATCTAAAGAAACATTCCTTAATCTTCTTTGGCCTCCTTTAGAAAACAGCAAGGAAACTTTTCCCCAAAATTGAATTCTGCTTCTGCACTCAGAAGACTTCCAATCACCATTTCATGAACTGTAATTATGCACATAGAATTATTTACATAGCAGGTGCTCAGTAAATAGTTGAATGGACTAAATAATTTTAAAAATCCGATTTACTCATAACAACCTTGAGGTTATTATAGCAAACATATACTGGGTATTCATCCTATGTCATATATCACTCTGAATCTTTTACATGTGTTATCTAAATCCTTATGAGAGGAAATTTTATATAGTAATCATAGTTAATTTATTTGTAGTATGAGAAAGGACTGAAAATTAATATTAAAATACCACTTTGTACCCATTAGGATGCCTACTACCAAAAAAGGGAAAAAACACAAAAGAGTTGGTGAGGATGGGAAAAATTTGAAATTTTGTGTACTGTTAGTAGGAATGTAACTTGTACAGCTAGTATGGAGAACTTTATGGCCATTCCTCCAAAAACTAAAAATATAATTATCATTTCATGTAGCAATTCCATAGATAGGTATACATCTAAAATAATTGAAAGCAAAGTTTCAAAGAGATATTTGCACACCCATTTTCCTAACACCATTATTCATAAGAGCCAAAAGATGGAAGCAATCCAAGTGTCTACTGATGGATGAATAAACAAAATGTAGTATATGCCATAAAGTAAAAGAAAATTCAAACACATGCTAAAACATGATCCTTGAGGGTATGTGATAAGTGAATAAAAGTAAATACTATATGATTCTACCTGTATGATGTTTTAAAAGTGGTTAAACTCTAGAGTCAGAATGTAGAACAGTAGCTTCCAGGCACTGGGAGGAGGGAAGGATGAGGAGGAATATTTTATGAGTATATCAAGTTTTAGTTTTGAAAGATAAAAAGAGTTCTGGATGCTGGTTGCACAACAACATGAATGTTCCTAATACTACTGAAATGTACACTTTGAACTGGCTAAGATATAAAGTTTGTATTATCTGTATTTTACTGAAGTTAAATGAAAAACATTGTGTGGATCTTCTAATTAGAAATAAGTCATCCTTACTTGAAATTTGAGTCTGCTGACAAAGAAAAAATTAAGGTGCATCACTATTTCCTTCAGCTAGCACCAAAAGAAAGAGATGTTTTAGATCTAAATTTATCCTGAATATGTCCTAGAATTATTGTCTTTAACTATGATAGAGCCTTTAAAACTCCATGCAGTGATGCTCTAAGGCCCCAAACAATTATTGTTTCTTCTGACACCTGTCCAAGAAGAATTTTTTTTCAGAAATTTGTATGCATTACTAGAATAATCCACTTAATTATACAGGTATCTGTCTCTGGAGTTTAATGTCAAGGATTATCTTTTATTATCTTTTAGATAACTTTGTTTCCTTGCTTCATAGAATTATGTCAGATATAAAGCAGGCAGGCGATATTCTACAAATTCATTGAAAAAAACATTTATTAAGCACTTAATATGTCCAAGAAACAGGAGAAATGCATTTTTAATGTTGCCTTTATTTAGTACCAGTCAAAATTTTACACAAAAAATAATATAACATTTAATTACTGTATTATTGATCAATTAATATATTTTCTTCAAAATACGTCTGATATTTGGTAGAAGACAAAGTAATGATTTAGCTTAAGAGGAGAAGGAAGATGGCGGCGAGGGGAGTGCATTGCCCCCGTGTGCTGCTTCACTGTGTGGGAGTATGACAAGTCAGGACGGCTAAAGGATATCTTGTTAGGAATTTCCAGCAATAGTGGGGTGCTCCGGAACCTGGAGGAAGGATTTCCATCACACGAGGATCGGCTACGGGGACTCAAACGCGAGAGGTTTGTCGCACGGAGGGTAACTGCTTATTCAGCAAATTGCCCCGCGGCTAGAGTCTGCAGCGCGCGCTGGGATAGAGACGCAGGGTTACAGCGCTGCAGTTTCTGCCAGCCGCGCAAGCACCGTACTCAGGGCTGAATTCTGGGTTCGAGACGGGGGAAGGAAGCGGTCCATCTTGGTTCTCCACACCGGTCAGACCACAGAGGAGGCCAGCAGCCACCATGTTGGAAAACTGACGTCACCTTCCCTGTTTTCGACTGACCGCAGCTCATTCAGCCATAGATCAGGTAATTTCAGGCTGCAATTCGCCTGCGGCTTGCAGACAGATTGCTAGGGTTCAGCGCCTGGGTGCTTCTTAGAACCTGAGCTTATCGGAGCGAACACCGAGCGCGGGGCGGCCGAGTTCCGGCTCCCGGAACCGTCCCACGGAGCCTGCGGAGGCTGCTTCTTGGACCCTGCTCCTATCAGAGCATACAACAAGCACTAAGCAGCCGAATTCCGGCTCCCGGAACTGAGCCCGCGGGGACTGCTTCTTGGAGCTTACACTTATAGGAGCTTACACCGAGCACGGAGCGGCCGAGTTCCGGCTCCCGGAACTTCCCTAGACCGGGGCTAGGAGCCCGCGGAAACTGCTTCTCGGTACGGGTCCTGCTGAGGGCCGGTCAGGACTCACCTGTTGCTTTGGTTGCCCGGCAAGGGGAACGAAATGCTGCCATTCGCATAGGATACCAACATGGCAGAGATCTGATGTCAGCAGAAAGCGGCGGAGGAGAGAACTTCATCAATTCCAGCGGTGACATAAGCAGTTGGTCTCCTGGTAGGGGGGGTGAGGCACAGTCACCCGAGTCTCCTCAATTTGTCGTTGAGCCAGAGGGGAGAAGCCGGGCCGCCGCCAGCGCCCGGAGCAGGCCCAGCGGCTCGCCAGCGTGGTGACCGCGTGACCCCAATTGGAGAGGGGGCGGAGCGGAGCCGCCACCCGCACCCGCAAGGTGGGCAGACCCGCGACCCAGTGGTACATGGGCGTGGTAGGAGGGGCAGGGCAGAGCCGCCGTTCGCGCTTGCAAGGTAAACAGACCTGTGACAGCCGGGCGGGTCAGGCCCAGTGGCCTGCCAGTGTGGTACACATGTCACCCCAACTGGAGTAGGGGCAGAGCAGATCCTTCTCCCACGCCCGGATCAGGCCCTGCCGGTGTGGTGGTCACGTGACCCCAATTGGAGTGGGGGCGGAGCGGAACCGCCACCCGTGCCCGCAGGGTGAGCAGACCAGTGATCAAACTGCAGATCAGACCCAGGGGTCCGCAGGCGTGGTAGGAGGGGCAGGGCAGATCCGCCGCCCGCGCCTCCAAGGTAGGCAGACCTACAACAGACCGGCGGATCAGGCCCAGGAGCCTGCCGGCGTGGTACAAACACCACCCTAATTGGAGTAGTGGCAGAGCAGAGTCGCCGCCCGTGCCAGGAACAGGCCCAGCGTCCTGCAGGCGGGGTAGTCACGACACCCCATTTGGAATAGGGGCAGAGTAGAACCGCCGCCCGTGTCTGCAGGGTAGGCAAACCTGCAACCGACTGGCGGATCAGAACCGGTGGCCTGCCGGCGTGGTACACTCCTCACCCCAATTGGAGTAGGGGCAGAACAGAGCCGCCGCCAGCTCCCAGAACAGGCACAGTGACCTGCCGGCGTGGTAGCCACGACACCCCAATTGGAATAAGGAGAGAGCAGAGCCGCCGCCCGCACCTGCAGGAAAGATACGCAAGCAGTATGAAAAGACAAGGAAAGAAAGGACCACAAGCAATGCAGGTCAACGCAACTTTAGAAGAGGTAACAGCTGCAGCAGATGGAATGTCAGATAAAGAATTCAGGATATACATGCTTCAGATGATCTGGAGTATCAAGGAAGACATTAAACAGCAAAATCAGACAATGAAAGATCACTTCGACAACGAATTACGCAAACAAATCCAGGAAGCAAAGGATCAACTATACAGGGAGATAGAGGTTATAAAAAACAAACAATCAGAAATCCTAGAAATGCAGGAAGCAATAAACCAACTTAAAAACTCAATGGAGAATACTACCAGCAGAGTAGAACACTTAGAAGATAGAACATCAGACAATGAAGACAAAGTATTTCAACTGGAAAAGAACATAGACAGCTCAGCAAGACTGTTAAGAAACCATGAGCAGAACATCCAAGAAATATGGGATAACATTAAGAGACCAAACTTAAGAGTCATTGGGATACAGGAAGGTACAGAGCTCCAAACCAAAGGAATGAGCAGTCTATTCAATGAAATAATACGAGAAAACTTCCCAGACTTGAAGAATGAGACAGAATCCCAAATCCTAGAAGCCTACAGGACGCCGAATGTGCAAAATCATAAGAGATCCACACCTAGACACATTATAATGAAGATGCCCAACATACAGAATAAGGAGAGAATTTTAAAAGCTACAAGAGAAAGGAAGCAGATTACATTTAGGGGTAAGCCAATCAGGATAACAGCTGATCTTTCAACACAGACTCTGAAAGCTAGAAGATCCTGGAATAACATATTTCAAACACTGAAAGAAAATGGGTTCCAACCAAGAATTGTGTATCCAGCGAAATTAAGCTTCAGGATGGAAGATGAAATTAAAACCTTCCACGATAAACAAAAGTTTAAAGAATTCGCAGCTAGAAAACCATCTCTTCAAAACATCCTCGCCAAAGCATTACAGGAAGAGGAAATGGAAAATAACAATGAAAACCAACAGTGGGAGGTAGGACAGTAAAGGGGGGGGAAATAATCAAAGAGGAAAACAAACCATGTTTAGTAACAGAAATAAACAAATATGGCTGGAAGAACAACCCATATCTCAATAATAACCCTAAATGTTAATGGCTTAAACTCACCAATTAAGAGACACAGGCTAGTAGAATGGATCACAAAACAAGACCCAACAATATGCTGCCTACAGGAGACGCATTTGATAGGAAAAGACATACATAGGCTGAAGGTGAAAGGTTGGGAAAAATCATATCACTCATATGGACTTCGGAAACAAGCAGGAGTGTCCATACTCATATCAAATAAAATAGATTTCAAGCCAAAGTTAATCAAAAGGGATAAAGAGGGACACTACATACTGCTTAAGGGAACCATACACCAACAAGACATAACAATCATAAATATTTATGCCCCAAACAATGGTGCAGCTATGTTCGTCAAACAAACTCTTCTCAAGTTCAAGAGTCTAATAGACCACCATACCATAATCATGGGAGACTTCAACACACCTCTCTCGCCACTGGACAGATCTTCCAAACAAAAGTTGAATAAGGAAACTATAGAACTCAATAACACTATTAATAACCTAGACCTAATTGACATATATAGAGTATACCACCCAACATCAAGCAGTTACACTTTTTTCTCAGCAGCACATGGATCCTTCTCAAAAATAGATCATATATTATGTCACAGGGCAACTCTTAGACAATATAAAGGAGTAGAGATAATACCATGCATCTTATCTGATCATAATGGAATGAAACTGAAAATCAACGATAAAAGAAGGAAGGAAAAAGCATACATCACTTGGAGAATGAACAATAGGTTACTGAATGATCAATGGGTTATAGAAGACATCAAGGAGGAAATTAAAAAATTCTTAGAGATAAATGAAAACACAGACACAACATATCGGAATCTATGGGACACATTGAAAGCAGTTCTAAGAGGAAAATTCATTGCTTGGAGTTCATTCCTTAAAAAAAGAAAAAACCAACAAATAAATGATCTCATACTTCATCTCAAAATCCTTGAAAAAGAAGAGCAAAACAACAGCAAAAGAAGTAGAAGGCAAGAAATAATTAAAATCAGAGCTGAAATTAATGAAATCGAAACAAAAGAAACAATTGAAAAAATTGACAAAACTAAAAGTTGGTTCTTTGAAAAAATAAACAAAATCGACAGACCCTTAGCGATGCTAGCGAAGAGAAGAAGAGAGAGAACTCAAATTACTAGCATACGGGATGAAAAAGGCAATATCACAACAGACACTTCAGAAATACAGAAGATAATCAAAAACTATTTTGAATCCTTATACTCCAATAAATTAGAAGATAGTGAAGGCATAGATAAATTTCTTAAGTCATATGATCTGCCCAGATTGAGTCAGGAGGATATAGACAACCTAAACAGACCAATATCAATTGAGGAAATAGAAGAAACCATCAAAAGACTACCAACTAAGAAAAGCCCAGGACCGGATGGGTATACAGCAGAGTTTTACAAAACCTTTAAAGAGGAACTAATACCAATACTTTTCAAGCTACTTCAGGAAATAGAAAAAGAGGGAGAACTTCCAAATTCATTCTACGAGGCCAACATCACCCTGATACCTAAACCAGACAAAGACACTTCAAAGAAAGAAAACTACAGACCAATATCTCTAATGAACCTAGATGCAAAAATCCTCAATAAAATTCTGGCGAATCGGATACAAAAACATATCAAAAAAATTGTACACCATGATCAAGTAGGATTCATCCCTGGGATGCAAGGCTGGTTCAATATACGGAAATCAATAAATGTTATTCACCACATCAATAGACTTAAAAATAAGAACCATATGATCATCTCGATAGATGCGGAAAAAGCATTCGACAAAGTACAGCATCCCTTTATGTTCAAAACTCTAGAAAAACTAGGGATAACAGGAACATACCTCAATATTGTAAAAGCAATCTATGCTAAGCCTCAGGCTAGCATCATTCTGAATGGAGAAAAACTGAAGGCATTCCCTCTAAAATCTGGAACAAGACAGGGATGCCCTCTCTCTCCACTTCTGTTCAACATAGTTCTCGAAACACTGGCCAGAGCAATTAGACAGACGAAAGAAATTAAAGGCATCAAAATAGGAAAAGAAGAACTTAAATTATCACTATTTGCAGATGATATGATTCTATACCTAGCAGACCCAAAAGGCTCTACAAAGAAACTATTAGAGCTAATAAATGAATTCAGCAAAGTGGCAGGATATAAAATCAACACGCATAAATCAAAGGCATTCCTGTATATCAGCGACAAATCCTCTGAAATGGAAATGAGGACAACCACTCCATTCACAATATCTTCAAAAAAAATAAAATACTTGGGAATCAACCTAACAAAAGAGGTGAAAGACTTATACAATGAAAACTACAGAACCCTAAAGAGAGAAATAGAAGAAGATCTTAGAAGATGGAAAAATATACCCTGTTCATGGATAGGCAGAACTAACATCATCAAAATGGCGATATTACCAAAAGTTCTCTATAGGTTTAATGCAATGCCAATCAAAATCCCAACGGCATTTCTTGTAGAAATAGAGAAAGCAATCATGAAATTCATATGGAAAAATAAAAGACCCAGAATAGCAAAAACAATGCTAAGCAGGAAGTGTGAATCAGGCGGTATAGCGATACCAGACTTCAAACTATACTACAGAGCAATAGTAACAAAAACAGCATGGTACTGGTACCAAAACAGGCGGGTGGACCAATGGTACAGAATAGAGGACACAGAAACCAATCCACAAAACTACAACTATCTTATATTTGATAAAGGGGCTAAAAGCATGCAATGGAGGAAGGATAGCATCTTCAACAAATGGTGCTGGGAAAACTGGAAATCCATATGCAACAAAATGAAACTGAATCCCTTTCTCTCGCCATGCACAAAAGTTAATTCAAAATGGATCAAGGAGCTTGATATCAAATCAGAGACACGCCGTCTGATAGAAGAAAAAGTTGGCTACGATCTACATACTGTGGGGTCGGGCTCCAAATTCCTCAATAGGACACCCATAGCACAAAAGTTAATAACTAGAATCAACAAATGGGACTTACTCAAACTAAAAAGTTTTTTCTCAGCAAAAGAAACAATAAGAGAGGTAAATAGGGAGCCTACACCCTGGGAACAAATCTTTACTCCTCACACTTCAGATAGAGCCCTAATATCCAGAGTATACAAAGAACTCAAAAAATTAGACAATAAGAGAACAAACAACCCAATCAACAAATGGGCCAAGGACCTGAACAGACACTTCTCAGAGGAGGACATACAGTCAATCAACAAGTACATGAAAAAATGCTCACCATCTCTAGCTGTCAGAGAAATGCAAATCAAAACCACCCTAAGATACCATCTCACTCCAGTAAGATTGGCAGCCATTATGAAGTCAAACAACAACAAGTGCTGGCGAGGATGTGGGGAAAAGGGTACACTTGTACATTGCTGGTGGGACTGCAAATTGGTGCAGCCAATTTGGAAAGCAGTATGGAGATTTCTTGGAAAGCTGGGAATGGAGCCACCATTTGACCCAGCTATTCCCCTTCTTGGTCTATTCCCTAAAGACCTAAAAAGAGCATGCTACAGGGACACTGCTACATCGATGTTCATAGCAGCACAATTCACAATAGCAAGACTGTGGAACCAACCTAGATGCCCTTCAATAGACGAATGGATAAAAAAAATGTGGCATTTATACACAATGGAGTATTACTCTGCATTAAAAAATGACAAAATCATAGAATTTACAGGGAAATGGATGGCATTAGAGCAGATTATGCTAAGTGAAGCTAGCCAATCCCTAAAAAACAAATGCCAAATGTCTTCTTTGATATAAGGAGAGTAACTAAGAACAGAGTAGGGACGAAGAGCAGGAGAAGAAGATTAACATTTAACAGGGATGAGAGGTGGGAGGGAAAGGGAGAGAGAAGGGAAATTGCATGGTAATGGAAGGAGACCCTCAGGGTTATACAGTGGAGGGGGTAGAGAGAGAGGAGGGGAGGGGAGGGGAGAGGTGGGGAGGGGGGAGGGTGGAGGATGGGAAAGGCAGCGGAGCACAACAGACACTAGTATGGCAATTTGTAAATCAATGGATGTGTAACTGATGTGATTCTGCAATCTGTGTATGGGGTGAAGGTGGGAGTTCATAACCCACTTGAATCAAAGTGTCGAATATGATATGTCAAGAAATTTGTAATGTTTTGAACAACCCACAATAAAAATTAAAAAAATAAAAAGAAATTTGTAATGTTTTGAACAACTCACAATAAAAAATTAAAAAAAAAAATAAATAAATAAAAAAAATAATTTAGCTTATGAGAGAAAAATTCTTAATTTAAAAACTCTGAAAGTCAGAGGTATATGAGTTAGTCACAAATAATTTTCTTAGTGTATTTGAATATATATCATACTGTGTAGTGCTAATTCTTTTTGTAGTATATGTGTACTGGGAGTTGAACCCAGATATGCTCTACCACTTAGCAATACCATGCCAGCCTTTAATGTTTGTATTAATGCATAACAATTATACACAATAATGGGATTCATTTTGACATAATCATATATGCATGGAATATAATTTGCTCCATTTCAGTCCCCAGTGCTTCCCCTTTCCCTCCTAACTTCCATCCTCCTGTTCTCTTTCCTCTTATTTACTGGTTATCCTTCTATTTATTGTATTTTTATCATTGCTTTGTAGATGTAAATAAAGTGGAACTCACTGTGGTATATTCACATGTAGTATAATTTTGTTAATTTCATTCTAATTTCCTCCCTTTTCCCATCCCTCTTCCCTCCCCTTCAATCTCCTTTTAATACTCTACTGATCTCCCTTCTATTTTCCTTGGATCTGTTCCCTCCCTTATTTTCATTTTGAGACAAGTTCTCACTAATTTTCCCAGGATGATCTTGAACTTTTGATTCTCCTTTCTCAGCCTCCCAAGTTGCTAGGATTACTTATGTGTGCAACCTCATGGGGCTGGTAGTGCTGATTCTTAAAATTGGACCTGAAAGGTGCCTTTTTTGTTTAGAAGAATGTTCCTGTTACATGCATAACAATTACTATTGATTATAGCTAAGTGTAGCTAGTAAATATAGCTATGTTAAAATGTGGGACAGTTTAGTGAATACCAGTATGGCATTAGTGATTACCGTAAGCCTTAATACATTTTTTAATATTTATTTTTTAGTTATAGTTGGACACAATACTTTTATTTCACTTGTTTATTTTTTTATGTGGTGCTGAGGATCGAACCCAGGGTTTCACACATGTGAGGCGAGCGCTCTACTGCTGAGCCACAACCTCAGCCCCTTTAATACATTTTAAAGAAACCATTACCATTAGGCACATCTATAATTATATATTACCTTTTATTTCCACTTTTAATAATCATGTATTAGCAATCCTGAATAATATCACCTTCTTTTTTAATTTGTTGTTTTTAGATATACATGACAGTAGGGTACATTTGGACATATTATACATACATAGTGTGCAACCAATTCCAATTAGGATCCCATTCTTCTGATTGTATATGATATGGAGTTACACTGGTTGTGTGTTCATTTATGAGCATAGGAGAGTTATGTCCAATTCGTTCTACTGTCTTTCGTATTTCTGTCCCCCTTCCTTTCCTTCATTCCCCTTTTTCAGATCCAATGAACTTCTATACTTGCCCTCCTTACCCTCCCTTTTTATGGGTTAGTATCCACATATCAGAGAGAACATTTGGCCTTTGGTTTGGGGGGATTGGCTTATTTCACTTAGCATGATAGCCTCTAGTTCCATCCATTTACCAGCGAATGCCATAATTTCATTCTTCTATATAGATGATTAATATTCCGTTGTGTATATATACCATATTTTCTTTATCCATTCATCTGTTTAAGGGCACTTAGGTTGGTTCCATAGCTTAGCTATTGTGAATTGAGCTGCTATAAACATTGATGTGGCTGCATCACTGTAGTATGCTGATTTTAAGGTTTTGGGATATAAGCTGAGGAGTGGGATAGCTGGGTCAAATGGTGGCTCCACCATACTTCTTTCCAGAGTGGTTGTACCAATTTGCAGTTCCACCAGCAATATATGAGTCAACATTTTTCACCATGTGGACCTGTCTGAGCCTAAAATTGCTTTCTATATTATGTTTATTGAGTGAACTTGTGTTCTATTGTTTACAGAATGTTAAGTGTTACTAGCATTTCTTAAGTTCACAACTTTGGGAAAAGGTCCAATTTACTAATATATCTATCCTTGATTTTAGTTTTTATTGAAAGCCCCATGAGTATAGTGTTTGAAATAAAGACTAGGACCAACAGAAGTCCATATAAGGATTAAATGACAGAAATATAATGTTATGATTTAAATATGAATTGCACATAACTTTCCTATGCACAACTAAATATTATAATTTAGGTATGAATTAGCCATAATTTTTCTATGCACATTCTAGAAAAGATGAAACTATAGTGATAGTACATAGATCAGTGATTACAAAGATCTTGACAATTGCTTTTCCAGTGAGATTTACTTTTTTAGTTTGACTTCACTGGGATAATTTTAATATTTCACTTGCAGTTTCAAGTCTTTTAAATTGACAAGGTTACATTTATTTCAGCAGTCTCTAACACTAGATGTTATGAAAATAGTCCATTTCATAGGCATTTGGATATGGTGAGCAATACAGAAATGATACCTCTTTCCATTCTGATTTCCTTCTTCTCTGATGCCCCCCTAAGTTAGCTCATGTTTTTAAGAATCTTGACAAGTCATGTATCCTTTCCCTAACTGTGCCCATGACTTAGTTTGAAAGATTCAGTGCCTCATGCTCCTCCCCAGCTATATTTCAGTCGTATATACTAACTGGGTGCTCTTGGAAAAGTTTCTTAATGTCTACAAAATTGGGATAATAGTAGTAGTTACTTGATAGTTTTTTTAAAATGAAGAATAAGTCAATATGTGTAACATTTAGAACAATACCTATTATAAACCATTTAAAGGCGGGATGTCCCATACACAAGGCAATTCAGTTTTGATTTTCTCTCTGTCTTCCTTGCTTTATGCTTACCAAGGTTAGGTAATAATTAGATAAGAATTTTTCTCACTACAAATCAAGTGCTTTCTCACTGAATGCTCACAACAATCCAATAAGGTCAGATATTTGTATAACCCCATTTCATAGGTGAATAAACCAAGTTTCATGTAGGTCAGTGAATGTGGCCATGGTCACCCACTGAGTAGATTACTGAACCAGCAGTATTCAAAGTCAGTTAGTCTCTAAAGCATTTGGAAATTCTACCATACCTCTAGACCTACAGCTTTTCATAATAATTTAACAAAATAGCTTCTCTGGAGGAATTATAAGCATAAATATCAATTAGAACAAACTCAATAAAGGTTCCATATTATCTTTATAAAACAGAAAACCACTAATTTCTATTAAATTAGACTGGTTTGTTTCCTTGTTGAAGGTGACTGTATGGGGAGCTGAATAATGCCTTTTTATTCATTGGGATGCTTTATGCTTCAGCAGCGGTAAATATTAACAGAATTAAAGACTTGAACAGGAAGCTAATGTGAGTGCTCTGAACAGCTATTCTATCAGGTTCTCAGGCTAGGCAGGTTTTTATTGTATTACAGCCTTGTTAATTTAAAATTTATTAGAAGTATTGATTTTATTCTACCTGTTATTCTAAGCATTTGTGCGATGTTAACTTCATTATCTTAGTTTAATACAGTTCATATATGTTTAAAACAGATGAAAGTAAAGATAAACTATCATACTATTAATGGACATAAACACACTACAAGACACTTAGTATTTGTCTTTTTAAGTCCTCAAAGTCATACTCTGTGATAAAATAAATGAGTATTTCCTAGACTAAAGTTTATATTTTCTCTAACTATAAAAATGTATTAAATATACATTATAAAAATATTACAGGCGTTGGGGTTCTGGCTCAATGGTAGAGTGCTCGCCTAGCACATGGGAGGCTCTGGTTCGATCCTCAGCACCACATAAAAATAAATAAGTAAATAAAGGTATTGTGTCCAACTCCAACTAAAAAATTTTTTAAAAATTACAAGGAGCATCTTTTAACATGCTCAAGATATCAATTTTCTCCAAGCCAGTCACTAGTACAATTTATATGTTTTATTCATTCATACATATTAATGCAAGGGCCTAAAACCTTCTAATTGCCCTCACTTTGTTTGTTTCATTTAAAATCAACACTATTTCACTACATTATTTGGTTTCAAAACTTGTGTTTCATTCTTTCTATAAATCCAGGTCTAATTTTCCACCAGTTAGTATAGGTTAGTAAAATTTATATTTAATTTTCTCTATTTTCATATGTGATAGTCATCAAATCTAATAGGATGGGTAGGGCTGAATATTATGGGTTATATAATACAGAATTATGAAAATTATCTTAGATGCTAATTCATGCATAAGGAATACACCTGAGTCCCAGGACTTCATAGAACCGTAGAACACTAACCAAATGTCCAATTACTCAATGATTGCCTCATTTTTGATAGTGTATGGTTCAATGAGAAATCAAACACAGAAACTGAACTCTAGCTATAAGGTTATCACTGTGAAGATATCTTTGGTAGTTTACTAAAGTCTCTGTACTGGGTATTAAACACCTGTACTACATGAACAAATAAGTAACATTTCAAAAAGACAGTGATTTTGAAGGAAACTATTTTCCTGGTTAAAATTATTCACCATTAACTTAAAAAACAAATAAAATTTAAACACTAAATATTAAATTTACAAAGTAATATTAAAGTGTATTCATTTGTGTAGTTATATTAAGAGAAAAATGATGTAAAGCATAACAGTTATGTACAATATGATAAATATATTGATTATCTCCTTCTCCTTGATGTTTAAACAGAGCTACACATTGAAATTGCAAATTCTAAATTGCATTATCCCTAGTGTCATGAAGTCCAAAGCCTAATGAGGACATCAGTGTGGAAAAGTCATCATTGTCTTACAATGTGAAAAATATAATGATATTGATATAAAAAATCATAGGGGATCTAACTACCACAGAATCATAAGAGTTTTCAGAAAAGAGACAACAATTATGATTGGCCTTACGACTCAAATTTCACCAGAAAGAGATAGGACCATGACACCTAGAAAATAGAATAAGAACAAACATAGAGGTATTTGACCAAATAGTGGACTAGTTTAGCTAACCTTTCCTTTCACTAATCCAAAATCATCAAGATTGTATGTGTGCACACATACATACAAAGTTGTACAACTTAGACCAACACAAATGATCATCAGTAAACAAGAAGATTTGGAGAAAACTGAAACATGGGAGTGGATTAATATGTTTCTAGGAAAGTATAAATCACTCAAATTAAAAGAGAAAGAAACAGAAATACTAGTAGATAAAAGTAATAAAAAGGCAATGATGGTAAAATTTTTGATCCTTAAAAGAGTTATCAATCAAAACTAATCGAGGTGAAATATAAATAGTCCAATAACGATTAAGGAAACTGGATCATGGTTAAAAACTTCTGATCAAAAAATCTTCAGGCTCAGATCATTTTATTGTAGAATTCTACTAAATATTTAAAGAAGAGCAATTTGATAAATCTCTCCCAGAAGATAGAAGAGAGGCATCTCAATCTTATTTTATAAGGCCAGTATTACTCTGATAACAGAACAAGGCAGATAAAGTTAAAAAAATTATCATTTTCCCCAATGACCATAGATCCAAATTTATTTGAGAAAATATTAACATATCATGCCCAAAAATGTATTTAAAATTGCACACCATGTCTAAGTTGGGTTTATTCCAGGAATGCAGTTCTAGTTCAATATTAAAAAATAATCATTGTAACCTACATATTAACAAGCTAAGGAAATATACCAAATAATCATGTCAATTGATACAGAACAATAATTTAACAAGATTCAACACCTATTCATTTATTAAAAATCCTTAGAAAATTAGGAATAGTGAGGAATTTCCTCAAGTTTACAAAAATTTATTTAAAACCTAAAGCTAATATAATATTTAATAGTGAAATACTGAATGCTTTACCTCTATGATTAGGGACAAGATATCTTCCCTCACCACTTTTATTCAACATAGTACTGGAAATCATAGAGAGGAAAAGGAGTCAAGAAAAGGAAATTTAAAGGCATGAAGTTTGTGGAGAAAAATAGTAAAAATGTCCCTATTTGCAGATGACATCATTGTCTATGTAGCTAGAGGAATTTATGAAAAAGCAATATAATTAATAAGTTATTTCAGCAAGGCCACAGAATACAAGATCCACAAACAAAAATAAGTTGTATGTTTATAGGCTTGCAATGAATATTTAGAAGCTGAAATTTGAAGCATAATATTGTTTACATTAGTTTAAAATGAAATATGTATAAATTTAATAATAAATATAGAGGGATTATATACTGAGAACTATATAGCACTGATGAAAGAAATCAGAGAAGATCTAAATAAATGGAGAGATATAACATATCAGTAGATTGAAGGTTTTATGATAGCAAAGATGTTGATTCTCCCCAACTTGATACACTGGTTTAACTCAATTCCTATCAAAACCTGAGCAAGATTTTTTAATATGTAGACAAGATCAATTCTAAACTATGTGGAAATGCAAAAGAAATACCATAGCTAAAACAATTTTGGGAAAGAATATAGTGTCATATATATCTTGAAAAAATTTCAGACATTTTTTCTGTACTATTCTATTATTTATCGAGTACTTCACATCTTCATAAATAGATTTGTTATAAACCTATAGGTAACTAAATATATTGGAAAATTTCTACCAATCCGCCTCTGAATTTACTGAAGCTTTTTCTGCCATATCTAATCTTTTATTAAGTGATTTTTTTACTCCATTATTATATTCTTCAGTTCTAGAATGTCCACTTGTTTGTCTAAAGCATGGTTTTTACTTATATGTTGAAATTTCATTTTTGCCTATTTATTATGAGCATGTTTTCCTTCATTTCATGGAATACACTTATCCTGTGAATTCTGTATCTGCTGTCTGGTAATTTTAAATTGCATCTTGAACATTACTAGTGATACAATTTATAGATTATGACTTCTGTGATATTTCTTTAAGTGGGTAGTGAACTCAAGTTCCAAACTTTCTTATTGTGATAAGAGATTTCACCGGCTACCTATAAGGTGAAATCTCTGTTGTGTTTTTTAGCCTCAGTTGGGTTGCTTCTAATCTGTCTTATAGATGTGTGGTACATATAGTTCAAAGATCAGACAGAAATTTGTGTAGAAATTATGTGTAGAATTTAGATCTTCTTTTCTGTGGCTCTCTTCTTTTCAAAATTTAAAATTTTTAGCTTCCAGCTACTGCTGAGAGAACTAAATTCTGTCATCTGGTTCATTAACCCAGTAATTTCTGGCTTTTTTCATATTTTAATTGATGCATAATAATTATACCTATTTATGAGGTCCAGTGTTATATTTTGCTACATGTTTGATGATCAAAGCAGGATAATTAGCATATCCTACACCTCAAATTTTTGTCTCTTTTTTGTCTTAAGAACATTGAAAATCCTTTCTTCCAGCTGCTTTAACATATGAAGCAACTTATGTTGACTATAGCCACCATACTATGCTATAGATCACTGGGACTTATTCCCTCATCTAATTATAATATTTTACCTATTAACCCACCTCTCCCTTTTCCCTCTTACTCTTACCCTGCCCAGACTCTGTTAACCACATTTCTGCTTTTTATTTCTATGAGATCAGCTTGATCTACATATAAGTGAGAACATGCAATATTTGTTGTTTGGTGCCTGGTTTGACTGAGTTCTGGATGCCCAACACTTGTGTCTGAAACCTGTCCTAGGTGAAAAGCCATGAAATGGCAAACTCAACCAGTTACACTCCTTTGACCTAATGAAGGTACTTAGGACTGAAGTTTCCTTGAACTATTATTTTAAATTAGGTATCATTTCACATAAAGTATAAAAATAATTTGTTTAATCTATTCCTTTATGCAAGGTACTCCTACAGTTAGCATTTGTTTAATAGTATGTTGCAATTTGTTCATATTTCTTAACCTCTGTTAAAACAATAATCTTAGAACATCTTAAAGTTAAATAAATGAATTATTTTTACCTTCTCATTGTGTTGAGATTTTTCCATTCTTATTTTAATAAATCATATTTGATATACATTATGTTAAATTTGATTATGTGAACTTAAATTGAAACTCAATATGACAACAATATTATTATCATTAAATTATTATTATTTTAATTATCAAATTAATTATATAATTATTAAATTATTGTTATTATTATTATTAAACAACCTGTTTATGTTGGGGAATTGAACTCCGGGCCTTGTGCATGTCATCTACCAATGAATTACATCTCCATCCCGACAGTATATTTTAATTTTTAATTTTTAATTTTTGTTCCTATTAGTACCTTTAATCCTAAATCTTCAAATAATGGGTAACAAAATATGGGTAAATGGCAGAAAGAACAGTAAAGGGAAGGGAGTAGAAGATGGGGGGAGGGGAGGGGAGGAGAGGTACTGAGGATTGAATTAGAACAAGATATACTCCATGCTTTTATAATTATGCCAAAATG
>NW_026000249.1:11965150-11986481 GCF_001458135.2 Marmota marmota marmota | reverse complement strand
GGGGGGGGGGGAGAGAGAGAGAGAAAGAAAACAAACCTAGTATCATATTGAGATGGAGAGAGTAGATATATGTTCAGTATATATCACTGAGTACTTTCTTTGCTCCAGACATCATTTGACCTTTGCAACAACTCTGGGACATTGAGTACTGTTACCTCAACTATACATATTGGCAAGTTGAGGTTTAGCTATCTGCCCAAGGACATATTATTGCTAAGAATTTCAACTTGGATTCAAATGTTCCCTGTCTGCCTCTAAAACCCATCAATTTAAACACACATCTCCACTGTCTTAACAATTTTAAGAAAAAAATGATAGGTTTTAATGACTAAAAGGATATGAGGGAAAGTGAAAGTCCAAGATAATTTAAGTCCAAGGTTGCATAATTTGGATTTAGTTAGTGCCACTGATAAATATTAAAAGAAAGAGAATATTACATGGCATAATGTGGATTTTTCTTTTTCCTTTATTTTAATTTATTTTATTATTATTGTTATCATTTTTGCAGAAGGAAGTGGGGGTGGTAAATGGTAGTCCAGATTAAAATATATGTTACTGTAAAGAATGTGAAAATCTTATTGAGGGGGATAAATTTGTGGTTTGTGTATCCTTCAATTCCATATAGCATCAGTTTTCAGTATCAGGTGACTAGGTGCTTTTCATTTGATTCAGAACCTGCAGTCAGCCATGAAGCCACCTGCTTCAAGTGCTCTGCCACCACACACACACAAATCTCTTTCTCACTCATACAATGTTATATTTGTTTTGCTTTGTTTAATTTCACTTAAAATATATTAACTATAAAAAGGATTGAAAAAGACATTCCCCATGTTTGCTTTTTCCTAATGAAATATATGCAGCTGGATCTAGCTTTAACCATTTGTTCATGTCTAATCAGAAGCCACTGTCCTCAATTTAGCTTTGTTTTAGCCATTACATGCTGTTTTTTCTGCAGTATTTCAGCTGATTTTGTGCCCAGATGAGTCATTCTTCTGGTGATTTCTTTTGATTAAGGCTATTGGTAAAAAACAACAACTACCTCAAAAAGAGAGTGCTGGATTGGTTTGTCACATTAAAAAATTATTTTCAAGATTAAATATAGTGACTCAAGCAAAAATATGCTAATGAAACTGCACAAAATTTGTCATGTTGCTGAAAACAAACATTTTTAAAAACCCTGTAAGGTATCTTTAACAATTATGAAAATTATAGATGATGGACTTTTTAATATTTGCAAATATATTTAATTTTTCCTGTAGTACTTACATTTTATAGTATAAAATATGTTTAGTGCCTATTATTAGAGTATATTAAAATAGTATTTGATAATGTAAAATTGCTTACAATTCAGAATAGTCAAGTAAAAATGATTCCCTTGCCAATTAAGAAATATAAAAATAATATTTTGTATACAGTGAACTTCAGATATTTGATGATCATTTTATTCATTATTTTTATTAAACTATATATTAAGAATTTGTGGGCTGGGAATGTGGCTCAAGTGGTAGCATGCTCGCCTGGCATGCACGGGGTGCTGGGTTTGATCCTCAGCACCACATAAAAATAAAAAAATAAAGATGTTATGTCCACTGAAAACTAAAAAAAATAAACAAATAAAAAATTCTCTCTCTCTCTCTCTCTCTCTTTAAAAAAATTTTTTAAAAAAGAATTTGTATGGAGAAAATGAGTAAGCTTTAGCAAAAGCTAGGGTATTATTCATATCCTATATTTTAGAGGATGTAGATTTGGGAAATAATAAGAACTCTGTAGATCTCTGCTTTTTTCTCCTGCAATACTTTTTACTTGCTACTTGCTTTTTAAAAAATTACTAATTAACAATGAGTTCCTTGAGGAAAGAGATTGTAAGTTATTTTCCAACCATGACTTTAAGAGCAGTTTTCAGTCCCTAGGAACCATATGAAATAAACTTGCTGTCTATAAAATAAGTGGATCAAATATATTGTTTTACTTTATTTTCATAGAAAATAAGATTTGACTGAACCAGATGCATATCAGTTATAGAATCAGTTAAGTTAAAAAGAATTTAGTATATTTGTTTAAATATTCCTTAATCATTTTATGAACACTTTTAAGTTTACTTCAAAATATAAATGTTATTTCTTGCCAGTTCTTTGGAAAATACTGAAATTTCTATTGAATATGTATTTTATGAATGGTAATATTTAGAAATAGTTTTTTATGCTGAAACCTTTTTCTTTGTGTAAGAACATTGATCAGGCTACTGTATTCTGGTTGCATATGCAAATTACTACAAGGGGAAATATGGTTGGGAATAGTTTATAATTCTAGTATAAATATTCATTATTTTGACAAATTTATTTTTATCTTCTGGAATTGTATTTAATTAGTAGAAGAGTTGTGGACATAATAATAAATAATATATTGATTAATAGAGGAAATAGTGTCCAAATGCACAATTTATAGGCAAGAACTTTCTTACCATTGTTAGAATTTTTTGAGGACTCATAATGTATTCTGCTGAGAGCCACGGCCGAGTCTGTATGGTCCCTGGCATTTTGCCAACAGTATTGATTGACAGGCGAGGCATTACTATCCGCCTCTGCTGCAACTTTTGAGTTCTCGCACTATTTTGGAGTTCTCGTGGGGATTTCCGGGGATTCCCCGAGAGTTCCCATTGGTTGGGGAAGTGCAGGAGAAGGGATTTCCGAGAGAGATTTTTCCGGCTGGGGGTTTCCTGGAGAAGCCTCGTGGCGTTCGGGAGGATTCCCCGGGAGCTGTGTGAAGTGTTTTCCTGCAGTTTAAAAATAAAGTTTGTTCCTGCTTCAGTGGCTCGTGATTTGTGCCCAGCCAGACTGCGGCAGTATTCCAAGATGTGGAATGCTTTCCCTCAAATTTCTTGAGCCACCCCACTATTTGCCTGGTGATAAAGATGGGGAGATAATTCTTATCCTTTCTTTATCCAGGCCCAACCCATATATTTTTTTTTCCTTTTTTATTCTAATTTTTTAACTGACAAATAAAAATTGTATGTTTATTTTACAAAGCACAATGTTTCAATATACCTATATGTTGTGGGATGGTTAAATCAAGTTAATTAAATGACATATCATCATATATCCTTTGTTTGGTGTGTGATAAGAACACTTAAAATCTAAACTCAAGGGCTGGGGATGTGGCTCAGGCGGTGGCGCGCTTGCCTTGTTCGATCCTCAGCACCACATACAAACAAAGATGTTGTGTCCGCCGAAAACTAAAAAAAAATAAATATTAAAAAATTCTCTCTCTCTCTCTATCTTTAAAAAAAATCTAAACTCAACAGTTTTCAAGTATACAATATATTGTAATTAATTATAGTCACCGTGATGCACAATAGGTCTCTTGAATGTATTCCTTTTTTTTTTAAGTGAAATTTTGTGTCCTTTAACCAACATCTTTTTAGGCCCCCAATCTCCAGCCTCTGGTGACCATCCTTTTAATGTTCCTATGAGTTTATTTTTTTTAGATTCTACATATAATTTAGATCATGTGCTATTTGGCTTTCTGTACCTGACTTACTTCACTCAACATAATGTACTCCAGGTTCATACCAAGATGAATATTAGAGACTTGCTACCTTAAGGAACTTCCAGATATAGGGAGTAAATGATATGATGGTGATAGGCAATCTTCAGAGGTTCTGACTGAGTTCACAATGAGTGCACACATGGAAGTGCTTATTAATTATTTAAGTAGAGATATAGTATAGCTCAGTAGTTGGCAATTCAATCTTTGAAGGCAAAAAATGATTGAATTTTTTTCTACTTCTAATTAGCTGCATGACTGGGCAAGATACAGAATTTTCTTTAGCTTCCATTTCCTTATTTCCAAAACATAGATACTACTATACAGAATGTTTCATATGACTTTTCTGAGGGTTGAATAAGTTCATGTTTAAATAGTGTTTAGGAAAGCACATATCATATGGTTATTGTTAAAGAAAGTAGCTCCTTTTATTATTATTCATTTTTACCATCTCAAAGCAGTCTTGTATTTCAGACAGTGCCACTGAAATTCATTCCCAGTCCAATGCTGGGAGAGCTAGACTGAGTAAATATATATTTACTCAACCTCATACATGTTAGATAATGACTAAGACCTGAGTATTATTGTCTAATTAGGTTACTAACAGTTAGTGTTGCCAGAGATGAAAGTATATGTATAACAACAAATCAGGACTCAGCAAAACTTTTCTGTGAAGAACCAGATAGTAAATACCTTAAGCTTTGAGGACCATGAGGTCTGTGTTGCAACTACACAACTCTGTGGTTATAATTCCAAAGCAATCATAGGTGATATGTAAATGATAAATGTGTCTGTATTCTAATAAAATTTTATTTTCAGAAAAATTCCCTTAGGTAACAATTTTCTGGCTCCTGTTAGAGAACACATATCATGACTACATATTTTTCTATATCACACCAATGTAGACTTTGAAATTATTAAGACCTTACTGATGCTGGGTCATACTCACATCTCTCTCTCTCTCTCTCTCTCTCTCTCTCTAGAGATTTGGGTCTCAATGAGTAGTTCTCTGAGGAAATAATGGAAAATTATATTGAATAATGCAACAACTGTGTGTTGATTAAATTATATATAGAAGAACAGAGCAAGGGAGATTTTCCTGTTTAAAAGTATAATAGTACGACAAGTCAAATTAATATACTAATTGAAATTTTAAAATAATGGGGGAAAACTGAAAACAATTGATGCATTTATTATAAGGTTGATAAAAAACTGACTGAAATTGTCAATGTGGAGTAGACAGAGATATATGAAAGGGAGGGAGAAAGAGAGAGAGAAGAGAGAAGAGAGAGAGAGAGAGAGAGCAGTTGATTGTTTGAGAATATGAAGAGACCCTGGATACCATGAAAGAGCATTAGATTTTGTTGTGAATTTCTATGTAGTTAAAGCAAAAAGCAGAACACAATAGAGTATATAATCTGATCAAAAGAAACCTACCCTTTCTTCATAAGGGACAATTTTTTTCCTGGTACTGAAGGAACTATAATATGAATTTTTATACAAGGAGTATTGAGCAACGTAATAGATCATGTTCCCAGTAATGGATCTAGAAAAGGAACACAGTGTTCTTCATTTCACTTTTTCATATGTGAGTATTTGACAAAAGCCCAAAACACAACATTGAAACATACTTTATTCAAAAGATGGCTTTTGGAGAAATTTAATTTGGAATCATTTCTACCTATACACTACAAATAAGAAAGGTTTCAAAGAATGAACCAAATGCTATGGTGTGTATCATCACTGGTCCTCAATATGTCCAGGTTTCTAAGGGACCACTGGCTTGTTAGTCATGATTAAAAGCCTCTCATCCAGGCAATAATTATGATAAAATTCTATTACATATGTATCAAAAATGCACTTTTAGATTTTTTTTCACCTTAATTTCCTTAACTCAAATCAATGTAGATTCTTAGTACTGCCTAGTAACATTAGTTTTCCAGTTTCCAAATAACTGGTTTAATTCTCCTTTGTTTTTAAGTCTCCTTACTTGGATATTTCCTTTTTATTCTGTGCTTACCTCACACTTTCTTAAAGAAAATAGCAAACAAATGGGAATTCTGACCTCTACCACTACCAAATTATGAATCTACTGTATTTTATCTTCCCTCCTATTATATCTTTTTATATCTTTATTTTGTTTATTTAGTTTTTTTATGTGGTGTTTGGGATAAAACCCAGTGCCTCACACATGCTAGACAAGCACTCTGCCATTGAGCCACAACCCCAGCTCTCCTATTATATTTTAAGGAGAGTCCTGCCTCCTACTTAAAGACAATCCTTCTACATGTACTGTTTGTTTCATCCATTAGAAAATTAGCTCCAGGGCTGGGGATGTAGCTCAAGCGGTAGCGCGCTCGCCTGGCATGCGTGCGGCCCGGGTTCGATCCTCAGCACCACATACAAACAAAGATGTTGTGTCTGCCGATAACTAAAAAAAATATAAATAAATATTAAAAAAAAAAAAGAAAATTAGCTCC
Source organism: Marmota marmota marmota (assembly GCF_001458135.2). Classification (NCBI taxonomy): domain Eukaryota; kingdom Metazoa; phylum Chordata; class Mammalia; order Rodentia; family Sciuridae; genus Marmota; species Marmota marmota. The sequence goes on along the minus strand of NW_026000249.1, from coordinate 11,980,458 downwards.
AGGGGAAAGGATATTGTGTTTTCTTTATACCACACATAACCCTCATACATGATATTTAGCATAATATATACTTACATGTGTTATTTATATTTGTATGTGTATGTTTCTGAGATTAAAGAGAGAAAGAAGGGGTACATGTACACTTACTATATCTTTTGTCTTATGACAGAATGTTTAGCTTATGACAGAAAATCTTCTATTGCTCTCTGATATTTTAACTGAATATCTCTTAAAAATTATGGCATCCCAAGCCGCAGTGATACTTTTTCACTTAAGGAACATTGCCAGATAACCAGGTTATCATGCACAAAAGACAGGGAAATTATTTTTATTCTTCTATAGAAATCAAAACTGCAGAATGTAACATCCCATACAGGATAAGAATAATAAGCTTATAATGTACTCACTGAGCTTTGAAATTGCATTCATTTGAGGCATTAATTTTCCAGAATTATTTCAGTTGGTTCTATCATTAATAAAAGTGCATTACCTGTTTTAATAATTTGCAAGGAAAGAAGAATTAGTCTGGCTCCTAATCTGCACATGGGGTGCGTGAGCACTGTGAAGCATATAAGTGAATCTCACAATGATTAAGTGTTCCTCTTACATGTAATTTAAACAGAAATGAAAATCTGAGGAGAATATATTTTCATTAAATATGAACTTTATGCCTTAAGAGTATATTATGATTTTTTAATCCTGAATTGGAGCTGTTTAGATGACCTATTCTGTTTCCAGAATCCTATTTAAAGACCTTTAAATCCTATTTAAAGATATGTGAGGTCAACAAAACCCCACTACCTATAGAAGTGCTGGCATATTATAAAAATGTGGATGAAAGCTAAGTTCTGTGAAACCAAGAAAATAGGTTCTGGGACAAGGCAAGGGATAGATGTTGGAGTTCTCCAGGAGTCACTGAATAAAAATGAAGCTGAAATACATAAAGGTCAGTATCAATGTAAATCAGACTAGTCTAGCTCTTATATTTCTCAATTAGTGGGAGAAGTAGAAAAGTATTTGCTTTGTAAAGGGCTTCCTATTGGAATGCATTCTGAGTTAACAGAGAGGCTGTAAGGATGGCAAGAAAGTAAATGATTAAACAGTGTGATTTGATAATTTGAAAAGGAAAACAAAAATTTACTATTAAAAAAAAACCCTAATGAGTATTATTGGTTCAGAAATCTAATCTCAGACTAATCAGTCATGAAATATCTTCTTGGTCCTACTAATTGAACTGTAAATGTAATTACTTTTTGTGACAAAAATCTTTATAAATATTGGGTTAGATATACTTAAGTATTTCTTATTCATTTAAGCCTCATTAACATCCTCAAACCTGTGATGTACTTTCTGTAAGTGAAAGAAAAAAGAAATATATATTCATTGCAGAAACTTATTTCTGGCCTATTATTATTATTTATTTTTCATAGTCTCAGACATACTTCTATTTCTCTGTACTGTAGTGGGGATTTAATGTTCTATAATTATCCTAAACTGGTAGTAAAATTTTGTGTGCATGCTCATTTTCCCCTCTGGGAAGGAAGTACATAACTTTTCATCAAATTCTCAAAGGAGCCCATGACCTAAAACAGATTAAGGACCATTACTTTATAGAATTTTTATGGCTATCCAAGACAACATGATGAAATCAACCACATTTTTCTTGATTACATCCATTTTCCTTGTGTGTGTTTTCCCTGTTGTCCACAGTTCTCCTATGATCTTTGCTGGTTTTCATTTTTAAAAACACGTTCTTTTGTCTTGCTTCATTATAATATCTATGCTATCATTAATAGCTTAAAATATTATTAATGCTGTTTATGTGAGTTATCTGAATGTTCAAAATTAAATCCCTAAATCATGCTTCAAATAGTGATCTATTTGTTGAGAATATCTCATAGGTAAATTCTATCATCTCTACCACTAAGGGCAAACTTTCATTTTTTAAACAAAACACATTATTTTCAACCTTACTTATGCTTTATTTTGTGTTGAAATTCTAATAAACTCTTTATACAGTAATCAGTCAGGTCAAAATGTAGTATGAATTACTGGAATAAGGTTACTTTAGTAAAAGAAAAAAATAAAAGTTACTTTAACTTAATTTTACTCATGTATACAAGCCATTTTTTAACGTTGAATCGTCCGTCTCCATTAAAAATAAAGAACTCCTTTAGATATCTTTTCCAAGAAGCCTTACTTGTTGAGTTCCATTTTCTATTTTCTCATTGAGTAACAATTTCATATCATATATTATCTAAATGAAATATTGACAAAAGTAGTTTATACCTATGTAAAAGTTTTGCCTTTTTGTCAAATATAATAGTTGAGCCAGGCATGGTAGCACAAGCTGATAATCCCAGAGGCTCAGGAGGTTGAGGCAGAAGGATTTCAGGTTCAAAACCAGGCTTCACAATTCAGCAAGGCCCTAAGCAACTTAGAAGGAGACTGTCTCAAACTTAAAAATATTTTTATAGTGCTAGGGATGAGTACCAGGGAGTAAACCCAGGTTTGGGCACCCCTGGATTCAATCTCCAATAGCAGAAATCATCATCATCATCATCATCATCATCATCATCATCATCTCTTTTAACACATATCTGTTAAATGTGCATTATGTGAAAAATTATGAAGTCCAATGAGATTGAAAAATGTGAATGGTTTGAAACTTGATAGTACCAAATTGGGGCTGATCTCCTACTTAATTGGAAGATAGAATCCTATAGAAATTCAATTATTATGCAAAGCAAACCTATTTTTATACTAGTATATGACCTTTAGAATTTGCCCTTTTTGTCTTTTTCTGTGATCTTTCTTAAAACCACTTCAGAGAGACCTAAAATGTTGTCAGGGTTGATACCTATTGACATCACATTGGTTTATTAAGTAAGATAAGTGTGTAAGATAAAACAAACAAAAGTAGGGTGTTTGACCTTGTTGAGTACAGGTACCGAACAAAAAGCTTTTTATCTCCTACAAAGCAAAATTGCCATGCTCAGCAGACTGTCAGCATCCCCAGAAATGGATTTGCGCTTCATCTCATCATTCTGAGTATTAGAGATGGTCTTGGCAAAGCAATGTTACAGCAAGCTAATAGTTAAAGGCTAATTTGCGGCTTCTGCTCTTGTATACATGTGAGTGCATGATGGAAACTGGAAGGAATCAGAAAATGCCCTTAGTAGTCAAGGCCTAAAGGGGCAAACACAATGTTTTAATCATTTGCCAGCAGGGGTAATGCTTAAAAGTAGGCCTTTGCCAGTAAACTACATTTATCAGGGAAATGCTTAAAGAAGAGAAAATAGTAAAAGGAAAGGAGGGAAGGTACAATTTGAGGCAAAACATACATTTATAAAAAGCCAGAAGAGGGGTTGGTGATGTGGCCCAAGTGGTAGCACACTTGCCTGGCATGCATGAGGCACTGGGTTCGATCCTCAGGACCACATAAAAATAAAATAAAGATATTGTGTCCACCTTAAAAAAAACTAAAAAATAAATATTAAAAAAAAGCCTGAAGAGTCAATCAGAGTGGGCTGGGGAGAGCTAATGATGCAACTTAATCCTTAGCAGTCCTTAGTCACAGTGCAGTGGCAGAGAATCAAAAAAACAACCTGGGGATTCCCAGATAACTTGAGCTCAGATTAAAGCATAGGCATTCTTGTTGAATGGGATAGAAAAATGAGGGTATTGAGTAACTATTTCATATCATATATTATCTAAATTAAATATTGACCAAAGTAGTTTACATCTCTATAATAGTTTTTTCCTTTTTTTTGTCAAACATGATAGCTGAGCCAGGCATGGTAGTACAAGCCAATATTATTATGATGATTATTATTGTTTCTTCTATTGGGGATTGAACCCAGGAGTGGTCAACCCTGGGTTCACCCCCTGGTGCTCATCCCTAGCCTTTTTAATGTTTTCTAGTTTGCTACAGTCCTTTGCTAAAGGCCTCTAATTTGCTTAAGGCCTTGCTGAATTGTAAAGCCTGGCTTTTCCTCTTTCTACAGAGGACAGTACAATTCTTTATTTAGTGCACATCACTGTAAATTATAAGTGTAAATATTGCAACTTAAAATTTAGAAAGTTTTTGTACTTCTCATCAAAATTCCAAAATCATTGCATGTGCCATTTTTGAGAATTTTTCTTCACTATCTATATCTAGCCAAATGAAAACACTCGTTTCCCTTTTACTTTATCTGATACATTTATGCAGTTTCCCTAGCAAACTCCAAATTTTGTACATATCAGAAATTGATGATAATACTTAAGGTTTCTGTGAACTGGGTACACCAAACATCACAGTAAAAAGTAAAAATTCTAAAGTTTTTATTATAGCATTTAAGAATGATTAACTAGGTTTTAGCAGAAAACTTCAAAATTTCTGAGGGGAATGGAATGAAATTTTAGGGGGGTATAAAATTTTTAAGATTAAGTCAACTGATATATATTGTAAGAAATAATGAATCCTATAGAAATTCAATTATTATGCAAAGCAGGCCTAAGTTACATAGTTCTTCCTCTTTTTTGCACTTTGCCAATTCATTGCTATTTTGAAACTAATATCATATCCAAAATGATCTGAGACACACCACTTGTAAATCAATGATATGAGTTCATCTCCTAATATAAGGAAAATAATTTACAGTTATTTGATCATCTGTTAGTTACTGCAAGTATGAAGTAGATACTTTTGTGGACTCCTTTTTTCTACTAAGATAGAATAAAGAACACTACAAAATTGATTCTGACCTGAAATCTCTGATTTCTCTACACCAACTCTTCTGAAAGAATGAGAGTGAGTTTAAGCAAGTATTTATATGGGTACACAATTTCTTTTAAGGGTCACTCATATCTTGCAGTCTTTGAACTTCCTCCTGCTTATTACTTCCCAGATATGTAGATGAACCACAAAAAGTACTTTCCAAAGTTCATATATGAATATATGACCAAAGCAACTCTATATCATGTACAGTCACAAAAATGGGAACTTGAATATCATGTATGTATGATATGTCAAAATACATTCTACCATCATGTATGACTAAAAAGAGTGAAGTACCTTCCTGGCTTATAACTTCACACAAAAGATAAAGGATAGATATATGCTAGTGTTTTTCTTTTTGATGTGTAATATCTTTGATAATAAATCTCTCATCTTAATCCAAATGAGAAAAATATAAGCCAGCTAAGTAGAGGATAGAAATGTGTCCTTTTATTAAAGAACATTTTATTGAACCCTTAATTAAGTCCTAGGAACTATAGATGTAGAAGTAAATAAGAAAGGCATAGCTCTTTTGCTCTCTGAGTGTATGGTCTAGCATCCTTACTAACTCAAGATCTAAAATAGCTAATTACATGTGTTGCATAGTTTAGTTTCTATTGGAAACTCTCCAAGAAGTTTGGATGGGGGTCAATTGTAGGTCACTCAGATGAAATGTTAACTCCTTCTAGGCTTTGTTTTAGCAAGTTCAACTTGGTGCCCTCCACATAGGCAATTAGGATCCAAAGGTGCAGAAGCACAAAGCCATCCATCAGATTAAATTACTGAATATTTTCGATTCATTGCTTTTAAAGTAAATGACTCTAAGGAGCTAGTGGGCATTAGTGTGGCCTAATGTTCAAATGCAGTCTAAAATTGAAATGTTGATATTCTAACTAAATGATACTCTCCTTCCTATGAAATAAATCCTTGATTTTTGGACTTTTCCTCCTAAAAGGCATTTAAAAATAGCCATTTCCTCTTTCTACAGAGGACAGTTCAAGAATTCTTTTTTGACTAGATATCATTATATAATTAGAAATGTAAATATGGCAGTATGAAATGAACAGTTCTAGGAATCCTATATCTAAGTTTGAGCCCCTGCAGAATTAAATCATGAGGCATGAAATAAGTGAGGTAAAGATAGTTAATTTGAGATATAGTTATAAGAAGTACTTAAAATAAAGTGAATGTAAAGCAGGCAAGGCAGAAGTTCCCTAAAAGGCTTTTATGAGCAGGTAACCAAGGTGGCCAACTACAGCTCAATCCTATTGAAGAACCATGTGGTCTATCATCAGAGGACAGACTAAGATAAAGAATTTATATTCCTACTTTCAACCATCATTGGCTGAGGGTAGTGTCTGGGGCAACTAAGTCCCAAAACTTCTAGATTTCCCAACAAGTAGACTGAGCAAGCTTTAATGGTTTTATAGAATGTCCCTGGGTAGAGAAGCAGTGAGAACAGGAACTTGAAATGGGAAGTTTTCAGCATACTGGGAACTGACATATTGCACCTGCAAGTTCAGGTGAGCTGACAGAATATGATATGGAGCATCCATAGCATTGATATATGCTACAAACAAATTATTGCAAAGTGTTATTTGCTTTAAAAAAGAACAAGAATCAGTCAACATCTCACAGAATGTTGTTACATAATCTTGTACAGACTTTTCCTTAAATAACACTTTATTTTCTGCAACATATCCAAAGAAAACTTGTAGACTTGTGTGTTTGTATTACTTAAACTATATTACCACACTAATGGTATTTCATCAGGATAAAAATCGCATATCATTATTTCTTCTTCTCACACCAATGACTTTTCTAAGGACTATGAAGTAAGGGGTGTTCCACAGAAAAATTTTTCTCCATGACAAAGAGTAAAGGGATAATAAATTTAGAGTAGCATTCATGCCATATTTCTTTATTAATGATAATGACACCCTGTTCTTTTTAACAATCTTTTCCTATTTGGCATTACAACAGTAACATTACAGCATCAGGGAAGATACCGAAGCCTTATTCTACAGCTGCAGAATCATTTCTTTATGAAAAACATGAATTGTGCACCTGGAATATACCAAACATTGGGTTCAGGATCATTTCAGTTATTTCTATTTATAACCCTGTAGTATTACTCTCCTCATTTTACTGATAAAAACCATAATCAGGGACTGGTCGAATTTCTATGAGACAAGAAAATTTGATGCAGAGAAAGCCTTTGACAAAATTTACTGCCCATTCATGATAAAAACACTAAAGAAACTAGGGAGAGAAGTAATCTGTCTCAACATCATAAAGGCTATATATGAAAAACCCCAAGCCAACATCATAACAAATAGGGAAAATCTGAAAGCATTTCCTCTGAAATCAGGAACAATACAAGGATGTCCACTTTCACCACTCTTATTTAATATAGTGCTAGGAATTCTAGCCAGAGCAATTAGGCAAGAGAAGTAGATAAATATATAAAGGAAGAAAGAAGGCAAATTAACAGTTTGCCAGACAATATGATCCTATACTTAGAAGATTAAAAAAAATCCATCAAAAGACTGCCAGAGCTAATACACAAATTCAGCAAAGTAGTAGTTTTCAGCATATGAAAACTAAGAGCTTTCCTATATACCAACAAAAAAATCTGCTGAGAAAAAAAAATCAGCAAAATAGTTCCATTCATACTAGGAATATATCTAGGAATAAATCTAACCAAGAAGGTTAAAGACATCTACAATGAAAACTGTTGTACACTGAAGAAAGAAAGTGAAGAAGACACAAGAAGATGGAAAGACTTTCAATGTTCATACATAGGCAGGATTAATAATGTTAATATGGCCATAATACCAAAAGTAATACACAGATTCAATGAAATCCCATTCAAAATACCAATAATATTCTTCACAAAATTAGAAAAATCAATCCTAAAATTCATTGGGAAAAATGAAAGACCCAGCATACCCAAAGCAATTCTAAGCCAAAAATGTGCTGCTGGAAGCATCACAACACCTGACTTCAAAATATACTACAGAGCTAGAGTAACAAAAACTGTATGGTACTAGCATAAAAACAAACACATAGACCAATGATACAGAATAGAACATATATGTAGTCATTGAATCCTTGACAAAGGTGCCAAAAACATACAATGGAGAAAAGATGGCCTCTTTAACGAATGGCGCTGGGAAAACCACTTATTCAGATGTAGAAGAATGACATTAGAACCTTATCTCTCACCCTGCACAAAAATCAGCTAAAAATGGATCAAAGACCAAGGAATTAGAGCATAAATTATGCCAACTCCTAGAGGACAACATAGGGTCAACACTCTAGGATATAGCCACAGGCAACAATTTCTCAATAGGACCCCTAAAGCTCAGGAAGTAATGCCAAGAGTTAACAAATGGGATGGCATCTGATTAAAAAGCTTCTGCACAGCAAAGGAAACAATCAAAATGTGATGAAAGAATCTACAGAATGTGAGAAAAATCTTTGCTAGCTTCTTTTCTGACAGAGTATTAATATATAAAGAATGCAAAAAAAAAAAACCTGAATGCCAAAAACAAACAAAAAACAAATAACCAGGCTGGGGTTGTATCTCAGTGGTAGAGTGCTTGCCTAGCAAGTTTGAGGCACAAGGTTCGATCCTCTGCACCACAGAAAAATAAATTAATAAAATAAAGGTATTGTGTCCATCTACAATTAAAAATATCTTTTAAAAACCCTAACTTATAAATGGGCAAATGAATTAAATGGATACTTCTCAAAAGAAGAAATAAAAATGGCCAACAAATATATGAAAAAATTCCACATAATTAGCAATTAGGGAAATGCAATCAAAACTACACTGAGATTTCATCTCATGCCAGTTACAATGGCAGTCATCAAGAATGCAAACTATAATAAATGCTGAAAAAGATGTAGAGAAAAAAGGGAACAATATTATACTGTAAATTGGACTGTAAATTAGTACAACCACTGTGGAAATCAGTGTGGAGGTTTCACAAAAGACTAGGCATGGAACCACCATATGACCTAGTTATAACCCTCATAAGTATTTATCCTAAAGAAGTCAAGTCAGCATATTATAGTAATATATGCATACTCATATTTGTAACAGCACAATTCACAATAGCTAAACTATGGAACCAACCTAGATGTCTATCAGAAGATGAATGAAAAAAGAAAATGTGGTATATATACACAATAGTTTTATTCAGCCATAAAGAAAAGTGAAATTATGTCATTTGCAGGGAATGAGAACATCATGTTAAGTGAACTAAGCCAATTCAGAAGTTCAAGGTCGTATGTTTTCTCTCATATGTGAAAGCTAGACAGGAAAAAGGAAAGGTGCAGGGTAATCACATGAAAAAGTAAAGGAAGGTCAATAGAATAGAGGAAGGGGATCAGGAGGTGAGATTCAGGGAGGCGGAAGGCCTTAGGAGGGAAATTAGCTAAATTATATTGTTACATAGTAATATGCAACAATAAATATCACCATTCTATGTAAAAATATAATGCACCAATAAAATTGTGGAGGAAAAAGAAGAAAATTTGAGAATGAAACCCAAATCTGGTTATTTATATGTAGAAGAATGAGACTAGACCCTTGTCTCTCACCCTGCACAAAATTGTTGCCTGTGGCTATATCCTGGAGTGTTGACCCTATATTTTCTTCTAGGAGTTGCATAGTTTATGGTCTAATTCCTAGGTCTTTGATCCATTTTGAGTTGATTTTTGTGCAGTGAGAGATAAGGTTGTAGTCTCATTTTTTAACATACGAATAACCATCATCAGTGCTCATTCTCCTTTAACACTTGACCTTTGAAGGTCACCTCAAGATTCTGCCCAATATGTCCTAGATATGTGTTCTTACATATTAAAACCTCCATGAAAACTTGCATGATACCAAATTTGAATGACTGATTTCCACCCAGTTATAAAACACTAAGATATATTTTGTCTGTGCTAGTTTTATGTTCATTCAAATTAGAGTTGATTTGATTACACATGTATGAAATAATACACTCTGATGGATTTATGTCTCTTGTCATCCACTCTTTTCTTCTAAATTTCAACCAATCAGTTATGCCAAGACTTATAGACACAAGTCCATACACAAATTGTCTTTTTCTTTTCTATTAGAGCCTCATTTTATGGGCATCATCCTCTCATTATCTCAGATCTAGCTACTAGTCTTGTTTCCATCTCTCATAGGTGCCATGCTCTGTCTCATCAATGCAGTTTTGCATATGTTGTTCCCTCTACCAAGAGTGTTTGCTTTTCATCAGCACCAGATGAACTCCTTCTATGCTTCAGACTTTAGCTCAAGCATCGCTTCCTTGAGCAACCTTCCCTAACTGATCTGATTAAGCAAAACCTCCTGTTAGAAGCTCTAATAACACTGTTTGTCTCTTTATTGCTATTATCACAATTCTACATTTACATATATATATGTATGTATATATAAATATATATATATATATATATATATGTATATATAAAGATTTAATCAGTGTATGTCTCTCAGACCATTTTTCATTCTCCATTACAGAAGCATTTTTATCTGCTTGCACTCAACAATGTACTTCCCAGTAGCTAGCATGGGCATTATATATGGCAGAAATTCATCGAATGTCTTGAATCACATATATGAATTTATATATTTTTTATAAACCCTAATTAAAAAAACCCTAACTTTTAAATGGGCAAATGAATTAAATGGATACTTCTCAAAAGAAGAAATACAAATGGCCAACAAATAAATGAAAATATATTCCACATCATTAGCAGTTAGGGAAACACAATCAAAAACTACACTGGGATTTCATCTCACACCAATCAGAAATATTGCAGAAATATTGTATATTTTGGTGATAGAGCTCTAATGTATCTGAATAATTGTTAACATGCCTTTTATATATGACTTCTTATATAGTATAGAGGCACAAGTTTATCTGTGTGTATGAATATGTGTGTGTAAAACTTCCCTTTTTAATCTCATGTCAATCAATAATCAGTGTATAGATTATTTTCCCAAATGGTTTCAGAAAGGAGGGATGAAATGAAGAAGAAGGAAATGGCAATTAGAAAGACTGTCTGATAGATGAAAAATGTGAAACCTCAAATCGATCAGGGGTCCCAGTGTTAGTCTGATTTATATAGCTGATATTTGCCTTTATGTTTCCTATATTTCTTCTTGTTTTTTTTAAATTTTTGTATGGCATTTTATTTCTTCTCTAGGTTAAATCCCCAGTCTGGCATACCATGCCTTTCCCCAATTTGATTTCTTCCTTTTAGTTCAAATAGAGAATTGAGATTAATTTTTAGAACTCTTTGTGTTCAGTGCCATAGTTAGCCTGTGGTTGCAAGGAAGAAGAAGTGCAGTAAAGCCTCTTTCGGTGTTTTCACTATAGCATGAGAGCAAACAAAATATCAGTGATCAAGTTTCCTTCACTAAGATTGAATAAAATTATTTTCATAATACTTTTTCTATATTGTAACATAATAGAACAAAACACCAAATGGAGAGTCCAGGCATTGGGGAAACCTACCAATTCAAATCATCTCACTTCTGTTGGCCTCAGTCTTACCATTTTATAAAGAATATGAGACAAGATTTTTAAAAAATGAATTTTCAAGTTCAAGGAAGTATGAGGGAGAAGAGATGGAAGATTAGGAGATGTTATCTCAAAAGCTAGGGAAGAAGACACCTTATCATGTATAAAATGGTAAACCTTGACTTATTCCTTTGAAATAGCACAAAAAGCTTCTGTTCTGGAATATAATACCTAGTATATAAACAAGGATTTTCAATGAGCAAGAAAGGAGCTCTCACTGGTTTCAGAGGCAGTATATACATAAGCAAACACATAAATGGCTTGGATTTGAACCATGGAGATAAATTCCTACTTTAATCCCATCTCTACTACCTTCTGGCTGGTTCTATACACTGGATGTGTATTTAACCACTCCAAACCATTATTTCCTCAATGGTTAACTGGGAATGATGGTAGTACTTATTTCACAGGGTTGTTTGAAAATTAAATGAGCAAACGTCACACAAAAACATGTCTTAGCACATAGTGTTTCAAAATATTTTATGTGACTACTATAAGTAAGTTAAATCCATTAAGAATGGAATGATTTAATAAATCATTATTTGATCAGTAGAATCCTCCCCACTCTATAATCTACTTCTTCTAGAATGACAGATGTATCCTTGTATGGACTGGCTGCTCCTATAGCTGCTACCAGAGAAAATCTTATAAAAGATGTTTGAAAAAGTATTACTTTAAAAAAAATTAGTTGTAGATGGACACAATGTCTTTATTTTATTTATTTATTTATTTATTTATTTTATGTGGTGCTGAGAATTGAACCCAGTGTGTCACACGTGCTAGGCAAGCACTCTACCACTGAGCCACAACCCTAGCCCTGAAAAGGTATTACTTTTTTTTTAATTCTTCTTTATTTCTTTTTTTTTAGTCATACATGTCAGCAGAATGAATTTTGACATATAATACATGCATGGAATGTACATACATCAATCATATTGTCAATTCTATTCTGCTGCCCTTCCTATCCTCCTTACTCCTCCCCTCCTCTCCCATCCTTCCTCTCTATCCAATCTAATGTGACACACTTTTTTTGAAAAGGTATTACTTTTAATAACTTTATTTCTCCCATCAAAACAGATATATATGGTTAAAATTTGACTATTAATCATATTTATCTAGGAAAATACTAAATTTACTATTTATCATGGATTATAGACCTTTGTATCAATTCACCAATAATTTTATTTTCATATTCTTTCTAGAGATATAGAAACAACAGTGCCCTCACTTTTACTGTAATTTAGTCTGGTCCAATCTGCATTTATGTGAATAGCTAGGAAGCAGTTTCACCATAAGGCTGTATGGTGGGTTTGTATTTGGCATCCCCATTAGGGGGCACTGCCTGAAGGACTTTGTTGATCCTCCCCTGGATTGGTCACAGACATGCCACTGTAATTTTTTATTCATCACTGGATAATTAAATAAATAATTGAACAAATAATTAATTAAATAATTAAATAAAAATAAATAACTAATTGCTGTACCAAGTTCATCTTGTCTTCTGGGACTTGACCCCTTGCTTGGGATTAACACTGAAATTTTGTCCATACTTTCACTCTAAGTTTGGGATATTCTTGCAAGATCCTGTACATCAATGTTCTATAATATTCAGCAAGATCCTGTATATCAGAGTGCTATAATATTCAAACAATTATATATACATTATTTTCCATCATCATCTTCTTTAATTCATGTTCCTTGTTTCTTTGCCTCATGCTTTTAATAATTCTTACTACTATAGTTTCTTAAACATGAAAGTATTCTGAATGTCTGTGAGGTAGTGTTTCAGTAGATCTTGTCATTTCTAGGTAAATCATGTTAATATTTTCACATTTATAATTTTAATTTATTACATTTTGCTGTAATATTGATTTCATAGTTTTAAAAATGAGTTTCATTTTGTTTTAATATAGGGTTAATTCTATTTTATGGCTGGATTATTATGCATCTGACAGTTTTAAATTGATTCAATTAGGAAATCAAACTTATACTAAATAGCTTCAGTATTAAGTATTCTCTATGGATACACTTATTTTAAGTAAAGATAAGTTTGTTGTTGACCTAAATAGTTAGGCAGTAAATGATACATATAGAATAAAATCAGTATTTCTAATTTATTCTGAGAATTTATTATGACTTGAAATAAAGTTAAAAAATCAAGACTTGGGATGGGGCTATAGCTCAGTGATACAGCATTTGTCTAGCACATGTGAGATACTGGGTTCAGTCCTTAGCACTGCATTAAAAATAAGCAAATATAATAAAGCATGATTTACATCTACAACTACATTTTTTTAAAAAAATCAAGACTTATGCCATATTACTACTTTTACTGATGTTATCATTTTCTAAAACAATAAATATACACTTTATTGGGATTAACACTGAGATTTTTGATTAATGACTTCAGAATCACTTTCATATTATAGTACACATAATAGTGGGATTGATTATGCCTTATTCATGCATCCACATAACATCACTTGATCAATAACATTCCCCATTACCTGCCCTTCCCCCACTTCCCTCTGATCCCCTTGCTGTACTCTACTGGTCTCCCTTCTATTATTTGTTAATTCATGCATGATAAGTCTATATAACCATGAGATTTATTGTGGTATAGTCACATATGGACTTAGTATTATTTGGTAGATTTCATACTCCATGCTCTTCCCTGATCCCTCCTTCCTGATTCACTTCCTCTATTGATTTCCCTTCTATTTTCCATGGAATTTTTATTCCCTTTTTCTTCTAACATTCATATCTGACAAAAAAAAAAACATTTGAGCATTGACTTTGTAAGTCCATCTTATTTCACTTAGCATGATGTTCTCCAGTTCTATGCATTTACCAGCAAATACCACAATTTCATTCTGCTTTATGGCTGAGTAAAATTTCATTGTTTATATGTACCACATTTTATTTATCTATTCATCTGTTGATAGACACCTAGGCTGGTTCTATAAATTACCTATTGTGAATTGTGCTACTGTAAACATTGATGTGGCTGTATCACTACAGTATGCTGATTTAATACTTTTGAACTAAATACCAGAGTGAGATAGTTAGGTCATATGGTGGGTCCACTCCTAGTTTATTGAGGATAAACTCCACACTACTTTCTTTTTTTAATTTATTTTTTAGTTATTGTTGGACACAATACCTCGATTTTATTTATTTATTTTTATGTGGTGCTGAGGATCGAACCCAGGGTCTCCACGTGCTAGGTGAGCACTCTACCGCTGAGCCACAACCCCAGCCCTCCACACTGCTTTCCATAGTGGTTGTACTAATTTGCAGTCCCACCAACAATGTGTGAGTGTACCTTTTCCCCCACATCCTCGCCAGCATTTATTATTGTTTTCTTGATAATTGCCATTCTAACTATAGTGAGATGAAATCTGAGTGTAGTTTTGATTTGTAATTCCCTGATTGCTAGAGATATTGAGTATTTTCTTTTTTATGTATTTGGTGGCCACTTGTATTTAGAAATATTTGTTTAGTTCTTCTGCCCATTTTTGATTGGGCTATTTGATTTTTTGTTCTATGTTCTATGTTTTTAGTTCTTTACATATTCTGGGTATTAATCCCCTGTCCGGGGATTCTCTGGCAAAGATTTTCTCCCATTCTGTGGACTCTCTTTTCATGCTTTTGTTTCCTTTGCTCTGTCAAAGCTTTTCACTTTAAAGCCATCCCACTTATTGATTTTTTTTTTAATTTTTATTGTTGGTTGTTCAAAACATTACATAGTTCTTGATATATCATATTTCACACTTTGATTCAAGTGGGTTATGAACTCCCATTTTTACCCCATATACAGATTGCAGAATCACATCAGTTACACATCCATTGATTTACATATTGCCATACTAGTGTCTGTCGTATTCTGCTGCCTTTCCTATCCTCTACTATCCCCCCTCCCCTCCCCTCCCCTC
>NW_026000249.1:11940590-11964946 GCF_001458135.2 Marmota marmota marmota | reverse complement strand
TTTTTTTCCCTTTCCCCTCACTTCCTCTTCTATGTAATTTTGTATAACCCTGAGGGTCTCCTTCCATTTCCATGCAATTTCCCTTCTCTCTCCCTTTCCCTCCCACCTCTCATCCCTGTTTAATGTTAATCTTCTTCTCATGCTCTTCCTCCCTACTCTGTTCTTAGTTACTCTCCTTATATCAAAGAAGACATTTGGCATTTGTTTTTTAGGGATTGGCTACCTTCACTTAGCATAATCTGCTCTAATGCCATCCATTTCCCTGCAAATTTTATGATTTTGTCATTTTTTAATGCAGAGTAATACTCCATTGTGTATAAATGCCACATTTTTTTTTAATCCATTCGTCTATTGAAGGGCATCTAGGTTGGTTCCACAGTCTTGCTATTATTTTTAATTCTTGAATATTATGAGTCTTATTAAGGAAGTTGCTGTCTATGCAGTATATTTGAAAATTAACCCTATGTTTTCCTTCTAGCAATTGCAGTGTTTCTGGTCTAGTTTCTAGGTCTTTGAAATATTGTGAATTGATATTTGTGCAAGGTGTGAGAGACACATCTAGTTTTATTATTCTACATATGGATATCCAGTCTTCATATCACTGTTTGTTAAAATGCTATTTATTCTCCTATGTATGTTTTTGGCATCTTTGTCAAGTATCAGATTACTATATTTATGTGGGTTTGTCTCTGTGGCTTCTGTATTATAAAATTGGTCTTCATGTCTGTTTTGATGACAATACCATCCTTTTTTGTTACTAGAGCTCTGTCATATAATTCAACATCAGATATCATAATGCCTCCAGCATTATTATTATTGTTTAGAATTGCTTCGGCTATCTGGGCCTTTTATTCTTCCATATAAACCTCAAAAACATTTTTTTCTACTTTCATTAACAATGCCATTAGTATTTTGATGGGAATTGCATTGAATCTATAGATTACTTTTGGTAATATGGCCATTTTGACAATATTAATTCTTCCCATCCAATAACATGAGAGGTCTTTCTATCTTCTAAGTTTAGCTTCAATTTCTTTCTTCTGTGTTCTGTAGATTTCATTGTAGAGGTCTTTCAACTCATTGGTTAAAATTATTTCCAGGTACTTTTTTCAGGTGATTGTGAATGGATTGTTTTCCTAATTTCTTTCTCAGCAGATTTATTATTTACTAATAAATAAACAGTAGCTTATTCTTCATCAAAGTAAAACTGATTCTCAAATTTACCACTTAAAGTGCATTTTTATACTTTACCACTCTCTGTATCACCTACTTTCAAAAAGTTCATTTGGAATTTTAGTTTAAAATTTAAGGTAGTATATTGAAGTATTCTCTCTACAAATTATTTTAATTAGATGAATTTATGCCTGTTTCAGAAAAATAAGGACTTGAGGTGCCTTTTATGATAAAAAATAAATAAAATTTAAGTTTATAAACAGATCAGTGAGAAAGGACATATGAGTGAACTATAGAATGAAACTAGAAGAGACAATAACTTTACAGAAATACTTTTGTAAAATCCCATTAAATCACTAGGAGTAGAATCCAGATTTGGCTTTAAGTTACACAGTGCCTAAAGAAAAAATGAACAGCATCATTGGCAATTTAATATTTTGTTTGGTAATATTTTAAAGGTTGGGTCCATGAAAATCCCATCTCTTCCTGGAATGATAATTAAGAGTTATATCTCTTGAAGGCCCTAATGAAGGAATTGTTATAGGATGTGAAATATATTCTCCTTAACATCATCCTGGCAATAATTTCAAGGGTCTGTTTCTAGGTGTTTTTTTTTTTCAAAAAATGTGAATTATGGCAATGATTCAAAACAATATTCAGTAAAATCAACTTTACATATGGCCAAGAAACTACAATACAAATTTGTGAAAAATCTAATATGTTTTATCCAAGGATAAAACTTTGCTTCTTCAGAAAAATCAATGACCTAATAACCTTCACTCACACAGTATTCATATACTTTTGTTTATACATACATACATACATATAATATATATATATATATCATACATGTACAAAATATTTATTATACTTTAATTTTTATTTCCAATTAATCAACTCACCTGTTATTTAAAATATTGGCAAGGACATTGAATTTTGCTCTAATATACTCTGAGATGGCTCTTTAAAGCTTTGATATAACCATGGCCTACAGCAAATGTAGAAATAACTACATGGGGAAAATACTTAAGGAAGTGGAATGTTAGAATGGATTTATCCTAAGGGTTCAGTGACTCTACCACTTGACCATGTTCCTGAAAATGGCCATAGGTAGGCAATGGAAATGTTCTAGTAATAAGCAATAACATGTTTAAGAGACTTGGTGATGTTCACTGAAGGTCAGGATTGACAGAAAGAGGGCCATGAAACTGACCCTACTAATTACCAATGGAGGAAAAGGGGACTTCTGGAATAGAAAGGGGCAGTAGTAGCAATAATGTTTAGAGGAAAGGTAGTCTTATTTCAGATGCTGATTTTCAGGGAACCCTAGGATAACAAAGATAAGGCAAAAATCAACCCATCTAAATGAATTATAAATGCTTTCCTTCTGACCAATGCAATATAGGTTTGCTACTTAATACTTTTACTTATTTCTTTATGCTTGCAAGTTTAAAATCACTTAAGATTTTATAACCTAGAAAGGCCTACACATTTTTATTATGATAGTGCAGTGTTTTATCATTAAGTCTATTCTTCTGGTTTTTCTCCCTGCCTTCTCATTTTTAGTAATTGAACCCACTTTGCTTTTGATTATCCCAAGCACTTAAGTGATGTAAGTCTTTCAGCTTCTGGATGAATTATTTATTTACAATATTCATAACTGAATGTAAAAAACAGCTTATTTGTTTCTTTTAAAGTAGTTATTTTAGAGTCTATTTTTTTATCTCATATTCTTTCGCCAATTTAGAAAGTGAAAAGTATATAGGGAAATTGATTGAGTCTTAATGACTCTCAGTTTTTCAAACTGAGAAGTAGCTGGATAAATGACTCACTATGGAACTGTATTTATCATTAGAAATGCTCTTCAGTTATTCTCAGTAAAATAATTTTATAAAGCACATAATATGTGTCTAGAATAAAGCTTACAAGGAGTTTTTTTTCTAAAGAGTGTTCATAGTTGGTCATAAATTTAACATAGAGAGCTCTAAAGATTTCAGCCCAAAGATTTGATTCCTGAGAAAGGTTGTTACCTTCCAAAATTTCCATATATTTGATTCCACAAAAATGCTATACCATCTTTACCCTTCACATTTAGCTTTAAGTGATTTAAATGTAAAGTTAAAAATAAATAAAGTAATATACTTTGGAATGTCCAGCCCTGGTAAAATTGAGCAGTGAGTAAAATTTATCTTTTTTTCATTAAATCTGTTTGTGTATGTTGCATCATCTGACATATCTGCTATCTGTCAAAATTCTCTTTAGCTAAAAGTCACTTCATATTGCTTAAGGGAATCATACAACAACAAGATATAATGATTATACATATTTATGCCTTAGACAATGGTGCATCTACATGCATTAAAAACCCCATCTCAGTATTAGGAATTGAATAGAGCACAATTCAATAATACTGGATGACATTAACACACCTCTCTTACCAATGAATAGCTCATCCAAACATAAACTAAGTAAAGATTCCACAGAACTAAAAATCATAATAATAATATGGAACTAGTAGACATCTATAGAATGTTTTGTCCATCCATGTGAATTTACTTTCTTCTCAGCAGCACATGAACCATTTTCTGAAGAGCATATTTTAGGTTATAAAGCAAATCTTAGCAAATACAAAAAAATAGAGCTAATACCTTGCATTTTATCATATCATAATGGAGTGAAATTAAAAATCAACAATAAGATAAAAAACAGAAACCACTCTAAAACCTGTAAATTAAATAATACACTTTTGAATGACAAATATATAGCAGAAGAAATCAAAGGAGACATGAAAGACATTCTTAGAAGTAAGTGAGAAAAGGGATAAAGCATATCAAAATTTCTGGGACAATATGAATTCAGCTCTAAAAGGAAAGTTCATAGAATTGAGTTCATACATCAAAACACAAAAATAATAACCAAATAAATGATCTAACATTACATCTCAAGGCCCTAGAGAAAGAAGAACAAACTAACATCAAAAAAAGTAGAAGACGGGACATAATTAAAATCAGAGCCAAAATCATTGAAACTGAGAATTAAAAAATTACAAAAGATCATTAAACAAGGAGTTGGTTTTCTTGAAAGGACAAACAATATTGACAAATCCTTAGCCAAACTAACGAGAGAGAGAGAGAGAGAGAGAGAGAGAGAGAGAGAGAGAGAGAGAGAAATAATGAAAATTAGCAAAATTTGAGATGAAAAGGAAATATCTCCAAAGACACTACTGAAATACAAAGGATCATCAGAAACTATTTTGAAAATTTATACTCAAATAAGCTCAAAAATCTTGAAGATATTGGCAAATACCTAGAGACATATGACATAACTAAACTGAAAATGAGGATATAGAAAACTTTAACAGATCAATATGAAGTAATGAAATTAAAGCAGCTATCAAAAGCCTTCCAAAAAAGAAAAGCATAGGTCCAGATGGATCCTCAGCTGAGTTATGTCAGACCTTTAAAGAAGAACTAATACAAATCATATTCAAGTTATTGCATGGAATAGAAAAAGAGGAAACACTGCCAAACTCATTCTACAAAGCCAGTATCACCCTGATACCAAAACCAAAGACACATCAAGGAAAGAAAACTTCAGACCAATATCCTTGATGAACATAGATACAAAAATTCATAATAAAATAATGGCAAATAGCATACAAAAACACATTGATCAAGTGGATTTCATTCCAGGGATGAAAGGTTGATTCAACATGCAGAAATCAATAAATGTAATTCACCACATAAATACAGTCAAGGTCAAGAATCACATAAGTATCACAATAGATGCAAAAAAATAGCCTTTGACAAGGTACAGCACTCATTCATATTTAAAACACTAGAAATCAAGAAATAGAAGAAACTTACCTCAACATTGTAAAGACATGAATGCCCACTTTCACCACTCCTATTCAACATAATTCTTGAAACTCTAACCAGAGCAATTAGGAAAAAGAAGAAAATTAAAGGAACATAATAAGAGAAGCTTGAATTATTTTTGTTTCCTGACAACATGATCCTATATTTAGAAGACCCCAAAAGCTCCACCAGAAGGCTTCTAGAACTCATAAATGAATAGAGTGAAGTAGTAGGATCAACACTCATAAAACAACCACATTCCTATACTCCAATGATGAGTCTGCCAAAAAAGAAATTAGGAAAACTATCCCATTCACAATAGGATAAAAATTAAAATATTTCAGAATCAATTAAACAACAGAGATGATGTGCCTCTACAATAAAAACTTTATAAACAGTAAAGAAAGAAATTGAAGAAGACCTTAGGTGATAGAAAGACTTCTTATGTTCTTAGATAGACAGAATTAATATTGTCAAAATGGCCATACTACTAAAAGCACTATTCAGATTCAATATAATTCCAATCAAAATTCCAATGACATTCTTCAAAAAAATGGAAAAAAAACAGTTATGAAGCTCATTTGGAAAAATAATAGACCCAGAATAGCCAAAGCAATCCTTAGCAAGAAGAACAAGGTGGGAGGCATCAAAATACCAGACCTTAAGTTATACTACAGAGCTACAGTAAGAAAAATAACATTATGACATGGTACTGGCACCAAAACAAACATGAGGACCAGTGGAACAGAATAGAATACACAGAGACATACTCACATAAATACAGTTATCTTATATTAGACAAAGGTGCCAAAAACATTCATTGGAGAAAAGAAAGCTTTTTAATAAATAGTGTTGGGAAAACTGAACAATTATATGGAGAAGAATGAAATTTGACCCCTATTTATTACCCTGCAAAAAATTCAACTCTAAGTGGACCAAAGATGTAGGAATTAGACCAGAAATCCTGCAACTGCTACAAGAATATATAGGTCCGACACTCGCATTTTGGCACAGGAACCGACATCCTCAAGAAGATCCCGAAATTGCAAGATTTAAAATCAAATTAAAAATCTTCTTCACAGCAATGGAAACAAGTAAGAGCATGAAGAGAGAGCCTACAGAATGGAAGAAGATCTTTGTCACTTGCTCCTAAGATAGGGCATTAATATTCAGAATATAAAAAAACTCAAAAAACTTAATAGCAAAACAACAACAACAACAAATAACCCAATCAATAAATGGGAAAAAGAATTAAAGAGAAAATTCTCAAAAGAAGGAATACAAATGGTCAACAAATATATGAAAACGTTTTCAACTCCCCTAGAAATTAGGGAAATGCAAATCAAAACTACACTGAGATTTCATCTCACTCCACTCAGAATGGCAAGCATCGAAAATACAAATAATATTAAATGTTGTGAGGATATGGGGAAATGGATATACTTGTACATTTTTGATGGGACTGCAAATTAGTGCAACCACTCTGGAAAGCTGTTTGGAGATTCCTCAAAATAATAGGAATGGAACCACCATATGACCCAGCCATCCTTCAGTATATATCCAAAAGAATAAAATCAGCATACTAAAGTGGTGAAGCCACAACAATTTTTTTTATAGCAGCACAATTCACAATAGTTAAGCTATGGAACAAGCCCATGTGCCCTTCAACAGTAGATAAGTTAACTGTGGTATATATACACAGCCATAATGAAGAATAGAATTATGGCATTTGCTGGTAAGTGGATGGGAATGTAAATTATCATGCTAAGTGAAATAAGTCAGGATCAAAAAGTTGAAGATTGAATGTTTACTTTGATTTGCAGAAGGTAATCCAAAAATAAGGATAGGGAGAAATAAGAAAAAAAGAGAGTGGGGAAAAAGATGAGTGAATTTCATCAAAATAGAGGTACTATCAGTAGACGATGGGGATTGAGCAGGAGGAAGAAGGAACAGGAAAAGGGAAGAACAATGGAATGAATCTGACCAAAATTTCATATGTGCATGTATGAATGTGGCACAGTGGGTCCTGGCATTGTGTGTATCTACAGGACATGAATTAAAAAAACAAACAACAACAACAAAAAAGGAAACTGTAAATGGATTGAAGATAAATTGGTGGAGTGGGGGTGCAGGCAGGGGAGTACTGGGAACTAAATTGGAATGGGTTGTTTTCCATGATTTCCCAATTATGTCAGGTTATATCCTGGTCTTGTACATAACTAAAAAGAATTTTTAGAAGAGTCTGTCTAGCATTTCATTTGAGACTAGTTGCTCCCCCACACTAAGACTTAGACTATCATGAGTCTATACTGGGATTGGTACCAGGGGATCTTGAAAACTGAGTAGTGTTTAAATCCTAGAGCCCTGTCTTTCTAGTGGCAGGGATTATAGGACTGCATCATGTCAAAATTTTTGTACAGGAAAAATTAATTCCTGTGATTTGAAAAGCACCTTTTGTAGCTAGAGGCAAAAGTTTTCTAAAATCATTTAGTGAAATTTAACGCAGGAAACTCAAAATGTCCTTCTAACTTTTACCATCCAGGATTGTTTAGTGGTTATCTTGTTTTCCTTTATAATACAACTTCTTGAGAATTGTGTGAATTTTACAATGTGTCTTTCTTAAACAGAATTGTGTTTAGAATATCATCTTGGCAAGAAGCGCTGGGCCTGTTTGCTTGGACCAAACACAAGTGTTCAGAGTAAATTTAAAAGATAAAAATGATGATTCATTTCAAGTACTTTTTAGATCCTTGCATGTGTCCTAGAAGCTAGGGTCTTTACCACTATTTAATTATTTTATTTTGGAGGTCAAAGAAGAAGAAATATCTGAGTTTTTTGGGACCTCACAAATTATTTTTGAATGAGGGATTATTCCCAATAATGTAGTGCTAGAAAACTCCTTTTTCCCAGTAATATGTCATACTGAATTTAAAATAAGGATTAGTAAACACATTTGGAGTAATTTTTATATAAAAAGTAAATGCAAATTAATACCTTATATTTCAAATGGGTTGATCCTAAAAGTCTTACCTTCTCCCTTCCTTGAGCATTTCAAGGATGACATAGTGACTAATGGATGGAGATGTTTTTTAGGGAATTCAAGCATTGAGAGAATGATTGAACTAGCTGAACTTTCACACCATTTCTACACAAGATAGTCTATATTTTATCAAATCACCTTTGAAGCCTTATTATAATGTTTCTTGACTCCATGTGGAAAATTAATTATATTAAATCCACAAATATTTTTCCTAGCATAATTCACATTGCTATGATATATATAGAGAATATTTAATTGAATTTTAGTTAAGGGACCAGATTATTTTTAATACATTATACATAAAAGTATCTGAAAATTCTGATGATTTGAATTCTTACCTATCAATATCCTTAGTAGAAATAATAAATGGTAAAAGGGATGGGAGAAAGACATGTGTGTGGTCATAAAGAAAAGGGGTCGTGTAAACCATGGCTGCCTCTTAGGTTATTTTTTGAGAGACACACTACAGAATGATTACGATAGGGGGACCATAGGTTGTAAAATTATACTACCTGACTCAAATCTAAGTATCAGTATTGGATAGTGTGTTATAATAAATAATGCTGGTGCTGCCTTGTTTATTTTGATCAGAGTGATGTTATCAAACACAATTCTTAATGTATTAATAAATAAAATTGTGCACACTTCATTTAATATGAACAGTTAATAAAAATGCAATGATTGGAATGCTTGTTGTTAAACACAACAAAAGTTGTATGTGTGTTGCTGGGCTGAAGCACAGCTAGGTAAATTGTCCTTTCTGACATTAAGCATCAAAAAAGTCTTTGTACTTGCCACTCATTTTGCAAGGTCTCAGGGGACAGACAATTCTCAAACTCCATGAAATCTTAATAACAGCCTAAAAGAGAGACTGAAAATGAAAATGAACAGCCTCTACCCTTTAAACATGACTATATCACACAGCTACTATACATAGCAACTGAAAACTGAATAATCGTTCTGAATAGAACATGACTGGATGATAAAGGTCACCTTTGGCAGCATTATAAGCAGCTTCTTATTCTAATGGTCTCCTGAAATTCTTCTCCTATGAAATAATTTTTGCAAGAGGTTGACATTCTCATTGGCTCCTGGGGCATTTTTTTTCTTCCTTTTGCCTTTCAGTTACATGTCTGAAGTTTGTTTTGGGTGTCTTCTTCAAAGTACATTCTACTATCAGTGAGTTGATTCAGTACTATAATTTTCTAGAATTCGATTGAATATACTGCTGTCTCAAGCAATTACAACTTATTTTTAAAGATTTTATGTTAGTTGTTTATAGACCTTTATTTTATTTATTTTATGCCATTCTGAGAATCAAACCCAGCTCCTCACACATGCCAAGCAAGTGCGCTACTGCTGAGCCCCAACCCCTGCCCCAGCCCCCACTTACTATTTATTAATAGTTGTTTTTATTATAAAACATATATTTCTATTTACTACAGAAAATTTGAGAAATATAAGAAAATAATCACCATAATCTTATTACTGTTAGTTTAAGTCCTTTTAGTATCTGTTCTATCCATATATAAATAAAGGCTTAAGTCATTACAAATGAATTTATCTTTAGCCTTCTTATGATTTTTATGTACACAAATAATATAATATACACATAAGGCTTATAAATAATGATAATATAAATACCTCTGAACTCACTGTCATGCTCAAGAAATACAACAATTGAATGTTTCTCATGAACCCCTTATATGACCCTCCCCAGCACTAATCCTTTTTCCTATCTCACCCTCTGATGTAGTCAGACTCCTAATATTGTACGAATTATTCTGTCAAATTTACTTGCACCATTATTATACCTATATGGTGAAAATTAAATAATAGTGAAATTTCAGATTAGGAATTTTCTGAGGTTTTCTTTTTCACTTTATTTTCTGCTTATGACAATCATCCATGTTTGCATGTATGTACTTCCTCATTTTATTCATGTATAGTATTATGTTCTGTATTATATGCTATATTTATTTATTTGTTTTAATATCAATAGATTTTTAAAATAATTAGTCTGAATATCTCCCTATCAATGGATATTAAAAACAACATGATATGAACATTTCATTCATGTCTCTTTTTTTGTTTGTTGTACTGGAGAATGAACCTAGGGGTACTGTACCACTGAGCTATTTCCTCAGCCCTTTTTATTTGTTTTTATTTTGAGACATGGTCTAACTAAGTTGCCAAGACTTGCCTCAAATGAACTTGTGATCCTCTTACTTCAGCCTCCAAAGTCACTGGGATGACAGAACACCACTGTGCTGAGTCTTACTCGTGTCTTTTAATGAAAGTGCAAATGTTTTCCAAGGATCTTAACCTAAAGTGAAATTATTGGGTTGCAGGACATGCTCAGAAATTGAAAAGAAAATTGAAAAATATGTAGCCAGTGGAGGACTCTTTCAATTAGCACTCCATTCCTTTTCTATATTTACATTTTCCCCTTAAATTTCTAGCATGTCTTTTTGATATTTCATTGTATGTTTTCAAGAAAATATGTGCCATAAATACCTTTCAGTAACTTGTATGTGTAGTGGTGGAAGGGAGGATGATGAAGTGGGATTGATGCTAAACCCCTATCCTAATTCCAGTCATAGAAATTCTGGGAACAGATATCTGTTATGCAAGATTGTCTTTAAACAAAAGATTCCAAAGTTTAAACATAATGTTTTAAAACAACTGGACTATACTCTTTTATTTTTTTTCCCTGAAATGGAAGATTAGAGCAATAGTCAGAAAACTACAGCTCTCAGGCAAATCTGACCTTTTTGTAATGTTCCATGAGCTAGGTATGAATTCTTACATGTTAACTGGGTGAAAGAATAATATCTCATGATATGTAAAAATTATTTAAAATTTAAATTTAGGCCTCCACAATAATGTTTATGGGAACAGAGACATACTCATTTGTTAATGGATAGTCTGTGGCCACTTTTGTGCTATAATAGCAGAGTTGAATAGTTGCAACAGAGACTATATGGGTTGCAAATTCTAAAATATTTACTCTCTGGCTTTGTATAGAACATTTGCCACCCCAGGATGAGAGCATTCCAGCTGTGAAAAAGGGGAGGTTACTGGGAAGCTCCCTCATACACATTTCCATCTTCTCAAGAATGGAAATTTATTCTTACCTGATAGAAACAGAAAGTTTGAGGGTAAACAGGAGATGGGAACTGAACCTTTTGGTGTCCACCATGAGCAGGTCACTGAACTGCAGTTATATTGAGTAATCTTCACAATTAATGTAAGAAAGGTGTCTGCATTGTCATATTTTAGCTTAGTAAATGAGTTGAGAGGTCATGTGACTTGTTCAATATCATATAGTGGATAAGAGGAGACATGATATAAATGCTACTTTTTTCATTATCACTGTGTAAATGTTCCTGAAAGCAATGTATTCTCTATACCTCATTATTCTTGTTGATTTCTAGATTCTTTATCCATGTAAATTTTTGAAAAGCAAAGCTGAATCAGTAATCTAATTAAGCACAGAAGAAATACTGTGTACTGAGTTCAACATAGAGATATCTAGTGATACAGGAAAATATGACAATATCATCTCCATTTGTTTCCTTACATTTGTAATTCAGCCCTATTATTACATATGAATCATATTTGTTAAGGTAAAAAAGGATATTTTTCCATTGTTTTTCTTTAGAAAGAAGAACTAATCTTTAATCTTGCTTCTCTTAAATCTACTGTTTAAATCTATGTAATTTTTATTTCTTGGCCTTAGATTTTAAGGTGATGCTGGTCCTAGACATAATTGTAAATTGGACAAAATTTGGTTTTAAATTTTCCTAACATTTTACCCTCTCGATATTTCATTTTCTTTTCCTTTCTATCACCCAGTGGTGTTCTGGTAAATGTTTAACAATTAGCTTTCAGGGGGAAAAGGATCCTGACTTATAATATTTGCAGAGCTCCCAATGTGATGTCTACTGGATTACAAAATTTCTGAAACTTTAACAATTGGTTCTTATGAACTGGTATGAACTAGTTCCAACATACCAACATACCACATTCTCTATTCATAATTTTATGATTTAATATGGCTCACACCTCCTGCCTACTCGCTCAATCTAGCTTCACTGTCTGATATAATTTTATCCTCCAGAAATCACTCCATGTTTTTTCTCAACAACATAGCTGATGTACGGTTTTTTCCTGACTGTGTCAAATAGCTGAAAAACTAAGCTGATAAACTGACACAAGATGAGATGTCAATGACTAACAGATTCAGTGGAACAGCATATCCTCAAACAGTTGTCAGAAATAGGAAAAGAATGATGGTTTGCAAATAGCAACAGTGAATACAGATTAGGGCTACAAAGTGGAAAAAAAACATTTAATAATGAGTTTGAGGACATAGGAAAGTCTACCATGAAATAGAAGTTTCCAGAGAACATAGTGGGAAGGTTTGAGAGGAAGTAGACCCATATAGAGCGAAGTGTGAATAAGAGTGTAGAAGGGTGTGTACAACCCAAGTATTTTACAATATGGGTAGTGAACAAAGATAACAGAGATCATCATCGCAAGCTGATCTGACCTTAAATGTATCCAAAAGAATGAGGTGTATTTATACTCCACTGTATTAGGAGTAGACTAAACTGTGTGGGTCATGCACCAGTCTAAACAGAAAAAAAATTAGTAATGAACTGAATTGTTTTGTTTCTGAGAAAGTTTTAAATCAGAGTAAACTTGACATGGGACTTTTTGGTTTTTAGGCATATCACTGAATGGGAAATAGTATCAGCACCTCTGTGAAAGAATTTGGCATTGGTATGAAAGCAGCCCATATCTAAATTTATTAATATGTTTCCTTTGAATAAGCCTAGCGTCCCATAGTTCTCCTGTAGAGGTTTAATCTCTGTACATGGATACTGAATTGTTAGCTGTTCTTTGTCCTTGAATTCATTTCTTCCTGACTGTTGAGAAATTTGCTCCAGTATTTACCTTTTCCCTTTGTAATCTTTTTCTGATAATTTCCTCTCTAAGATTTTGTAATGTAGAAAAGAGAGTCTCTGTTAGATTTTATTTCTCAAATTAGCAATAGCTCTGTGTGTTTCCTGTTCCTACTTTTCTAACACCCAGCATCATGAGAAAGTTTTTATGCTTTCTCCATTTCCTTTCTACTTAGTCCCTTATTACTCTTTGAAACTCTGCTTTGCTCCTTCAAAGAAGCTTATCTCTCTGAAATTAAAAAAGTACTTCATTGTTGAGAAATCAAACAGCTTTGCCTCTACAACTTTTACCAAAATTTTCTGCTGTTTATAGCATTGATGGTCACTCTTGCACACTCTTTTTCTCATGTTCATAAAAAAGTTCCATCATTATTATATTTAGGCCAATTCAATAAACATTTAAAATGTTGTGCTTTATTCTCTTTCTAATTTGAAGATTTTCAATTATTAATCCACAACTTTCTTACTGATATTAAATTAACACCTGAGTCTGAGAATCTGTGTTTTTGCCCTTACTTCACAATTCTATATTCTATCTAATTTCATATATAAATATGTATTGGGTAAAGAGAGAGCTAACAGACTTGGCAGACATGGTTAGACTTCTTTTTTGGGAGGAAGTGGCTACGAGATTGAACTCAGGGGCACTCAACCACTGAGCCAAATACATCCCCAGCCCTATTTTGTATTTTATTTAGAGACAGGGTCTCACTGAGTTGCTTATCTCCTCACTGTTGCTGAGGCTGGCTTTGAACTTGCTATCCTCCTGCCTCAGCCTCCCTAGCTGCTGGGATAATGGGCCTGTGCCACAACGCCTGGCATGGCTAGACTTCTTATTTTGCAGATTTGACTTTCAAATCATGTTAACATTTTGCCTAATTATAAAAAATAGATTATACACACACACACACACACACACACACACACGTGCGCGCGCGCACACACACACACACACACATACATAAATACCAGGGATTGAACCCAGGGGTATTTAGCCACTGATCCACATCCCCAGCCCTTTTTACTTTTTATTTAGAGACAAGGTCTTGAAAGTTGCTGAGGTTCTCACAACATTGCTGAACCTGGTTTTGAACTCATGATCATCCTTGCTTCAGCCTCACAAATGGCTGGGATTATAGGTGCGTGCCACCACACTCAGCAAGAAATGATTTTAAAAGGCAATCCATCACTGTAGCCTGCTGATTTTAAGTCATTTGGGTATAGACTGAGGAGTGGGATAGCTGGGTCAAATGGTGGTTCCATTCCAAGTTTTGCTAAGGAATCTCCATACTGCTTTCTAAAGTTATTGCACCATTTTGCAGTCCCACCAGCAACAAATCAGTGTACCTTTATCCCCACATCCTTGCTAGCACTTATTATTGCTTGAATTCTTGATAATTGCCATTCTGACTGGAATGAGATGAAATCTTCGAGTAGTTTCGATTTGCATTTCTCTAATTACTAGAGATGTTGAACATTTTTTCATAAATTTGTTAATCAATTTTCATATATTTGTATATATTCTTCTGTGAAGTATCTGTTCATTTCCTTAGCACATTTATTGATTGTTTGTTTGTTTGTTTGTTTGTTTGTTTTTGATGTTATGGATTTGAGTTCTTTACATATCCTGGAGATTAGTGCTCTATCTGATGTGCATGTGGTAAAAATTTCTCCCATCCTGTAGTATCTCTCTTCACTCCATTGATTGTTTGTGGTATATATACACAATGGAAAATTAGTCAGCCTTAAATAAGAATGAAATTATGGCATTTACAGGTAAATGGATGAAGTTGGAGAATAACATGCTAAGCAAAGTAAGCCAATCCCAGAAAACCAAAGGCCAAATGTTTTCTCTGATAAGTGGATGCTGATCCATAATGAGGGTGNCCTTGGGATGTGGGAAGAAAGAATGGAGAAACTTTGGATTGAGCAGTGGGTGGGTAGGAAGGAGGTATGTGGGGAGAGAAAAATAGTAGAATGAGATGTACATTATTACCCCTGTGTATGGGTATGATCTCATGAATGATTGACTCTACAACATGTACAACCAGAGAAATGAAAAGTTGTGTTCCATTTGTGTAAAAAATAAAATTAAATTAATTAACTAAATAAGGCAATCCACAAATATCAAAACAAAGTGAAAGAAATGAATGTAACATTTACTATTATTCTGAAATAGTCATGATATATCAATGTCTTGAAGAACTCAGGCATCTGTCATGAAACAGAGGAGAAGCACATGAAAATTTAATGAAATTAAACAAAACCTCTGCAGTCCTAAAATTGAATTAGAATTATTGCTGTGCATGAATGATATATTTTATCTTAACAAAAATATTTTCTAAGTCTGCAGCAAGAAAAGGTCTAGGAACAATGAAACATCAATAACAGAGAGTACTCCCAGTACCTAGGCTGTGATGTCAACATACTATTCCCTATCAAAGGAACCAGGGATTCTTGGAGAAGTATCTGATTCCTAGTTTGGGACAGGTAATATAAAAGATGAACAAGGAGGAACTGGGTGTGGTGGTGCACAACTATAATTTCAGCAACTGGGAGGCTGAGGTAGGAGGATCACAAGTTCAAGGCTAGCCTCAGTAATTTAGCAAAGTCATAAGCAATTTAGAGAGACCTGTCTCAAAATAAAATATAAAAAGGGTTAGGTATGTAGTTAGTGGTAAATTGCCCCTGGTTTCAAAGGAGAAAAAAGAAAAAGATGAACAAAGAACACCCTTCCATAGCAGAAATCAAGAAAACTATCAAGATTATGAAGTTTATATCAATAAAAGTCAATTTCAAATTTTTCATTACTCCTCAAAACATGGGGAAATTTACAAGGGATTTAGATACATTAAATAGGTTTAAATCAAGAGTTCATAATTATGACAAAAAGAAAATGCAATGATCATCTTTGGGTCATGCTCGAATAAAAAGAATCAAGCATTTATCCTGGTTTTCCTATATGAATTTTACCTCAGAGTAATAAAAATAATTATAAAGAAAAAGTTATCTTTATATAGGAATTATAACAAATGAAAACATGATAAAATTAGACTATCATCAATTTTCAAACTCTAATGAATTATTGGATTTGAAACAGACACAATCAGACATTATGAGCTTTTTCATGAAAATTCACTGACACTTTAGAAGCATTATTGCCAAAAAAATCTTGATTCTGAAGAAGCTTCTCATTGTAACAATAAATTCAGAAATATAACCAAGAATCAATAAATGGAATGGCATCAAATTAAAAACCTTTTGCACAGCAAAGGAAACAATTAAAAGCATAAACAGAGAGCCTAAAATATGGGAGAAAATCATTGCCAGCTACTCCTCCAACAGGAGATTAATATCCAGAAAACATAAAGGATTCAAAAAAACTGAACACCAAAAAAACCCAAACCTAATAACAAGGGGCAAAATAACTATACATAAATTTTTCAAGAAATATAAATGGCCAACAAATATATGAAAAAGTGTTCACGATACCTAGCAATTAGGGAAATGCAAATAAAATGTACACTGAGATTTCATCACTCCAGTTAGAATGGTAGTTGTCAAGGAAACAAATAATAATAAATGCTGGCAAGGATATGGAGGAAAAGGTTCACTTATACATCTTTGTTGGTAGGACTACAAATTACCACAACCACTTTGGAAAGAGCATTGGAGATTCCTTAAAAGACTAGGAATGGAAAACCACCAAGACCAAGCTATCCCACTCCTCCACATTTGTCCAAAGGAAGTGAAATCATCATGGTAAAGCAATACATGCATAATTTTTATACTGGTGCAGTTCACAACAGCCAAGGTGGGAACCAGTCCAGATGTCCATAAACAGATGAATGGATAAAGAAAACATGTTATATATACAAAATGAAGTTTTACTCAGCCATAAATAAGAATGAAATTATGGCATTTACTGGTAAATGGATGGAATTGGAGAACATCATGCTAAGTAAAATAAGCCAAACTCAGAAAGTCAAAGATCAAATGTTTCTCTTGTAAGTAGAAGCTAGAAAGAAATATGGAAATAAAAAAGGGGGATCCCATGGAAATAGAAGGGAGATACCGGAAGTAGAGGAAAAAGGTTGAAAGGGAAGGAGGATAGATAGGAAAAGGGAGGAACTGTGGAAGGCAATTGACCAAATTAACCACAGTGAATTTCTCCTTCACTTTTATCTATAAATTAAAAAAACAATAAATAAATGTAAGAAAGACCAGTAAAGGAAAGAGATCAGAACAAGGAGGAGAGGAAGGAGAGTGGAAGAACTAGGGATTGTAATTGAGCAAATTTATATTTCATGCATGTATGAAAACGTCAAAATGAACCCCAATATTATGTATAATTATAATGCACTAATGAAAAAAACATAAAAACTTTATAAGATGAATGATTCATTTTCTTCAAAAAAGAAAAAGATAATAGGGGAGATGGAGAAAGGATGTATACTTTTAAAGGGACATAAATGAATTGTAATATGTGGATATTATTGTATGTTGACTAGAATAAATAAATTGATAAGACAATTAGAGAAATTCACTTTTAAGATGTTTTATAAGAATAATTTATAATTTATGTAAATAATAATACTTTATATTTTATAAGAATAATTAGTATAGGTTTTTGGGTGAATCTGTGTTTTAAAAAGAGTTCTTAACTTTTAGGAGTATATACTAAAATGCATATGGATTAAATGATATATTTTGGATTTGCTTCAGTATAATCTTGGAAGAAGAAAATAGATTGAGTTTTAGATGAAACGTAATTATGATGGAACATAATTATGAGGGAAGAGAGTGGGGATGGGAATAGGAAAGACAGTAGAATGAATTGGACATAAATTTCCTAGGCTCATATATGAATATATAACCAGTATAACTCCACATCATGTACAACCAGAAGAATGGGATCAAAACTGAAATGAGTTGCCCTCCATGTATGTATAATATGTCAAAATGTACCCTGCTGTCATGTATATCTAAAAACAACAAAAAATAGATAAAGAAAAAAAGTAATATGATTATTAAGGTGATAATTGTTGCATTATGATAATGGATATGTGAGGGCTTATTACCCACTTATCTCAATTTTGTATATTTTGTAAATCTTTCATGATATAAACTTTAAACATTATTAAACTGGGTGTTGTGGTGCACACCTGTAATCTCAGTGATTAGGAGCCTGAGGCAGGGGAATCCCAAGTTTAAAGGCAACTTCAGCAAATTAGGAAGGCCTTAAACAACACAGACTATGTCTCTAAAAATAAAAAGGGCTGGGAATGGTGCTCAGTGGTTAAGTGCCCTGGATTCAATCCCTGGTACAAAAAGAAAAGAATTAAGATTAATTTTGTTATTATTAACTAATAAATTAAGAGGTCTACATAACAACCAGTTAGCAAATAATGAAACTCTAGATCCTGTTTATAATAGGAAGTTTTTTAAAAGTCTAAGTAAAAACTTGGCAAAATAGACACCAAAATTCATACAAAAGTGGACTGTAACCTGCTCTTAAAAGACATATAACTCAAAACAGATAGAAGCATACATCATATTCATAGACAGGAGAACACAATGTAATAAGATTACCAGGTTATCCTGTTTACTGATGTCTGCTTTCCCTAACTTGATCTATGAAGTTAATGAAATCCAAATAAAAGTAAAATCTTTTATTTATGGAGTTATACTTGTTGGTTATAATTTTATTTAGAAAAAAAATATCTGGCAAAACCTTAAAAATAAGGAGCAACAGATAGTATAAAGTAGACTATACCAGATATTTAAACATGTAGTAATGCTTGCTTCAATAATTAAAATGATGTATAATTAGCACATGAAGATACAGACTAATGAACAAAAAAGAAATCCAGAAACAGACAAAAATGTATAGGGAAATTTAGATGTCTAGAATAATGATGAAATTTCAAAATCATTGCAAAAATTGTTATTGAGACAAGTGAAAAAAATATAAAAAGTATAATATTAGCTCAATTTCTCACACCATTTAATATAGATCTGCTATCCAATGGACAAAATAAAACAATTCAAGTAGTACAATAAGACACAGGTGGCTTTGTTTTTCACTATGTCATTTTATTGCTTTATTTTCTTGGAATGGAGATAATTTCCCACGGTAAATGCTTTGATGGGTCACCCAAAGCCCCTTCAAAATGAGGAACTTATTACCCAAGTTATTGGAAGTCCTCTGACCCACAGGTGTTAGTTCCAAAGATTGCTTAATATAATCCACTACCTTTGTTTCCATCTCAGAGACTGCTCCCTGGGAACTCTAACCTGTGACATTTTCGATGATTAAAAATACAGAAGCAATAAGGAGAAAGAGAGATAATGTGGTTATATATATTTAACAGCTTTTACACAGCAAAAATAAAATACCATAAACAAAGTACAAACCAGGAAAATAATTTCCAAATAATATTGCAAATTGCATCTAACATTTAAAGAGTTTCTAAAAATTGAGTGAAAAAACCAACAACATGATTTCATAAAAGAGCAAAAGATAGGAACAATAGTTCACATCAAAGAAATACAATGACCCTTAACTTATGAGGAGTTATCAGTTTTGATCATAATAACACAGATATAACTTTACTAACACTATTTCTCATCTCTCTTTTTGACACAGTCTGACGTAGTCTGTTTGCTAGGCTGTGTGGAAGCACAGGTCTCATACACTGCTGTTGATGATGATACAACGCCTATAGAGGAGAAGTTGGCAATATGAAACAATGTTATTTATCCTTTTAGCTTTTGTTCCAGAATTTTCTACCCAGATAGAAATATTTCCTAAAGATATATTGACAAAAATATGGATAATACATGCCCAAAGTTGATGCAGCACTAATTGTAATAGCCTTAGCTTGGATTTAGTCATATTTTTAAAGAAACAATAGAAAATAAGCAAAAAAAAAAAAAAAGAAGTCCTCCATAAAGAATGGAGGACAAACAGCAGAAGAGATAGGACAGGACTAGAAGCTACAATTTTAAGAACATACCTTGTTCTGTAAGTTTGGTCTTTGAAAAATATGAGTGGTTTTCATAACTATAAAACAAAGTTCAGTCAGGAAAAATCAATCTCTAAAAATAAATACCAAGCAAATAAGCCCAAATGCTGGATTGATGGCACAAACATGTGAGAGTTATTATTTCAAGTGGATTTAATTATTTTAAGTAATTGCATGTACTTGGTATGTACAATTTGATAAGTTTGAACACATGCATAAACCCATAATGCCATTATCACAATCCTATCATCTCCACATTTTTCTTTTGCCCTGAATAAATTCTAAACTGCATTCAGAAGTATTTTTAGCAATAATCTTTTAAAATTACTTTGAAACAATTATGGATAGATATAACATATTAGGAGGATAATACAAATAATTATGCTAATATGATTTAGGAAATAAGATCTTAAAAGTAAGAAGAAATATTCAGAAAAATCAAAGATGTTATAAATGAAAAGCTTGACAACCTTAAATTTAAACTGAGAATACCAGCATGGATAGGTGATTTATTTTATGTCTCCAAGATACATGTTATTTCCCAGCTTTGTCCAGAGAGAATGCAAAAGCAGTGCAACTAATGGAGGACCTCTAGACAGAAGTTGCCAAATACCATTTCCCTCTTGTGAGAACCATAGCTTTTTGGAGAAAAAAATGCTTACAAATTGGGGTAGAAAATGTACCACATAAGCCTATTCATTTTGTTAAAGCAATAAAAGACTAAGGGGGAATGTTTCAAAATAACACATCCTTGGCTGAGAATATAGCACAGTGATAGAGTAGTTGCCTAGCATGTGTTAGGCCCTAGGTTCAATGTCCAACACCTTTAAATAAATAAATAAAAACATATTGTAAGGTTAGAAAATTTTAATAACAAAAAATGAACAATTAAAGCAGTAGTTTGTGATATACCAAACATAAAATATCATGAATTTAGAGTGATATTAAAAGTAAATAAACATCACTGGTTACCTATGGAGATGGCTACATCTTCTCAGTATTCTGAAAAATGATAAAAAATGAGAACCAATCACTAACGTTTATGTAAAAATGTATTTCGAGATTGAAAAAATTGATGTAACTTCATTAAAGAATTCTATACAAGAAATTCTCCTCAAAAAGTGATCAATTAAAAGTTTATCATTTTGCAATGCTTTTTAGAATAATGTATATGGGTCAGAATTAGTGGTAGATGCTAAAACTAATGATAGGAAACTTTATAATAGATGGATCATATTTGCAAAGCCTCAATCCACTTATCAATATTAATATCAATAAATTTCTTTCTCATATATTATGCAATAAGATACACAACATTCCACTGTCTTTCTTATTCTCCCCCAACCTTTATTGTGGGTTACCTTCCATATATCAGAGACAACATTCAACATTTGGTTTGTTGGGATTGGCTTGTTTCACTTAGCTTGATGGTGTCCAGATCCTTCCACGTCATTAAGTCACTCTTCTTTATGTCTGAGTAATGCTCCACAGTG
The DNA here is from genome assembly GCF_001458135.2 of Marmota marmota marmota. NCBI lineage: Eukaryota > Metazoa > Chordata > Mammalia > Rodentia > Sciuridae > Marmota > Marmota marmota. Next base: position 11,943,385 of record NW_026000249.1, on the reverse strand, counting down.
AACATATACTACTTTTTCTTTTTCCATTCGTTTGTTGAATGGCAGCTAGGTTGGCTCCATAGCTTAGATATTGTGAATCTGGCTGCTATAAACATTGATGTAGCTGTGTCACTGTAGTGTTCTGATTTTAAATCTTTTGGTTATATACCAAGGAGTGGGATAACTAGGTCAAATGGTGGTTGGTTTCATTCCTAGTTTTTTGAGGAATATCCATACTACTTTCCAGAGTGCCTGCAACAGTTTACAATCCCACCAGCATTTCTCACATCCTTGCCAACATTTATTGTTACTTGTATTCTTGATAATTGCCATTCTGACTGGAGTGAGATGAAATCTCAGTGCAGCTTTAATTTGCATTTATCTAATTGCTGGAGATGTTGAACATTTTTTCATATATTTGTGGACAGCTTGTATTTTTTCTTTTGAGAAGTGTTTGTTACAGTTCCTTTGCCCATTATTGATTGGGATAGTGGAGTGAATATGACATAACTTTCCTGTGTACATATATGAATTTACTAGCATGAATATCACTATCATGTACATCCACAAAAATTTAATTTTAAAAAATAACAACCATGGGTAAATGGTAGAAAGGTCAATAGAACTAAGGGAGCAGGAGATGGGGAGAGGGAAGGAGAGGTACTGGGGTCTGAATTAGAACAAGATATATTCCATGCTTGAATAATTATGTCAAAATGGATTCTGCTGTTATGCATAACTAAAAAGAATCAATAAAAATGAGACAGCATGATTTATGAATAGCCTCACAAAAAATCTGAATCTAATCAGCCACTAGAACCAACTACCAATTGGCCAAAAATATGTGGAGAGATAAATATATTAAATGATTTTATAATGGTACAATAAGCAAAATATAAAATATGAAAAATTCTACAGGGCATATAGTTATGATTCTTAATAATGTAATGGCATGTTGGAAAAGGGGTGAGAATAAGTCATAAATTAAAAGGAACCTAAAAGTAATATTGACCACATATTATGTGGACCCCATTTGAATCCTGATTTGTACACATTCTACTGTAAAACATGTTTGAAAGTTGCAAAAATTTGAACAAAAACTGAATTTTACATGATATCATGGGACTATTGTTTTATGAGATATGATAATATGTGATTATATTATATAAGGTATGTATTAAGGGATCATAGTAAAGTATTATAGAAAAGGTATAATATCAGGGATTTGATTTGAAAAGTAGTAGAACACCTGTAGAAGAATGAAAAAGAAAATGAAGAAGGAGAAAGAACAGCAACATGGAGTTAATATTAATTAGATAAAATTGACAGTTTGTTAATATGTTTATAATACTGAAGCTTGGTATAGGATCATGAGGCTTAATTACATTCTACAACTTCCATATAATTTTGACAATTGCTTTAATAAAATTTTTGATGTAGGTGAGCTAACTGAATGCTTGACTTTGTTGAAGGATCCACAGCTTATGAAAAGCAGGGTAGAGGGTTCCAGCCTCCTGACTCTTGATGAGTTTCTCAAATGGTATCTCCTCCCAGAGTACTACTTTCCAGTGGGCTGTCTTCGGAAAGGTCTTCCACTGCCGGAGAAGCCATGTGCAGTCAGAGGAGTATGCTAAGGAATCACACTACTAACCAAACTACAGCTGGATTATCTTATAATTGTTTTAAATTATCCTCAGTGTACTTTGCTATTTTAAAATGTTGTATAGTTCTATCTTTTTAGTATTATCTCTTATCTTGAAAACCTCATTACCTTGAAATAAAAAATTATGTATCTTATTTCTGTACCTTTAAAAATATTTCTGTTCCTTACAGATGTGTGTGTGACTATAAGTCTATTTCTAGGCTATCAATTTATATTTCAAAATTTAAAATATTATTTCAAAGTCATTTTATATTTGAAGTTGTTTAGCTCTTATTTTCACCTTTTTATGTTTGCCTTTTTGTTTTAATTTTGTTTTATATTGTTCTTATTTTAACATTTTGTGATCTTAAAATCCTATTATTAGTTTATATGTTTGCCTTTTTTAAAAAACTAATTTTCGTGGTGCTTTCTTAGTTGATTTTAATGCACAGCACAAGTACAGTTACAAGGCAAGTGACAACAGAGAGAACCCATGTTACAAAAATAAATTCTGGAAGCTTCTTCCACACATATGCCCCCAGAGTAATCATTGTGCCCAATATTTATAATAATAATAATAAATTTCCAATTATTTTCAAGGATTACCTGCCAAAAATCTTTTTTTGGTGCAACTCAGTTGACAAGCAGTTGAGGTCATTCAAGGCAAAAATTAATTCTGAAGATAGAATGCTTTTGGTTCTGTCATTCTTCTGATGTTACTTGGCAACCACTTCTTATGTAAAGAACTGCATGTTTCAAAATCTACAGTTTCTAGTATAAATCTGCATGTAGGGTATGGGAACAAGTGATGCTATGAAGTAAAGAAATTCAAGACAGTAAAAACAATAGAAATATTCATTGTATGTCTCCCATAGTATGACCCTGGTAGGAAACAGGAAATGTCAAACATCCTGAAAGATCAAGTTTGAATTCAAGGATAATTTTAATGATCATGTTTTCTTTGTATCATGTTGAATTAAAATAAGTAGAATAATTTTTTATTCATGTTGTCTTCAATTGTAGCTGACTTCTTATAAATCTGTAATCAGAGGAAATCTATTCAATTATAAATGACTTGCCCTGGGGTTGTAGCTCAGTGATGGAATGTTTGCCTAGCATGTACAAGGCCCTGGGTTCAATCCTCAGCACCACAAAAAAAAAAAAAAAAAAAAAA
>NW_026000249.1:11923503-11938847 GCF_001458135.2 Marmota marmota marmota | reverse complement strand
ATATATATATATTCATTCTCAAAAAGCTAGTCAGTAAAATGTTAAGGATAGCTGTAAACTTCATGGGAATAGGAAGCTTTTTTAAAATTTTATTTACTGCTGAACATATGGTATATACAATAGATTTTTGTAGGATTAATGAATAAAGAACATATCTACATGTGAAATTATAAATATATTTTTCTTCTCTTATTTTCTAATTATGGCATAATATTCATGAATTACTTCCTGAATAAAAATTACTTTTAATTTATTTTATTTTCAGGAAAAAAGTCTTAAAGTTACTATTAATCTCTTTCAGATGTCCCAGAAGTTGTAAAAAAATATGCTAATAGAAAAAATTTATAAGGAAAATCAAAACTGTTCAAAAGTATGTCACAGAATTTTTAGAAATTTTTACTTTCCGAAGGATATAGTACATCACGTTTATGCTCTTGATATTGATGGTTTTTCATTTTTAGAATGAATGTATCTGTTGGCAAATTACTGTGATTTTCATTTTAGAAGAAATTCTTGAGGTCTAAGTACGTCAGTATATTCTTGCTATTCTTAAGTAATTTAAATCAATACTTCTTACTTAACAACTCAACTTTCCCAAGGGTCTTGATTTTATGTGGCATTTCAGAGCTAGAGCATGCACCATTACTCTTTAAACATCTACTTTAATTGTGCTTTTAATTTTGCAAACTTTACATAGAGACTCAGATCTGTTGACAGAGCAAAGGAACTATAAATCCTATCCTTTCTACTTTGTCACCCTAGTTACTTGGTAAATTAGGTTCAGGTTTGCAGTAGGGTAATGTCATAGCCACAGTTCTTTAATCCTGAACTGTAACATGGGTGGAATGCAAATATTTTCAATGCACAATAACATGAGATTTGTCTCCTTTTATTTTTTGAAGTAATGTTCTTGTTTAATGAAGTGCTGTGCTAAAGGAGATGTAATACATTGTAAACCCTTTTGCCTATGAATGTCTTTAGGCTTCTTCAATGAATAGAGAAATGCCGTATTTTAGGTCCTGAACTTTGCTTGTAATTTTCTGATATCCAACAATATCATTGAATGTGGATAATTACATATGAAGTAGAATTTTAAATATTAGAAAGTTCTATCTTAAATTCTCCTCAAACCCATGTATTTTAATAACTGAAAAGTCAAAAGTACTTTATTATCTGGGGGTATGGTTAAAGAATGTAATTCTGCAGTAAGGCTTCAGAATGTGTGAGAGTTAAGGAGTTTCAAGACATGAGCCATTTAATTTAATGTTAAGATATAGATTGGAGAAGTAGGCTCTTAGCTAACTTTGAATTTAGACTATACCAGGAAAGTAAATATGTAAATTCCTGAGTTCACTCATGGGAAAAAATTTGAAAAATTATTCCGGATACTTCAATGAAAGAAAAATTAATGGAGTAAAATTATGTCTGATCACTGAAGCATGGATATAGAATGAAACCATGCATATTAGGTACTCAAAAAAGAGTCTCATGAAAGTATAAAAATTCAGAGGAAATTCATAAAGGTTTAGAGATAGAGTTTTCCTCAGAGCAATAACTTCCTTTCAAAGTTGAGTTTATTGTGGTATAATTTAAGTAGAGTACAATTCATGTTTTTAAGGCATATAGTTCAGTGAATTTTGACAAACATACTCAGTTATGTAACCATCACAACATTCAAGATAGGGAGTATTTCTATCACTCCAAGATGTTCCCTTACGTTCTTTTGTACGCAGTTCCCTCCTCCCACTCATAGCCCCAGGCAACCACTGATCTGATTTCTGTCCATACAGCTTTACCTTTACCAAAGTAGCATGTAAAAGAAATCAGAGTTATGTATTCTTTTATGTTTTCACTTAGCAGAATGATTTTGAGATCCACCTGCATTATATTTATCAGTAGTTCATTCCTTGTTATTGCTTAGTGTTTTTCAATTGTATGTATGTATCCATTCACCAATTGCCGAGTATTATTGCACTGTATGGGTATATACATTGATCAATTGATGAATATTTGAGTCACTTCCTGTGTTTGGTGATTAAGGGAAAAGCTTCTATAAACATTCACATACAAGTCTTTGTGTAGACCTATGTTTTTGTTTTATTCAACTTTTTCACTGCTGTGACTAAAGGATGTGACCAGAACAATTGTAAAGGAGAAAAAGTTTTGTGCATGGTGAGAGATAGGGGTTTAATTTGATTTTGTTGCATATGGATTTCCAGTTTTCCCAGCACCATTGTTGAAAAAGCTATCTTTTCTCCAATGCATGTCCTTGGCCCCTTTGTCTAATATAAGATAATTTTAATTTTGTGGGTTAGTCTCTGTGTCCTCTATTCTGTACCATTGGTCTACCAGTCTGTTTTTGTGCCAATATAATGCTGTTTTTTTTACTATTGCTCTGTAATGTAGTTTAAGGTGTGGTATAGTGATGCCACCTGTTTCACTCTTCATGACAAGGATTGCTTTAGCTATTCTTGGTCTCTTATTTTTCCAGATGCATTTCATAACTTCTTTTTCTATTTCTATGATGAATGTCACTGGGGTTTTGATCAGAATTGCATTAAATCTGTATAGTACTTTTGGTAGTAGGAGAAAAAGTTTATTTGAGGGCTCAAAATTTCAGATGTCTTAGTCCACAGAAGGTCAGCTCCATTCCTTGGGGCTAGAGAAGGCAGAACATCATGGTGAAACAATGTGGCAGTGGGAAGCAGTTTACATCATGATCAGAAAGCAGAGAGACTTCACTTGCCAGATACAAATATATACCCCAAAGCCACGCTCCAATTCCCACGTCCTCCAGCCACACCTTACCACTTCAATTACCACTCAGTTAATACCTACCAGGGTATTAATTCACTGGTTAAGAATCTTACAATCTCTGAAACTTCATGCATCGTCTCACACATGAGCTTTATGGAGGATACCTCATGTCCAAACCATAACATTCTTTTTCTGTGTAAATACCTAGGAGTAGTATCACTGGGTTGGATGAAGAATACATGTTTAACTTTATAAGAAACTGCCATGCTATTTTTCAAAAAAGTAATTGTACTGTTTCACATTCCTCCCAGTAAAGTATAATTCTAGTTGCTTTATATTTAGACAATTCTAGTTGCTCCACATTCTTGTTAGCACTTGTCATTGTCAGTTTTTTAAAAATATTAACTATTTTAATATGTAAGTAATGGTATTTCACTGTAGTCATATTTTGCAGTTCCCTAATCACTAATAATGTTAGGGATCTTTTCATGTGTGTGTTATTATTATCACTTTTTCTAAAATGTTTATTCAGATTTTTGGCCATTTTCACCCAAATTATTTATTATATTATTATTGAGTTATAAGAGTTATTTATAGTTTCTGTACCCAAGTCCTTGATATGATAGTCATTTGAAAATATTTTCTCTAAATCTGTGCCTTCTCTATTCATTTTCATATCCCTAATGAAAATCTTTGCTTAACCCCAATGCACAGAAATGTCTTCTATATTTTCATCTAGGATTTTCATACCTTAAAGTGTCATATTTAAATCTATGATCCATTTCAAGTTGATTTTTGTACATCTATAAGGAAAGAATTGATATTCCCCTCCATATTTGTCTTTTTCTTTGTTCATTTCTTCTTTTCTACCTTCCTGAATATTGTTCCAATACTATTTCTCTATATGTTGACAATACTATCTCTTGTCCATTGAATTGATTGTGCATAATTTGATATATGTCTGTAACTATTTCTGGGTTCTTCATTGATCTATGTATTTAGCCTCACACCACTGTCACACATCGGCAACTTTATTCGTGTACTTCTGATTCCTAGTTTGTTCTATACATCATTTTTAAAGTGTAGAATTCACATGACTAAATAATGTATTGACTATAGATATTCCCATATTATCAAGAATAAGACAAACTGATATATATATATATATATATATATATATATATATAAATACTATTAAACCTATTAAGCGATTATTGGACAGAAAGTTTAGAAACCTATAATGAAATAACTTATATGTATAAAAACTAACAAAAAACCCTCAGGACCATGATTATTGTCATTGTATCCCAAATATAATTGAAATACATTTACCAATAAATTAACATCTTAAGTTTGTTAAATAATTTTAAAACACTTTTAAATATTTTTGTAGTTGTAGTAGACAGAATGCCTTTTTAATTTTTTTATTTTTATGTGGTACTGAGAATCAAACCCAGTGCAAGCACTATGCCACTAAGCTACAGCCCCAGCCCACTTTTAACTTTTTTAAAATGAAATATTTTGTTAAATAATTCGATAAATAGGTTCCTGTGAAGTTTAGAAAAAGAGAATTTCCAGATCTATAGTTACTGACAATACAGTAGCTACTTTCTTCCCTATCTTGTTTTCTTATTTCTATTGCTAATAGAAATAAATTCATACATCTCAAAAATATATTTGAAATGTTCAAATTATTAGCATTTTTAAACATCTGTGATATATAAGGAATAGAATGCTCATTTGTTTTTTCCATCTGTTGGTGGATATGTGGCTAGTTTCCACATTTTGGTTATTTTCAGTAATATTGAAAAGTACATGTGAGTACAGATATCTTTTTGACACCTTGATATCAATTATTTTGGATACATACCTAAAGATGGGATGGATAGATCACTGGTAGTTCAATTGCAAATGTTGAGGAATCTCCATACTATTTTCCATAGGGTAAGTACCATTTTCCATCCCTATCAATAGTATAGAAGTGTTCTCTACATCATCACCAACATTGATATATTTTTAATAATAGCCATTGTACCAAATATAGGTATTATCTCTTTATTTAATTTCCATTCCCCTGATGATTAGTGATTTTTGAGTACTTTTTCCATTTAATTCGTGGTCATTTATATGTCTTCTTTGAAGAAACATCTGTTCAAGTTCTTTGTGAATTGTTAATGAAGTGGTTTGGAATCTGGGGGTGGGCCATTTCTGTTGAGTTGTAGGAGTTTCTTATGCATTTTGGATATCAGTTTGCAAATATTTTCTCCCATTCCCCTGGCTACCTTTTCATTCCTTCCTTTGCTCTACAAAGTGTTTTGGTTTGATTGCATCCTAATTATCTATTTTTTAAATTCCATTATTGCATTTTTGGAATCATATTCAGGAAACTATTGCTAAGACAAATATCAAGAAGTTTTATACTTGTGTTTTCTTCTAGGAGTTTTGCTGAGCTTTACTTCAGTAAAGCTCTTTGAGAAGTATAATAGTATTTTGATACATACTTGATAAAACATTATCATATTTTACTATGAAGTAGATAAGTGGTCAGAAAATCAGGGATCAGAGGCCTAATCCAGCCTGTACTTGTTTTATACTTAAAGTTTTATTGAGATATATCCATACCTATTCACTTGTGTATTGTCTTAAGCTGTTTTCAAACTACAGTGGTAGAGCTAAGTAGTTACAATAGAGACTAAATGTCTCACAAAGCCCAAAATATTTCCTGTCTGGCTCTTTACCAAAATAGATTTTTAGAGGAGATTCAGGGTTAAGTAAGGGCAAGACGATTGAAGAACTGTTCTGGGAAAAATGAGTGTATTTGCACATTGTTTACCAAGGACAGACATTAAGATTGAAAAAAATCTGTGGAGTCAATCTCTAGATAGCTTTGAACCCAAGATTAAAGGACATGGATTCTATAAGGCAATGAGCACACAGTGAAAAAGTTTCTGAGTAGCAAAATATCATAATCAAATGTGGGATTATGAAAAAGAAATCTTTCTGAAATATGGACAGGGGAAAATATTCTATTACTGTAGTCTTAATGAGTCATAATGGAGATAGCAGAAAGTTTAAAGGAATTTTCCAGTTGAAATTGACAGAATTTCATGGCTGATTATTTGAGAAGGTAAAAAAAAAAGCGATGACAATTTTGATGTTTGGGGCTGGCAATATCATTGACAGGGAATGGGGATTTTATATATGCTTCTGAGTTTTAGACACCTGTGATAATTCTTCATGAAAATGTTCATTAGTTAGTTGGAACCAGGGATGTGGAGCTCATCAAAAACATCAGATAGCTCTCCTATTTGTACCCTGATGCCTTCATCTTAAACCTACATTTTGCTGTATAGATTGATGAAGGGCACAGAGATGTGTTTAGTATTAATAAAAAAATTAGAAATGTAATTAAAAAGGCTAACTCAAAATTGCAAAAGGTTGACTGTTTTCAGCAATATTACCACTGGAGTAAAACAGGAAGTGATAGGACATTTGATATGGGGTATAATTTCTCATTTTTCCAAGTGTACAGGTTGCAGAATCACATTGGTTATATGGCCACGTATATACATACAGCAATACTACTGTCTATTTTATTCTGCTGCCCTTCCTATCCCCCCTTCCCCTCCCCTCCCCTCCCATCACCTCTCTCTACCCAATCTAATATGACACATTTCTCTCTTTTATTTTCTTTCTTTTCCTCCTCACATCATCATACATGTATTTTGTATAATGATGAGGGTATCTTTCCATCTTCAATGCAATTCCCCTTCTCCCTCCCATTCCCTCCCACCTCTCTTCCCTATTTAGTGGTAATCTTCTTCTCATGCTCTTCCTCCCTACCCTATTTTGAGTCACCCACTTTATATCAGAGAAGACATTCAGCATTTGTTTTTTAGAGATTGGCTAACTTCACTTAGAATAATCTGCTCTAATGCCTTCCATTTCCCTGCAAATGCCATAATCTTATTATTTTTTAGTGCCCTTCAATAGATGAATGGATAAAAAATGTGGCATTTATACCCAATTCACAATAGCTAGAATGTGGAACCAACCTAGATGCCCATGTGATTCAAATGTATGATATGTCAAGATCATTGTATTGTCATGAGCAACTAATAAAAAAACTTAATTAATTAATTAATGTTCAATTTAAGAAAGTTTTTAATAAAAAGAAAGTGTAAACATTGAAAAAATGTTCAATAAAGAGCAATTACTTTTATCTTCAAAAAATAAAGGAAATATAAGATTAAATTTAACAAAATTAAATTATATAATGCACATAATGGGTGTTATAGAATCTAAGGAAAGAAAGATGAGTTTAGGCTAGAAAATTTGGTGAACACTTTATTATAAGGGTAATATATCAGTTTTCACAACATGTGGAGACAAAGTTAAAGGAGGCAAGAAACATGTAGAATTTACATCATACTCAGATACAGGAGATACTAGAATGAGCCAAGGAGAGCATCTCAAACACTGAGGAATTTGGCAGATCTGATGTGTCATGCCAGCTTGACTAGCTCAGAAGTTGTATATAGGAGCAGCCTGCTTATTTAGTAGAGAATCTCATGGTTAGAGATGAAAATAAATAGATAAAATAATTGTTTTTTTTTTTAAAGTACCTAGGATAGAATAGTCACAGTAGTTGCCCAATAATGCTCTCCTCACCTTCTAGCCCTGTTCTCTGTTGGTGATTTACTCCAAATTTGCTCTCATCCCTAGTAATGAATAAGAATTTAAAATTTCATACAGTTCTTTAATTAAAATGATATAAATATTCTTCCTTCAGCTCATTAACAGTGTCTATAACTGACATTAAAAATTTTTATTATTTTTTCTTTTATAAAGATAATGTATTGTCTTTGATAGTTCTGTAAGGACCTTTATTATGGTAGTTTCCAGCAACTGGTATAAACTCTGTGTCAAAAGTGCAAAGGATTTTAAGCTCCATATAATGTTATTGTTAAAGTTTTAATTTGCATCAATTTAATTCTCTTGTCAGTTTTCACACCCAATTAAAATTGTGCCTCATCATATGCTGAAAGAGAAAATTAAGTCAGAGGTACAAGATGATGTGGCTTCTTGGGAAAGGGTATCAATGGGTCCATATTTCAGCCATTTTAAGCTCATTGGTCATTAATTTTTATATCTCCCAGGAATGCAAAGTAGGATTATCTGCATTTCAAAGATTTGTAAATGGTGCAGCATCTTAGCAGTTCTTTTGAGAAAGCTTGAAAGACACTATTTTTAGTGATAGATTTCTTTTTATTTTTTTTTCCCTTTTTCCATTGTCATTCTTGTGGTGTTAGTTTGCAGTCTATTCATTTGCATTAGCCTTTCTATCCTTACAGAAATATCCTTTAAAACCTAAGCCAGATCATGGCATTCCTAAAATCTATCCGATGGCTTGTCACTTTTCTCAGAGTAAGAGTATTTAAAAATGGCCTACAAGGCTCCACATGACCCAGATTCTTATTTCTAGACTGACTCCATCATCTATTTCTCTTGCCTTTTCTCATTCAAAAGTAGTTACACTGGACTCAGTATCCCTAGAATATGACTAGGCATGCTTCTGCTTCTGAGCTTTTGCACTTGCTGTTCCATCCAACTACCTGGAGTGTTTCACTCCTAGCTTTTTATATGACCTGCACACTGCTGCTCTCCCTGTCATACTTTACTTAAGTATTATTTCATTGACAGTTTTCCTGAACATATATTTAAAATCTTAGCTTTCAAACCTCAAAACTCCCTGCTGTTCTTTTTTAATTTTCCTTCTAAGTCCTTATCTCTGCTTTATAGGCTCTATATTTCACTCGTGTGCCCTTATATTATCTGCCTCTGCCCAACTAGAATACAGATTTCACAAGGCAGAAACTTGGCTTTTTGTTAATTTCTGAATACATTATGTCTAGAAAAAGTGCCTGATACAATGTGAGATCTCAATAAATATTTACTGAATGAATGAATGAACTTCAAAGTGCTGTATCTGTGAAAGCTTTAATGTATATAATTCTTCTTCCATTTTTCTTTCCTCCTTCCTTTCTCCCTTCTTTTCTTCCCAAGTGGGGCTGGAGAACAGTAGGTCCTCATGTCTGTCTATCTTTTCCCAAGATTATCAATTTTACAGAGACTCTCAGAGATAACCACAATGTAATGGCAACTGTGTCATTTATGCCAGAATGTCTATCCTGGGCTTGTACGTATCTGGTTTTAGAAGGATGGATGCTATAGATTTTCTTAAACTATTGTCATTTTTCTAGAGTATAGAAAAGGCCAGTCTACTACTTGTGTACCAAAGGTAGGGTCTCCCAACCTTTCCATATCTTTACTATTGTATTTCCAATGGCTTACTCAAAGCCTGAAACCTATTGAGTATTCAAAAGATCTTTGATGAAAGAAAGCTAAAACCATTCATTCTTTATATTCTCACAGTCTTACCAATACCATATGCTAAGTGTCTTCCTCACCTGAAACAAACAATAAGACGTGGTTTATAGCCAATTGTAATACCATTCTTGGTGTTTACTTTGCACCAGTGGTCAAACAGCACAACTTCCTCAGAAAAGGTAAGAAGGCAGCCTTCCATGGAAACCTACCAAGACACCAAAGGTAAGAAGTAAGACAATCTGTCTTTGAAGTTTTAAGAATTCATTGCATGCCAAGTATGGAAACATCAGACAGAATACAGAATGTAATAAGGCCCATACTATGGGAGCCAATTAAATATGACAGATCATGTAACTTGTATTTTATAACTGAGAAATTTCTAATGAGCCTTTTTATTTCCCTTGGGTGTTCCTTCCTTCCCTTCCACAGCAGGTTGTTGCCCAAGCATCTATGGTCATTGCTAATTAACTGTTTGCTTCAGGCAAAAGAGGTTATTACTCCCAGTCTGAAAGCAACCTTGGGCAAAATAATTCACAAATATATTTACCATTAGTACATTTCTTCACATTATAAACACAGTTGTTTGGTGATTTTAATATTTTTCATTGCTTGGAAAAGCAGTTTAATTCTATTCAACCCTCCAAATTTTGAGCTTTTGACTTGTTAGACTCTCTGGGTCCCATGGGTCTGCATGTATTCTTATCTAACCCAGGGAATCAATACACCAATATTTTCTAAGCTCATGGAATTAAAAATTTATTAGCCTTAATTAGAGAAACATCTCACAAGACCCTCAGCTTTTTGAAATATAATGACTATTAAAGCATTTTATCTTATTTGTTCCAAAACTTTTTAGGTATTGACAGTGTAGTACAACAATATAACACATTGAAAATAAGGGATGGAAATTTGAGATGGTAAAATAGAGAATTGATATTTGCCTCATATCCATCTAGATTGCTTTCTAAAATCAGATAATTAAGATATCAAGAAAGAATAAAGCTATAAGGGTGAAGAAGATGTGACAGGAGATAGGCAACAAATGATAGATTTCAAAAACTGACTTCATGAAGGTAATGGAATAGAAAATAATTGAAAGAACATTTATTAAAATTACCTAGGAGATAAGAATTATCACAATAACATTGAAATTCTTGAGTGAAATTGCATGCATACCAGAATATTATGGAACAGTGCATTCAAAATTGTAACCTGTTTTTACACTCAGAAAAATGTAAATCAAATGTGAGGACAGAACAAATATGCAAGGACAAATAAATTTTCTCACCCACACACCTTTTCTTAGGAAGTTACTTGAGGATGTACTCTGCTAAAAAAAAAAGGGGGGTTATAAAAAGGAAGAAAGCATGTGAACCTGGCAACTATTGACTTCCCAAAAGATAGTGCTACAGTGATGGCTCAAGGCGACAGAATTTAGGTAGGCCTGGAGAACTGCTAATCCAATTTGTATCTAATAGAGACTGCAGGAAGAAAATTTCCAGGTAGTAAGATGGGGAATATAAGAAACTGGTAGTATATAGTGCATTATTGAGTTCTTGTGGTGAGGGGAATGAAAAAAAAGATAAAGAAAAATCAAGAAAGAAAGGGGAAAAAAGGTCATTTGAAAATCCAGGGGAAAAAATGTTTACAAAGTTATGGTCTATGACACCAACCAAAGTATATTATGATGTTCAGCAGTTAGAATTTTTCAGAATGCAAGTACCTATTTATATTTGACGCTGGATCCATTCCCCTTCATGTGGCCCAAGGAGCACAGCCTCAAGTTAAAAGTGAAGGAAATACAACTTCAATATACAATTTGATCTATACTAAAATTATTTATATTGTCCTGATGATTAAAATACTATTTATTGATTTTGAGGTTTTACAATCATTATATTTAAGAAAATACTTGAAACATTCAAGATAGTTGTAAAAAATTGATAATATGAAAGTAGCATGAAATTCATATTAGCCAGGACATGAAAGGGTGGAGGAAAATGCAGAAGAAAGGGTCAGTGTACTAATATTTTCAAAGTAGAGAGGGATTCAATAAATACTGGTGGAAGTTAGTAGAACAAGTGGTTTAATGTATTGCTTAAAGTTACAAATGTACCTAATAGAAGAGCCAAGCCCAATAACAGGTATATGTATAATTTAGAAGAGGAAATTAGTAAGCTAAATCCATATTTTCATAGATAAGAAAATAGAAATACAATATATGTATGTTAATTGGAGACATGGAGGCTATCATCATGAATCCTATGAACAAAAGCACATAAGTTGTTTCAGGGAAATGGCACTGTAGGGGAGAGGTAAGGAATGGTAAATTATTGTCATAATAATTATGTTTCTTCACTTTTTTACCATATGTATCTATCATTTTGGTTTAAAAATAAATCCACTGCTTCTGGCATTATGACAGACCAAGTGCTAAAGGATTGCTAGTATTTAAATTTGAGATAAAACACATATTACTGGGTTTCAAGGAGTTAGGAATGTATCCCAAGAAACCATTTAGTCCTAAAGGAGGTATGGGGCATGAGCTGGGAGTATGGAGTGAAAGAAGTCTGGGAAAAGGAGAGTTCCTGCTAATGGATGAATATAGTAGTGAGGTCTGTATGGATAGTTTGAAATTTGATCCAGAACCACGGTAGAAAAATTAAACATGGGATTTTTTTGTGATACTTCTTTTTAATTTATTTTTTAAATTTTAATTTATGACATATGACAGCAGAATGTGTTATAATCATATTGCACATATAGAGAACAATGTTTCATATATTTGGTGGTACACAAAGTAGAGTCACACCATTCCTGTCTTTATACATGTACTTAGGGTAATGATGTTCATCTTATTCCACCGTCTTTCCTAACCCCATGCCCGCCCTCTCCCTTCCTCTCCTTCCCCTTTGCCTTATCTGGAGTTCATCTAATCCTTCCATGCCCCCCACCCCCAACCCCATTATGAATCAGTATCCTTAAACTAAACTAGGATTTTAAAAAGGAATAAAGGTGAATTCAGCTTGGTGGTAGCCAGTGGTAGCTAATGAGCAGAAGTAGAAGCAAATCCTCCATGTTGTTGAAATATTGTACCAAATTCCATCAATATGTACAACTAATACATGTTAATAAAAATAAAATCCTCTTAGGGATAAACTTTCTTCATTTAGGCAGCATTCTCACCCGTTAGTATCAAGTGAGAATCCCACAGTCAAATGGCGTGAAAGGGGCTAGGGATATAACTCAGTGGTAGATTTTGCTTGCCTAGCATGTGCAAAGCCCTAGATTTATCCCCCACAACATGCGTGCACACACATACATACATGCACATGCACACTAGGACCAAACAAAAGAGAAGACAACAGCAAGATGATCAGCAGAACCACCATACATTAAGACTCCAAATTACTGATACAGCGATTGTTAAGACATATAATATAGAACCCTTATGTGTGAAAGTATTTTTTTTAAAGAAAAAAAGCAATTGCAAATAAGAGGCCATCAGGAGTAGGTGGGAATTTGGGGTAAATGAGAACTTATAGAAATAAACATATGTAACAGAATAAAATATAATAATCTATTCATAAAAAGATATTCAGCTATGAAAAAGAGTGAATTACAGCTCTATCACCAATTTGTCCTTCTTCTATTTTCTCCGTTCTTTCTAGGATTCTCACCATTATGTGAATTTAAGAGTGATAGAAAATGTGGTCAGATACAGAAAGCACAAGAATTCCAGGCACAATTAAAAAAATAAATACTCAGGCAAAGACACAATGTAGAGAACTTCAAGAATATTAAAGACAAATATATATATATTCAAAAAACCTCCTGAAATAGTAAAGACTGCCCATGAAGGAAAGGCAGTTAGATTAAGAGTAGACTACTAAGTAGCAAAATCAAAATCAGTAAAGAATTTAGAGCAAATAAATAAAAATCTAGAATTATGTACTCAGAAAAGTATCTAGAAGGTAAGGTAAAGTTATTTGAAGATAGCATAAACTGTACTTTTACCATCAGTGACTTCCAGTAAAGGGACTTCTAAAGCATGTTCTTTACAAATAAGTACATTGATCACGAAAGGACAATTTGAGCAAATAAAAAATGGAAAACAAATATAAACCAAGAAATAACAGCATAAAATAATAACAATAATGGATAAAATTACCATACTGGAAAACTAGCATTTAATTTTCTTAACATGTTCCATAGTCTTTATATTGTTTGTTCAAGGTTTAAGTTAGTCATGTTTAGTTAAATGTGCATGAAAAAATTTCTAGAATGAATATAAAAGAATGAAAATATAAATAGTAAAACAGCAAAGACCAAAAAATGGAAAATACCTCAACCCAAATTTGAAAGAATAATAATTTGTAAGCATAACAAATAGAAATAAAAAGATAACAGCAAGTGACAATGTATATATGTTGAATATAAATGGACTAAACTTACCAATTAAAAACAGATTACCTTAATGGAGAAAAACAAAAACAAAACAAAAAACAATAGTCAGCTCCAAGTCTTTATAAAAGGCATACATAAATCATAAGGTACAGAAGATAGGAAACTGAAGCACTAAAGCCTCAGAAAAATATACTAAGTAAATAAATGACTAGAAGTACAAGAATATTGTTATATTAATATTTGACCCAACAGACTTTAAGACAAAAAAAATTTAAAAAAACAGTATCAGAAATGAAGAAATTTACTACATGAAGTTGAAAAAGATCACTTGAGTGCCATGGTGCAAGTCTGTAATCTAGCAGTTTAAGAGGCTGAGGCAGTTCAAAGCCAGCCTCAGCAAAAGTGAGGCACTAAGCAACTCAGTGAGGCCCTGTCTCTAAAAAAAAATACAAAAAAAAAAAATAGGGCTGGGGATGTGACTCAGTGGTTGAGTGACCCTGAGTTCAATTCCTGGTATGCCCCTCCCCCCAAAAAGGTTGAAAAAGTTCAGTTTGCTTGGAAAATTAATGTAATTTTAAACTTCCATGAACTTAATGATTATGCTAAAGTTAATAAGGCACAATTATATGGGAAAATTGATACATCCACGATTATACACTTAGTGGAAAATTTTAACATACTTTTCTTGATTAATAGGTCAAGAATTTTAAAGAATCCATATAAAGAAACAAAAGTGTGCAGTAGTGAACACCCAAGTATATGGCAAGAGTGGCATATTACTTCATTATGCATCCCATCAGTAGGCACATGGAGACTGGCTGCCCAACTTTCAGTGATGCTAAGAATAATCAATGGGTTTGAATATTTTCAGCCTGATCCATCAATTTTCTATTTCCCTATTTCCTATTATTTTATTTACAAATTTTCAGAAAAAGTTGATTCCTCCCTCATCAAACTGCAAAAAGGAAGAGATTAATTTCAGTGTTATTAAGAATTTGCTTATGTTTATATACTTCACATGCCCACTGCACTCCTTAATCTTATGTTGCCCATTGTTCCAATTTTGACAGCAGTGTTTCACTAGTGTTAGCTTCCATGTTACTTTAACAAGACCCCAGTAGACATTAGTCCCTTCATAAGACTTCTGTCATTAGATGACCCCAGTTCTTCTTGTAGACTTCCTGCCTCACACCTGAAATTAGCCATTTCTCTAGAAACTCTGGTTCATTTAATATAAACTAATATTTAGAGACAACATTTAGTTTCCCCTGTCCTTTACATGATGTAAAGGACAGGGGAAAGTAAGTACTGATTGGAGGAATTCCAGTTGTAGTTACAAGAAATTATGAAAAGAAGAAGAAATAGACTATACTAGAAAAGGAATTAGCAGCCAGAGAGGAAGGTGGAGTTTTGTGGAGGTGGAAAAGAGGAGGAAGAGCAGGAGGAAAAGATTAACATTAAACAGAGACATGAGGTGGGAGGGAAAGGGAGAGAAAAGGGAAATTGCATGGAAATGGAAGGAGACCCTCATTGTTATACAAAATTACATATAAGAGGTTGTGAGGGGAATGGGAAGAAACAAGGAGAGAAATGAATTACAGTAGATGGGGTAGGGAGAGAAGATGGGAGGGGAGGGGAGGGGGGATAGTAGAGGATAGGAAAGGTAGCAGAATACAACAGTTACTAATAGGGCAATATATAAAAATGTGGATGTGTAACTGATGTGATTCTGCAATCTGTATTTGGGGTAAAAATGGGAGTTCATAACCCACTTGAATCAAATGTATGAA
>NW_026000249.1:11812259-11916035 GCF_001458135.2 Marmota marmota marmota | reverse complement strand
GGGGTAGAGAGAGAAGAGGGGAGGGGAGGGGGGATAGTAGAGGATAGGAAAGGCAGCAGAATACAACAGACACTAGTATGGCAATATGTAAATCAATGGATGTGTAACTGATGTGATTCTTCAATCTGTATATGGGGTAAAAATGGGAGTTCATAACCCACTTGAATCAAAGTGTGAAATATGATATATCAAGAACTATGTAATGTTTTGAACAACCAACAATAAAAATTTTAAAAAAGTATGGATGTGTCCGTGGAAGCACAGAAAGTTGACAAAGGAAAAGAAACTAATTTCAAAATAGAAATAGGTCATCAGAATAAAATTTAAAGAAGACAGCAAGCAGTAAGATCTTTGTTAAAACTTACTTAGGAACAGTTAGGCTAGAGAATCTGTCAAATTACTCTAAATATAATTACAAAGGGATATTTATACATTATTTTTGGTGTCACATAATTGTAAATATAATGAATTACATAAAAATACTTTTTAATAAATTTAAAATAGAAAAAAAGAGATGACAGTTTAGCAGTTAGTGGTAAGAATTATTTCAGTACCTCTATTCAGAAAATTGAGGTGGGAAGTTTATAATCCTTAGAACAAAAAAAAATTAAATTCTGAGTGCATATTGTGATTTTAAATTCAGGTAAGATTATAGGGATTGTATTTAATTCCTTAGTTATATATTTTAATTTCTTTTGTCTTATGGTCAAACTCTTAGTTCCTAATGTCATTTTATACCTTTTCTGCTCTCTCTTCTCCTTATAGATAAAGATATAGATTCAAAATAACAATACTATAATATTTCTAATAATGAGACTTCTGATTGCAGTTGTAAATTTTTTTCTGGTTCTTTTGGCCCTTGAATACATGCCACTAGGGATGTAGTATAAAAATACTGTGTTTAGTCACTTAAAATATTCTCTTTATAATGTGTTTTGGGTGTCAACATGGTATGTAAAAGATTTTTCAGTCTGTTTTAAATTTTTAAGAATTTACCTTTTCTGAATGCTAGTTTTAGAATTCTTTAAATCATTTACATGCTTACGAAGTCAAAAATTTAGAACAAGTTTATTTACAAAAGTATACATTCTATCTTTTTCGCTTCCGAGATATAGTCTCTCTTCTCTCTTATACACAACCATTTTACTAGGGTTTATCTTTCCATTGCATCTTTTTAAAAGTAAAAATGGCAATAACACAAGTGCACTGATTAAATATATTAAACATTCTGTTCTGCTCCTTGCATTTAACAGTATATCCTGGAGACTGGCTCCCCTACTTTTACTGATGCTAAGATTGATCAATGGGTTCAGATGTTTTCAGCCTGAACCATCAATTTTATATTTCCCCATCTACCTTTCACTTAAAAATTTTAGAGATCTTCTTTTTACCTTTTTGCAGATACATAGCACTCTTTTGGGTAGATGTTTTATAGTTTATTTATCCAGTTTCCCCTTGATAAACATTCAGGTTATTTCCAATTCCCTGGTATCATAATATTGTAATTAATAACCATTTACATGTGTAATTTTGTATTTTTGTCTCTCTTACCTGGAGACTAATTTCTAGAAGCAAAGTTACTAGTCAAAAGGTAAATGCATTATTTAGCTTTGCTAGATGTTATGAAATTATTATTTGTATTATTATTAGGCAACTCATTTATATATACCTGTTCCTTCATTTGAAAAATAAAAATTATAATATCTCCTTCCAGAAATATTATAAAGATCAAATGTATAATGGAAATCAAACCACACTGTCAAATTTTGCCTTTGATGACACTTTCTAAACAGAAGGATTAAAAAAAAAAAACAATAACGCTACCCTCACATCCCCCATCTTCCTCCTGATATCTGGTACAGTCAACAAATGCAGGAGAGTTACCTACCAGTTTTATTACTATATACATAGCTAAGCCACCTCTTAGGTACATGTAGAGTTCTGGAATATTATCTGAGAGCAGTGCAGGACCCTGACAATGCAGTCAGGAATGGTAGGAAGTATTCCCCAAAGCCCCACCACAATATTCCTTCCAAGGTTCGTAGCCTAGATCTGACTAAAGATTAATTGTGTTTATGCAGAGAAATGGGGAAAGTATACACTGGGTGTGGGGATTTTAGGATTATACTTGCTTTTATAGTTTTATTGTTTAGTTTTGGACTGAAGTAGCTCTATAGTTCCAATGCCAACAATATATGTGCAATACCAGGAACAGTTGTTTCTCTTTGGAAATTTGATTTTATGACTATCATGACCCATGTAATCAATTATCCCCTCTTTGCCTCAATTGCTAAGATGCTTACATCCAAATTTATGGTCATCTCTTAGCAGCCGTACTGGACTCCCTGTACTTGAGAGCTAATATCATCCCTGACTCTCTTTTATATACCAGCTCTTTATTTCCTATTACTTTTTTTCCCTGCCACTGTTTCTTGGAATTGTATTTTCCAATTTTCCCTTTGTAATTTTAATATAAGACAATAAATGTAACATTCAGGCAAATCATAAAACAAAAGGTAGTTAATATCTAATATCCAAGGACTATATCATCATTTATACCTTTGCACCTATGTGCTTTTGTATAAACCCACCCCCCATAACTACTATCCTGAATTTTATCATCCCCATGTTATTTTATAATAGCTTAATCATGTACTTTTGTATGTCTAAGCAATACATTTCTTAATACTTCTTGTTTTGTAGTGATTTTTCTATCATACCATATATGTCTGTTGAGACTTTCTGCTTCCTCGATGTTAACTTTCTAAGATTATTCAATAATATGTCTGCAGTAGCTATGTTCATTCATTTTTTGCTACTGGGTAACATTCCATTATAACACCCACCCAACACGAATGTATGTGTAAACATGCATATGTGTGTGTGTGTATATATAAATGCCCATGTGTGTTATGTATAATATGTGCACTCCTCTGTTCACCAATCTCAAGACATTTGGATTGGATATTTCCTAGTTTAAGATTCTTACGTATATTATACCTATAAAATTCCTATATAGGTCTTCTGGTGAAAATTTGGAAGAAATTCTCTAAATAACATTCTTAGACATGAAATTTTTAGGCCATAGGGTAGATAAATGTTGTATTTTGAGAGGTCATGGCAATTTGTTTTCTTAAGCTAAGTTAGTAGAGTATAATAGTATTCTTGTTGATACACATCAAGGTTTGGTTTTATATTTTTGCCATTCTGGCAGGTGGATACTGTTACATAATTTCACTCTTATTTTGCATTTACATTAGTAAAATATTTGCAAATCTTTTTTATCTGGTTGTTTATTGCCTAGAGATAGTTCATTGTCTATGAAGTGCCTGTTTTATTTATTTACCCCAATTTACTATTGAGTTGTTTGTCTTTGTCATATTATGTCATATTTTTACATGTTCTGTACACTGATCCTTACTTGCTTTACAAGTAGATTCTCCCAGTTAGTGGCATCATTTTCTCCTCTTTCTAGTGTGTTTTGATGAATGGTGGTACTTAACTATAAAACTGTCAAACATACACATATTTGATTTTATGCTCAGATCTTTTTCTGCTTTAAAAAACTTCTTCACATACAAAAGCCACAAAGGTTCCCCTATATTTTCCTCTAGATCTCTTGAAGTTTTACATTCCACACTAGAGTTTGCACTGCTTCTAGGATTGATTTTTGTGAATGTTGTGTTTTAATGATCTTTCTACATGAATAACTACTTATTTCCCAAACAATTTATTGAAGAATCCTTCCAATCATCAGTGTTAAGCAAGTCCACCTCTGTCATATATGGAAGTTTTAAACAGTCAACCCTCTTTTTCTGCCAGTTCTTTATCCATGGATTCAACCAACTGCCATCCTCAAAATATTCAGAAAAAGAATTCTGTCTGTACTGAACATGTATAGACCTTTTTTTTTCCCTTGACATCATTCCTTAAACAATACAGTATAACAAGTATTTACATAATATTTACATTGTATTAGGTATTATAATCAATATAGATATGATTTAAACTATATAGGAGATTGTGTAAGTTATATGCAAGCACTATGCCATTTTATAGAAAGAACTTGAGCAGCTGTGGATTTTGATGTCTGAGAAGATTCTGGATTCTGGAATGAATCTCTCAAGGATACCAAGCAATGACTGAATACACATTCACATTTCTTGTGTTTCTATTCTAATTCATTGGCAAATATATTTTTAGAAATTAATTAAAAATATTTTTAGTTGTTGTTAGACCTTTATTTTATTTATTTGTATGTGGGGCTAAGAATAGAACTCAGTGTCTCACACACACCAGGCAAGTGTACTACCACTGAACCACAGCCACAGCCCCTAAAAATTAATTTTTAATTGACAAATAATAATTACATACATTCATGTGATTCAGTGTAATGTTTTGATAAATTTATGGCCACTTTCTTTGAAGTCATTCCGCTACCACATTGTCTTAATTACAGGAGATTTATAAGTCTCAATGTTTGGTAGGGAAAGGTCTTCTGCCCCCATATTGACCAAAATCTGATTATTAAATTTAAAAACTGATTTTTTTGCACCTTACCTAATGAAATTATACAGCATATAATATTTTTGTTTTTGCTTTCTTTTGCCAATCATTGTATTTATGTGACTTAAATACTCTGTTAATAGAGCTAATTTATTTATTTTCATAGCTGTAAGATATTCTGTTTTATTAAAATGTCATATTTTCTTTATTTTACTGTTAAATTGATACTTGGATTCTCTCCATTTTAGTTTTTTTTCTTTATGTCTTTAATTTTTTTGAGGGGGGGAGGCTGTAATGAAGATTGAACCTGGGGGCTCTTTACTACTGAGCTACATCCCCAGCCCTTTTTATTTTTTATTTTGAGACAAGGTCTCACAAATTTGATTAGGGCCTTGCTAAGTTGCTGAGGCTGGCCTTGAACTTGCAATCCTCCTGCCTCAGCCTCAGATAGGGGTGGGAAGGATAGGTGGCTAAAGTTAATGATGCCTATACATCTCACTTCTAGTTTTCTGGAATAATGAAGGATGGAATAACATGTTAAATTATATCAGAATGATATAATTGGTCAGATACATAATTTAACTAAATCTACAGAAAAAATAGTCTAATTTCCATAACAAAGTCATTTCACAAAAGAAAAAAACAGTGGAGGAATTATTATAAAGTGAAAAAATTAATAGACTTTAAAACCAAGCGCAATGTGAGGATCAGGTTAAGATCCTGATTTGAACAATTCAACTGTAAAATTACAGTTTGGTGACAATTATGAGTATTTGTATTTGAATATGGATCAGATACTCGGTGATATTTGGAAATTATTGTTAAGTTTTGGGTTATGATGGTATTATAGATGTGTTTAAAACATTTTTACTTTTCTAAGACTGAATTACACTCCATTGTATGTATATAACACATTTTTAATCAATTTTTCTATCCATGAACAGTTAGATTGCTTTTATAATTTGGCTATTGTAATTAATGCTGCAATAAATGTAAGATTGCTGATCTCTTTCAGTTCCTGATTTCAATTCCCTGGTGATATACCTAGAAGTAGAATTATTGGATCATTTGGTAGATGTTTAGTTTTCAAAAACCTCCAGGCTTTTTTTCCATAGCAGTTGTGTCAATCTACATTCTTACTAACAGTATACAGTGGTTCCCTTTTCTCCACATCCTTGCCAGCACCGGTTTTCTTGTGTTGTTGAGATCATAGCCATCCAAACATGTTTAAAGTAGTATCTCATTTTAGTTTTGACTTGCATTTCCCTAATTATTATTGATATTAAATACCTTTTCTTGTACCTGTAAGCAATTTTTATGTTTTCAAAGACCTGTATATTCAGATACTCTCTCCATTTTTTAACTTGGATTGTTTATTTATTTTTGTTATGCAATTGTATTAGTTCTTTATATATTTGGATATTAACCCCTTGTAAGATACACAATTTCAAAATATTTTCCCATTCCATAGGTTGCCTTTTTATTTTGTTGATTGCTTTCGTTGCCATGCAGAAGCTTTTTAGTTTGATGTCATCCCACTTATTTTATATTTTGTTGCCTATGGTTTGGGAGTCATATCTAAAAAATAATCATCAAGACCAATGTGAAAAAAGTATGTTAGACTATGTTTTCTTCTATGAATTTTATAGATTCAGGTTTTATGTTTAAAATTTTAGTTCATTTTTAAATATTCTTTAGTTGTTGATTGACCTTTATTTTATTTATATGTGGTGCTGAAAATCAAACCTAGTGCCTCACACATACTACACAAGTACTCTACCACTGAGCTACAACCCCAGCCTCTTTAGTTCATTTTGAGTTGACTTAAAGATATATCCAATATTATTCTTGGGCATGTGGATAGTCAATTTTCCCAATGCCATTTATTGAAAATACTGTCCTTTCCCCACAGCATATTCTTTTTATCTTTATTTTATAAACAAATTTTTATAGATAAATTTTATCTTTATTTATCAATTTTTATGTGGTGCTGAGAATTGAACTCAGTGCCTCACACTTGCTAGGCAAGTGCTCTACCACTGAACCACTATGTTATAGTAACTATTGCTAAGAACATGAACTAACAGAAGGCAGGGTTATTAAATGTATAATAAATATCCTGGCTGCTAGGACCTTACAAATGACTCAAGAAGATAAAACTCATCCCAAAATAACTCTTATGTAATACCTCGTTCTAGGACCCAGAGACTTAAATCTACTCTAGGCATAAGTCCTCTGATTATTTGTACATACCTAAGAACCCTATGACTTCAGGCCAGGAATAATTGTAGGTGGATTTCCCACCTATTGGAATGCCAGTTTGGGTATTAAAAATTGGCCCATAATTCAGTTTCCAAAATCAACCTATCAAATAGTTTTTCTAATTCTTCCTGACATGCAATGCAGTCCCCATATATTTTGTGCTGCAAATTTGAGAGAAGAATTTCCCTTGCTTTTCTGTGCTGAGAGCTGAAGTGCTTGTGTTAGTTGCCCTCCTCCTCCATAGAAGCAGAAAACACAATTTTATGACTTGAGGGATCCCTAGTTTTATCAACAATCTTTATGACTGAGTATGGATAGAAGTGACAGTGTTCCATTGTATGTGTTAGATCTGTTGTCTTAGGTTAGGGTACTGTGAAACTGGTGGTGATTGTGTGTGTGTGTGTGTGTGTGTGTGCGCGCGCGCGTGCACGTGCACGCATGCACGCACCTTGCTATTCCAAATACAAAAAAATTTACATTGTTAGGATATTTTACCATCACTGGGAGAGAATCTGAATAGTAGGAGTGTTGATGGTGAAAGTACCAGCAGTAGAATTGGAGAGGGGAAGGAAATAATTTTGAGGACTGTCAGAATTAGCTAGTGGTAGGTGGTGGGGACAAGAGGAGACTGAGCTATTTAAGTCAATTTTCATAAAAACCTTTTTTTTTGAGGAACTAAACCAGACTGCTGAGGCAGTAACAGAGCTATAAAGCAAAAATTTACCACAGTGAGGAAAAAAATTAATCAAATCCTAAGGATTGGATATGAATGGAGATAAACACACTCAAAATGTTACTCTTCTTAGTGCTCTGTGGATACTGGTGGGAGGAGAATAGTAAATGATTGGAAGAGTTTGAGTCCCTGTCCATGAATGACTTTTAGATTGGGCTGTGGTAACTAAGTTCTGAGAAGCAAATGTCCCCCTGCAGCAAAGGCCTATTTAAATATTACATTGACAAAAGATCAAAAGGAACTGTCTTTCCATTGTTATATCACCAAAAATTTATTTTATTGCAGTGATATATTTATACATTTTGAGTGTGACACAAGCTTATGAACTATAGGCTTGGGAATCAGAGATGTTTAAAGCGAAATCTTTTGCAGAAGAACAGAAAGGATTTATAGGTTATAAAGAATTGAAACTGAATCTCAAAGTCAGCATGACAGTGTGGTAGCTGGAATGAAGAGAACGGATTCATTTTATGAAATAGTGTAAAAAGATAGGGCTGTAGGGATAGAGGGCTAGATTTTAATGAATGACAGAAGAGGGTAAGGAGAGAAAGGAAAATAAGAAAGGGAGTGGAAGAGGCAGACATATAGTATCATATAAACCATCAATTAGAGATATGATTATTGGGGTATACTTAATGCCACAAAAAGGTCAAAAGCAGTAAGGAGAGAGGCCTGCTTAATGGCTAGCCTTTGATCTTGGTGGTGCATGCACATTTTCTTTGATTTAATTTGCTTTTGTTCTATTACTCTGGAAACTTAGTGTTGTATAATTTTTACTGAAAGATCCAAGGTTATCAAAGCTAGGGTATTTGCAAGTAGACAGGATAAAATTAGTTAGGTATCTTGCTCAGGTATAAGTATAGAACCTTGAGTCTAAGGGGAGTAGGAAGCACCCTCAGAGAGCACCAGGTACCACTGTAGAATAAGAATGTTTTATCTCTGAAGTGACCCTTTTTCCAAGTCTACCTGCAATGAGACTGCACTAAGCCAGGCTCTATGTAAAGCTTTAAAGAAATACATTGTTAACTGAATGCCTCTGTGTGACAGGGTGAGGGAGAGATGCAGACTAAAAGGGTAGCTGGAGAATGAGCCAGATCTCTGGAGTTTTTCCATGATGTAATCATCCCCAGGCTGTGATCACCCTCACTGACCCACACATCCACTGTTTTTCTCCTCCCTCACGCTATTTTTCGTCAGAACCTTCCTATTTAGCAGAGATCCCCATTTCTGATACTTTGCGGGGGCTAATTATCTTCCATTTATCTGTGCAGTTCTGCATTTGCCATCTATTAGTCCAGAAACATAAATGATGTAAATCCTTTTATATCTGGCTGCACCACCTAATTATTCCTCATTTGTTTTTATTCTCTCTCAATTTAGCATCATCTGCAAAGTTGGAAATCATGTTTTCATATCATAATTAGGGTTCTAAGAACCCCAGAGAAACTGCCTGTTGTATACTCATGCCTTTGCCTTTCATTTTAATGGTGAATTTTAAAGTAACAAAATAAATTAGGGCTGAAGGAAATAATACAGTGAAATGAAAGTTTCTGGAATATAGATGAGGAAACATGATAGTGCAACATGAGGAGAGAAACTACCAGCAGTATGGTGCAAAAACCAGCTCCTAATGTGAAGCCATCAAGTAGATCAGGATTATTGCCTCTTTGCTGAAGAGAATCACCTTTTGATGCACCATTCTGTTCTTTAGGGTATACCTATGGATGCACAATATTGCTACTTGGATAAACACCTTTCCTTAAGTATGCTGAATATTTATTTTTATATAGGAAATCAATCTGGATGAAATTGAATGTCAATGTTACCATTGATCAGATATGGCCAATACTTATAGGGAACAGAAGGAAACCAAAGACCTAAAGGGCTGGAGAGGGGGGAATGGAAACACAGAAACCTGATGAGAAACTTCTTAAAATTCTCACTGTTGCTGTTATTGTTTTCGCCCATATAATTTCACTTCCTGGGAGAAGCCTCCCTCACAAATCATTTAGCACTACTTCAGAATTTTCTCCAAGGTTCATTTCCAGGATTTTTGAAGTAGTTACCTGGCTTGAGGTTATCTAGAGGTTTTACATCCCTATGTGCCAGTCCTCTTTTTTATCCTTCCTTCAATAAATCCATCAATATCCCTGTACTGTAAGATTTGAATTTGTACCGTTACATATTTTTATTTAGGTATGTATTTGTCCATTTGTCCTACCCACCACAGTAGTTAAAAATCTCAAGGTCAAAGATGATGTATCAGTTATAACAAGCTAGTTAATAGCTTAGTAAGAAACAAAACCCCAAATATCTGTAGCTTAAAATAGCAAAATTTATTCCTTCTTCACCTTTCCTGTTTATTTATAGGTCAGCAGGGGTTCTCTGCTTATTTTTTTCATTTATCTGCATTGATGGAAGCTTCTAGATCCTTGTTTCCATAATTCCAGAGGGAGGGATAAAGGAAAGTAGAGAACCATGCTCTTGCTCTTAAAGTTTCTGTCCATAAAAGACATATTGCCACTTTTACTTATATTTTACCAGCCAAAGAAGCTCTTATGTCCTTACCTGAGTTTAATAGGATGGAAACATATAATTATCCTATAGGTAGGGACTCTGAATATCTGTGAACAATAGTAGAGTATATTCTGAATAGCATTTCCTCTCATTATCTCTTAGTATAACTTTTAAAAGAAGTATTCTGCACATGAGGGCCACCAGAGAAACAAAAATATAGGTAATAATCCAAAGTAATCATTTAGATATTTTTTTCTTCAAGACTTTACCACTTACTTAACAAGAAATCTGTCTGCCAATTCCTTTTGCCCACTAATAGCACTTTGTGATTTAGTTAGCTTTTTCACTGATGTGACCTAAAGACCTGATAAGAATAATTTTAAGGAGGAAAAGTTTATTTGGTAACTCATGGTTTCAGAGGTTTCAGTCCATAGACAGCTGACTCCATTCCTCCAGGCCAGAGATGAGGCAGAATATCATGGCAGAAGGGCATAGGAGAGGAAAGTAGCTAGAAACATGGCACCAGCAAACAGATACCATTCCACTCACATGGACAAAATATATAGCCCAAACACATACCTCCAATGATCCATCTCCTCCAGTCACACCCTATGTGCCTTTAGTTACCACACAGTTAATACCTATCAGGGGATCAATGCACTGATTAGATTAACTGATTAGGTTTACCTCTAAACTTTCTTGTGTTGTCTCATACATGAGCTTTTGGGTGATACCTAATATCTAAACCATAACGGTGAGATTTTTACAGACATGTTTTAGTTCTATGCAACTACTAATAGATAAAGAGAAGCAAAGTAAAAAAGAATACATGAACATTTGAATAAAAGAAATGAGAATTCAATGGTGTTTCCTCTCATTCTTCCCCTCTTTTTCTTATTTAAAGAATTAAGCAAAAGACACCAAAATCACAGAAAATATAAGAAAAAATAAGCAAGTGGTACTACATCAAATTAAAGAGCTTCTGCACAGCAAAGTTTTGAAAGTGAAAAGACAGCCTATGGGTTGGGAGAAAGCATTTGTGAACCATTTGAGACACTGTTATCAAAGCTATGTAAGAAACTCACAACTCAATAGCAAAAATGAAATAAAAAGAACCAAAAAGAAGAAGAACCCATTTTAAAATGTGCCAAGGATCTCAATACATATTTCTCCAAGAAGACATAAAATTTGCAACATGTGTATGAAAAAGTGCTCAACAACACTAATCAGGGAGATGGAAGTCAAAACCCTAATGAGATACCATGTCACACCTGTTAAAATGACTGTTAACAAAAGACAAGGCATAAGTGTTGGCAAGAATGTGTGGAAAAAGGAATCCACGTACACTTGTTGGTGGCAATTAGATTGGTATAGACATTGTGTAAAATAGTGTAAAGAAATCATACAAAATAGAGTTCTACTCAATCATAAAGAAAAATGAAATTATGTCATTTGCTGGTAAATGTATGGAACTGGAGAACATCATGCTGAGTGAAATGAGCTAGACTCAGAAAGTCAAGGGTCAAATGTTTTCTTATATATGCAGAAGCTGGAGAGAAACAAGGAATTAAAAAAAGGAGCTCTCATGAAAGTAGAAGAGAGATCAGTGGAGTAGAGCAAGGGAACAAGAGGTGGGGAAGAAAGATGGGGAATGGGAGGAATAGCAGAATGAAATTAACTGAACGATGCCGTGTGCATGTATGAGTATATCACTATGAATTCTAGTTTTATGTATAACTATAATGCACCAATTTAAAAATGGATCAATAAAAAGACTAATACTAGAAACTTTTAAAAAGAAATTGAAAATAGAACTACCATATGACCTAGTAATCTATCTTCTGGGCATATTTTTAAAGTATATGAAATCACCACCTCTTAAACTTATCTATGACGAAGATGGGAGAGCAAAAAGGAAGTGCTGTCATCTGCAGCAACATGGATGAACTTCAAAGGACACTGTACTAAGTGAAATAAGCCACAAACAGAAAGAAAAATACTTCATGATCTTATAAATCTAGAAAAAGAAAATCAAATACATAAGATGGAAGTTACAAGATGTGGGATGGGGGTAGGCAAGGAAAATGGAGAGATTTATGTCAAAGGATACAGAGTTGTCCAGAAAGAGGAATAAATATAGAGCTGTAGTATACAGACTGGAGAGTACAATTAATAATAATGCACTGCACACTAGAAATTAGCTAAGCAGATTTTAGGTACTCTTAACCACGAAAAAGAAACAAGCAAGCAAACTGTATGAGATGTGGGACATGTTAATTTGCTTGACTGCAGTAGTCACTTCACTGTGTATATATGTATCAAAACATCATGGTAAATTTATACAATAAACAAAAGAATTGAGAAGGAGAATTTTAATGAATTTAGACCATAATAGATGTTTATTTTTGAAAACTACTATATTGACTATCTCTATTCTAGTTTTAAAAACATTAAAATGTTTAGATTTTATTTCTCATAACTCTGTATCCCTGAATACTTTGTGCTTTGCTCTAGTAAGCCTAGTAATTTAATTCAGCAGTCTGTCCAACACCCTACCAGAACAGCTGTCATCAGGAATTACTTTCAGAAAGAGAGCTTGTTAGGAGAGGGAAGGGGGACAATAGTAAGAATTTGCTCTGTTACAAAGTTACAACCCATGCA
Organism: Marmota marmota marmota; assembly: GCF_001458135.2. Taxonomy (NCBI): domain Eukaryota; kingdom Metazoa; phylum Chordata; class Mammalia; order Rodentia; family Sciuridae; genus Marmota; species Marmota marmota. The sequence goes on along the minus strand of NW_026000249.1, from coordinate 11,903,356 downwards.
GAGTACTGAAGACAGTTTGATGGAGCAATATAAGCAAGCAAGACCTGTTTTCTTTTGTTTTAATTGGAGATGGCTTTAATCAGATGTTGAAAAATGGGAGATGAGGAAAGAAAGGAATAAAATATGTTACAATTTAGCTTGGCTTATTTTAGTATTAGCTTTCTGCTCTTTAATCCTCTGAATGTGATAATCTCAATCTTATACTCAGTGTATTTTTGCTTGAAACATTTAAGCACTCTGGCATGGAAAACATGGGAATCTTATTTTGGTCATATTGAAACCATTCAAAATACTGAACCCTGAAACAGAAATGTCAGAAAAGACCTCTTACTTAGCCCTTGTTCCCTACAAAGTTTCCATCTCTAGCTTTGTCCCAGCCACTTTACCTCAGAGTCCCTGGGGAGGACTTAAAAACATGGACTGCTTCTGAATATCCAGGTTCCCCTTCATAACTGAGTGCACCTGCAAGGCTTGTGTCAGCCAGTGCAGGCTCTGGGCACAACAGGGACCCGTGTGTCAGAACTGACATCTCCTGTGGTTTCTGCAGCCTTGGCTTCAGCTGCCCGTGATCACAAACAACAATACTGGTCATCAGAGGTTAGCACTGCTGAGCTGAATGCTGCTTCCTGTCTTGGAGCAAAGGAATAAAAAAAACACAGCTTGGTTTAAAAATCTTGCCATTAGGTAAAAGTCAAATGGATACATTCTGGAGAGATGCCAGAGCATTCATGCTTAAAAACAAGGAAACAGATATAAATATAAATATATACTTATATACTATTCTTATATATACTATTCTTAACCCCACACTTTTATTCTTAATCATGGTTTAGGCATTTTGCTTACTTACTGGGATATACAAGAGGTTATTTAAGACTGGAAAATAGAGACTAAATTTTTCAGAAATTCTTTATTTAGAAAGAAATTACTAGTGATGTTCTAGAAAGTTAGTGTACTTCCCAATAGTGGTCAAACACTTGGCCATGCATATATAATCACAAAATCTTAAAGTTTAGAGAAACCCTAGAAGTCACATGGTCCAATCCATCTATTTTACTAGTAAAAAAATCAGTATCCAGAATGTGAAATTATTTACCAAAGTCACACAGATTGAGAGTAGTAGAGTCAATAGAGGAACTTACTCTTTCCACAAGATAACACTAGATAGTCTACAAATATCTCTTTACTTTGAAAAATATCTTGGAATTGTCTGAGAATCAATCCTTATGTTAGACTAATAATATTTTTAGAAATAGAGGAGATCATAAAGACCACAAGGCCAAGCCAGACCCAATGTATATTATTCAAGTTCATAGCAACATCAAGAGGTGAACAAGAGGGCTGAGGTACAGCTCAGTGGTAGAGTGCATGTTTAGCACAAGGTCCTTGATTCAATTCCCAGAACACAAACACACTCACACATGAGCAAGAAGCATGTTGATGTGAGGGAGTGTTGATCTGTCATTAATAAAAAAGATGCCACAAATATATTTTTATAACTGCACTGAAATATATTTCATATGCCAAATAATTCACCCATTTAAAGTAAACAATTAAATTTTTAGTGTATTTATAGCTGTACAATTATTGTTACAATCTAATTTTAGAATATTTTCATCACCCTGAAAAGAAGCCTTGTGCCCTTTAGCAGTCAGTCCCCACTCCCCATTTTCTTCAGCCCCTGGCAACTACTAATCTACTTTCTGTCTCTATGTATTTACCTGCTATTCCACAAATAATTGAATGGTGTGTGTGTGAGAGTGTATGTGTACAAAGACTCTTCCTTCTAGACTTTGAACTATTTGAACCAGAAATGCTGGAGAAGAAAAAAAAAAGAGATGTTATAGAGGTCAATATCACCCTGGAATAGGCAGTACCAGTGCCATACCAAGTTTCAAGGAGAGTTCAAGTGAGGGGCCACGTGCAAACAGAATCAAAATGAGAGCTGTACAAGATAGCTAGACAACAGGATAGACTGAACTTTTGAGGTATTTAATAGAAATAGAAATGGATCCCAATATCTACTGAGCTGCCTGAAGGAGCAGGTGACCTAAAGGCATATTTAATACATATGAGATAAAGGATTATGCACTGAGAACTAGAAAATTATTGTCAGATGAGGAGACATTATTAAATTGTTTTTGTATACTTCCTGGCTTATAGCACACTCACCCCAAAATGTTTTATTTTAAAATTATATTTTATTTCTAGGGATCTGTGCAGTATAGTACCTATACTATATACAGTATAGCTAGCAATACTATATTTACACTTAAACTGTTTCGGAGGGCCCATTATATATAAGTGTTAACATGACCAAATAATTAAAAAGGTAGTAGAAAACTTTTGAAAGTAATGTTTATGTTCATGATATAGACTGTGACTATGGTTTCACAGGGGAATACTTATCTACAAACTCATCAAGTCATATATATTAAATAGGTGCATCTTTTTAGTATGTCAATTATACCCAAAAGTAGCTTATAATATAATTATCATTAAAAATTCAGTATGTATATATATANNCAAAATATATATATATATATATATATATATATATATATAGTATAAAATACAGATAATAGAGGCTATAGGTAAAAAATAAATATTTTATTTCTACAATTTAAATTATATCACTATTAGCCTTTTAAACCATATTCTCCTAGAAGAGTATCTATAGCTATATCTCCAGTTACTTTTGCAAAAATTAGATTACACTGGACAAGTTCTTTGATATCTTGCTCTTTTCTCTTAATAATCTCTGTTTGTCAATAAGTTGTCTCAGTGGTTACTTTGATCTTAAGACCAATATCCCCAATAAAAGGAAAGTACCCAATGAGTAGCACTGTTTGGAAAAAAAGGATTCCTACATCAAGACTGGGAATATGTTTTTCCCATATATTTATTGGTGCATTATAACTATATAAAATGCTGGAATTTGTTGTTACATATTCATACATACACATAATATAACAAGATAATTTTGAGACACTTTAAAGATATTGTCATGTTTACCACCATAAAATAATTAGCATGTTAAGGATAATATATGTCTGATCCCATATTTGGGAGACTGATTTTTATGGATCCCTCATTTTTATTATCCCAAGGGAATGAGTGGTCAGATATCTAAGGCAGTCCTGGTTGCAAATATAATGTCTCATTATCTCTAAATTAATGACATTTCTGACTAAAAGGGTTTTGCCTTACTAGGTTGTCTTCTGGTAAGGTGAAGATTTCCTTTATTTCTCTCAACATATTTCTTTAGAGAATCAAAGAGGTAGAAATTAGAAGAAGACTTCATTTATTCTTCAACAATATAGTGATATAGGTGATTCCATTTTGAACAAATTCTAACAGAGATTAAAATTTTACTTGGGTAATCATTTACCTAAAAAAACATTAACTGATTGATTCCAGAAAAGTAGTTGGTTTCTTATGGTTAGAGTAACAAAAATTTATTAACTACTTTTCTCAGAAACTCACATATAAACTGAATCATGCTGTAGAAACTTTAGGATTTATTAAAAATAGAATATTTGGGGAAATAAGAGGAATATTGTAAGGTTATAATAAAACTTGATATTGACATGCCATTCAGGATGTACCCCAAGTTCAAACCCTTGTACAATACTCCCTCTTACTAGCTGTGTAAATGCAGAAAATTATATCATTTCTTAAAGCCTCATTTTCCTCATTTGTAAAACAGATATACCAATGCTTGCCTTCTTATACTTGTTGTGAGGAGTAAATAAGAAGAATGTGGAAAGGATGTAACAGTGATTTTTCCTTGATAAATAATAACATTACCTAATACTTCTATAATGCTTAATACATACCAGGTAGTCTTTTAAATACTTGACATCCATTGATTCATTTAATACCCACAACATTCCAACACAGAAGGCATTATTTTCATGTCCCCAGTTTACAGATAAGTAAACTGAGACCTAGAGAAATTATGTAGCTTACCCAAGGTGACACAACTGGTATGTGGTACAGCAAGATGTGAACACTGATCTGGCTCCAGAGTCAGTTCTCTTAATCACTTTACAAGTTGCAATATTTCTCTTTTTCTTTTTCATTTCCTTTTCTTTCTATCAGTTTCTGTCAAACTGTAGTCAAGTTTTAGTCAACGATTATTTATGGAATACTTGCACTGTAACTGTGTGAAGTGATACAAGACCCTGCCTATGTGAATACAGCATCATTGATCTCAACTGCCTTTCCTTGACTGAATATAAAGTTTTCTTTTTGGTGACCTAATTGGGGTACTTTCAAGTGAAGTCATTGTTACAGATCTAAAGATAGGATTGGCTCTGTGGGTGTGCAACAGGTGCAATCATGGAACCCCAAATTCAGAAGGACCCTATCCAGGGTTTAATACTCTATTGTCACCATCTTGAAATTCTTAACTAATATTATCCTTGATCTTTCATTTTTAAAGTGAAATCCCAGGGCACAATGGAGCATGAGTGAGCAAAGAGACATGTGCAATATGTGTGTTCCTTTATCCTTGCTGCTCTGCTCAATATTATCATTTGAGATGCCCCTACAAATACAGAATTCTAGTGGACCCGTGATGTGGGCAAGTTCAGTGAGACTCAAAACAAGCATAAGTGTGTTAAATCTACTACTAAAGAAGTTCTGGAGGGGATCACACTTTTGATTGCAACAGGAACTTTCTCTGGACATGCACAAAGAAGGTGATACCATTCTGAGAAACAGGTAGAACCAATGGGCCCTACCACATCTGTCCTTCCTTCCATTACTTTCCCGTATCAGCCAAGGATTTACACTGAAAATGATGACTTAGAAAATATAAAGATAGGAAAAACCAGAGTTCCTTTTCCTTTCTCATCAGCAAGGCTAGGGTGGAGAGTGTTGGTAAATGTAGTCTTATCAAGTAGCAGAACAAATACATTTGAATAGTTTTGTGCAGCATTTTCACTAGACTGGTAAGAGCAAAATATAGATGCATATAAGAGCTATAAAATGTTAACTGTAATTTCAGTGATTCTATAAATGAGGAAAATGGCCCTATATTTGCATTTAAAAGTGGCATTGCACAATGTAAAGAGGAATGGTAAAATGTTTGTGAATGATTAAAATGTTAATTTTGCTTTACTGAGAATAACATTAAATAGCCAATTTAAAACAGCATAAGTTGAGAGGCCACAGAAGAAAGGAAAAACTTTACATTTTAGTACCCTTAATGGCATTTTCCCCACTTTTCAAATAAGGGTTCCAACAACTTAATTTGTCCCCAGGCCCCACAAATTATAGGTGGTGCTTCTTGAGGTAGAAACAACAAGGAACATATAAGTGAGATTCTTGGCTAAAACAGAACAGGACCAAGTGCTTGGATTGGAGAGAACAGAATGTGAGAAAATGAATAGAGGACTTTGAAAGCAAATCTTAAAGAATAAATTTTACTGCAAAAGCAAAGAAAACCAGCACATTGATGAGCAAAAAAAAAAGAATATATGTATTTATAAAATATGTTATGACATGTATAAATGATGCTATATTAAACACTGATAGCATTTTAAATATAAACATGCAAGAAAACAGCATTTTAAATATAAACATGCAAGAAAACAGCCAGGTAAATATTACATAAAGTTCTAGAGTTGTGGGCAGGGTATAATAAAGTAGAGATGAACTGGAGGCTGGGACAATAGGTGAAAGAAGGTTGCATTTGATAGAACCTTCAAAATATTAAAGAGCCACTTAAGATCTAAGAATAAAACCACCAGAGTGGGTCCTTTAATCTTGGAAGATCCATCATTTGACATTTAGAGCCTTTACTTTAAATGTGGCTATTACCTGAGGTGACTTCTTCTTTCAATTTCCTTCATAAATGTCTCTTCTTGGGGGAAAAGGCATAGTTATCCTTTTATTATTTTAAATGGTCAAATGGACCCTTCACTCTACTAACCAGTGAACTTAAAGCTTCCCTCATAGCTACAGATGTTGGTCAGAGCATGGGCAAGCTGCATGAGACCCTGTGAACACAAGATAAACACCTAGATATCAAGGTAATTACCCTGAAGATCAAACATTGTGATGTTTGTTTTTCTGCTTTGTCTGGCCATCTCCTCCCCTTGTTGTCATATTCATGCTTGAAGGAACAGATGTTACTCATGCTATAAAAGCAAGCCTCTTGTCCTCCTTGCTCATCAAGCACAACTCATTTCATGCTGCTGCTTGCTCTGTGGGTAATAGGTACATTTGATAAACTGTCCATTGCTCCAAAATGACAGAAGAGCATTCTCCAGAGGTCAGCAGCTTTGGGCCATGTCCTGTGTTAACACGGAATGGGGCACTGCTCATGAGAAGTAAGTATTTTGTTATGGCTTTAGCCTGACTTCCAACCTTGTTCCTTTCCAACTCCCCCTGGCTCTGAACATGGAAGACACTTTCCTTCCAAAGGCAGCCTTATAAACAGTGAACCCTCTCTAATTTATTTAGCTTTTCTTGTGCCAATATTCTAATAGTTAGACAGCAACTCCCAGTAAGTGGTTGATTACATTCAAGCAAATACACAGCTGAGCAATTAAGTGCATTCACTTGCACCTTAGCAGACCTGAGGTGGTAGGATTATCTCATAGAAATAATTATGGCTGCTCTATCCTGCCTTTCTGCTGTTTGGGGAAAATTGGCTCTTGAAATTGGCTTTGGGTCAAGTGGGCTGTTGCCTGGTTGTTTCTGACTGAGAACTATTTAGATGTATTGTTTTTTAAAATTAGGTTTACATTAAATGTCATGCTGGTCTTATGCAAAATGGATTCTTTCCAGCTGAGAATAGGGATCCTCATTCCCAATATAGACTTGGTAAATTAGAGGATTTTTTATATATTATGTGTATTTTAATTTTCAGAGAATTGTTTGCAAGCATTTCTTTGGGAAACATCATAGTCTAGTGGAAATGAACACTTGACAAGCAAGAAAGCAGTATATTCCAGTTCTTCCACTTATTGGATAGGTTACCTTAAGTAAGGTACTAATGTCTCTCTACCTCAATTTCCCTTACCATTGATTACCTACTTCATATGTTGTTATGGGATGCAAGTGAACAGTGAATAAGAAAGTGATTTATTGGTTGCTGAACATTGTGCAATGATATAAATAAATGGAAACCTGTTGAGTATAGGTCCTGCTCTGTTTGATGGGTAGAACTACTTCAACAGGAATAATTTGTTCACCTAAAGAATTTCATTCTGCAAGAGTGAGATGAGATGAGCCAAGTCAGGGCCAGATACTATAATAATAACTGTAACTTATGTAACAGGAAAATGGAGTGTGGGAAGGGAGACTATCATTTGTTGAGTGCCTCAGTGCCAGCCACATGCTTTGTTACCTGAATGAACCCCCAGAATGACTCAACACATTATCTGTGTCAGGAGCATACTCCCCTTGGCTATTACAGGAAGAGACAGAAAATCAGGGTACCTTGAAAATATTTTTGATATTAGAAGACAGAAATGGCCCATGAAATGCAAATGAAGAAGTGCTTTAGTATTAAGGCAATAAATAGAAGTGTGTGATAATAGCTAAGATTTCAAAAAGCAGCAGTATAAGCAGAAGCAGTGAAGCTGAGGCTGAACAAAATCCAAATGGAGGCAAACCATATTTGTGATAAAGATAAAAGAGATCTAGAAGAGTGGCCTTAAAACAGTTAAAAACAAGGTACATCAGTTGTACTTAGGAATATTGTCACCTATTAGCTATTACATTCTTATTAATATACTCAGGTTTAAATGCTTAATGTGGATTAATGTCTTAGTCTTGGTATAAATAAACTATAAGCATATGCATTACTGTTATAGCCTCACCTCTCTGTTACCAATTCACAGCCCTGTTCTGTCTAATTTCTTTATTTAAAATCAACTTAAACCACTTATTCAAAGTGAAACTACAGTGCTTATAAGAACTGGACAGTTTCTCTATAAGAACTGTATTGTATTCAGGAATCCTCTTGCCCTGTGAGGGAGGCTTATTGTGGACCACACCAGTCTGGACAGAGGGTGACAAGAGAGTTCCATTAGTAATCCAGACTTCCTTTCTCTTAGCAAACTCTTCCTTAATAAACATAGGTCATTGGGGCTGGGGATGTGACTCAGTGGTAGAGCACTTGCCTGGCATGTGCTGAGCCCTGGGTTTGATCACTAGCACTGCAAACAAACAAACAAACTAGATCGTCTCATCTACAATGTAATGTTTATATCAATATGTGAACTTCTATAACTTGTTTTTTTTTGGTGGTTAATCAAATAACATATAAGTCTCTTGGCACAAAACAGATGATCATACGATTGCTATTGCCATTATCCTTCCTTTTGCCTCCTTGAAAATGTTTAATCATGAAAATAAATGCATTATTTATCAATTTATATAATGTGCAAGTACTTATTTTAGTTTTACATCACTGTTAATGAGGTCAATAAATTAACTAAAAATCTAGAACTTAAACTGACACAAGACTCCTGTGTTTGCATATTTCATTTCTAATGAGCAATTCCAGTTTAATGCAGTGATGAGACATTACACTCCAGTGCTTAGACTCTTACAGCAGAAAAATGCTTTGAGGATAGTTATGAGAAAGCTTCTGAAAGCTGCATTGTGATCAGACCCAAATTACTTCTGTCATTGTTTCATTTCTTCAAAGATGTACACTGATTACTTGTAACATGTAAAATACCAGGTGAAGGGATCAAGACATGCAGCATCAGATATGAGTCCTGCCTTTATAAACCTTGCCATTGAGGAAGGCCAAAATGATGTAAATTTTTAATTATTTTGTATTATAGGAACTTACCTGTCTTAGTGTCAAGTCATTTTCTGAAGTTGGATGAATAATTGCTAATGGGGAAATGATGGAGAAAGTTGCAATCCAGAGTCTGGCCTATTACCATGAGTGTCCCCATCTGCCCCCACCCTTGATTTTTTAACCTTAATTTTAACTACATCATTTCTTACACATATTCACATACTAGAAGAGTAAATAACAAGTTATTGCATGTGCTCCCATATATCTGATATGTTCCTTAAGAAAACTTAGCTCCTCACTGACAGTTCCCATGGGTAATGCACCACATACCCTATAGATCCCCTAAAATATTTACAGCCATTACTAAAAGATTAAGGAGGTAACTTGCTATTGTTTTTTTCTTTCTATTAATTTCAGCATAGGTTCCCTCCAAGCTCAGCTAGTCCTCCAACACTTTTCCTCTTATTTCATTTTATATCCTCATGTTCTGCAGTAAGCCCCATTTCTAGCAGTGTGATTGAGTGGAGAGAATGAATAAGCTGTGAATATGCCTAAGAGAATTCATGATTCTGATAGTACTAATGCCTCATGGGTCCCAGTGAGGCAGCAAACCACCACAGTAGAAGTAGCTGTCACTGTGTATAGACATTTGGAGTGTTTAGTGATAGGGATCCACAGCTGCGTGAAGTTTCCAAAATGACTCCTGTGTTTTCAAGAGTGGTACAGGAAATACAAGTGGCTAAACCTTAGAGCACCTTAGACAATTTCAAGGAGTTTCCTGGGAGTGAAATAATCTGTGCCCTCAAAGGTATCATAGACAGCATCAATTGGCACCAGGCCTGAAAAAGTCTTATGAATGGGATCAAAGTGCAGATATATTGCATTATTTTCTCTACAGCCTATTCTTTATAGTTCTTTTTCTGCTCTTTCTTTTCATGTTGTAAGTTTTTAACTACTCCCAGCTGATTTTTTTTATGTTTATTCACATACATTAGTGGTCAGCCTTGACATAATAAGCCCTTCTAACTGTTTGTATGATCACAAGAAGAAGAAGAGTGTTCCTCCTTCCCTGAAGCTGCAGAAAGGCAGTCAGTATTTTGCATTATGAAAATATCCTATAAGATTTACTTCTGACTTAAGGGTCTCAAAAGACACTCCAACTTGGGGCTGGGGGTATAGCTCAGTTTGTAGAGTGCTTGCCTCGGATGCATGAGTCCCTGGGTTCAATCCACAGCAACACACACACACACACACACACACACACAAAGGCACTCCAACTTTAGAAAGTATTGCTGTGTCCTATGAAGATTTGTTAACTCATAAAAATCTGTAATTGTAATTACAGTTGTCATCTTTGCAAGTCTGTTGCCCTGGTATTAATATTTTAATTGGATTCTCTGTTTTACAAAAATATGGACTCCTGAGAGATTTCTTCTTTAAAACAGAGGGTATCATTGGCAACACACATTAGATTTAAAAAAAAAAATGTTGTTGCAGAGTGAGTTTCCCAAGAAGCAAACAGTTTAACACGTAGAATGTTTACTACATGTTAAACTGTTTGCTTCTTGGAACCAACCCCTGTGTAAGGAAGAGAAAAGAAATCAGGTTGGGTAAATGGGAAGGTTGAGCTCTGATGGTAGCCTCAGCTGACCTGATACTGGGAACTTCCCTTCTAAGTTGTCCTGAATTAGCCAGACACTTCTTCTCCTACAGAATCATTTTCTGGATATGAGCCACCATGCAGTAGTGTGCTAGAGCTAGCTCATACCAGCTCTCAGGAGCTGATCACTTGCATCAATTCCCACTTTGCATTCAATGAAGTCAATTATGTTTGTAGCTTGACATCAGGAATAAAGGGAACATTTACATCATGGAAATCAGAAATAAATCAGCAAAAATTATAAATCAGGGCTTGTTTGTTTTATCAGTAAGCTGGTTCTTAAATATTCACTAGGATACCACTGGCACCATGGGAAGAGATGTTTCTTGAGTGAGGCACCTCTCTGAAATTCAGGTAATCCTGAAGGGGTTGAGAGTACAAGGCTGTATTCTGACAACATTTCCATCAGCTAGGGCTACACAGTGTCCACCACAACTGTGATTCTGCTGGCTTCCTATTTGAACAAAGTTTGCAGAGTATTTGAGTCATTTAAATTAATGAATGATGCTAAAACCAGGAAAATAAATTGAGCAAGGAAGGGATGACAATATGGTGAACCCACCCTGGGCTTAAGTAATAACTGGCAAGGGAAATAGAATTAACCTCCTTTGAGAACTTGGTCTGGGTTCTGGATACCTCTGGGTATGCCTTTAGATTTGGGGGAACTGTGACTCTAAAGACCTATTTTTCCTAGAAACGCATGCTTTAAAAAATTACATAATATGGGTTTAGAATTTTGTTGCTGCCATTGTTTTCTTGCCCAACTTGCCAAATTTGGCATGAGGATGGACTCACAAAATAGTCAACTAACGTGGAACTCAAAGGACGAAGAACTATTTCTATGTTTGAGTGTTAATTAGGTTAAAACCACAACATAAATTGAGAAGAGTGTTTAAAACAGTGGAGACCTTCAGCACTGCAAATGGACCAGGTTTTGTACCCTTGATTAATAGATTGTATTTCCTCATGAACAGGGAGCTTCCCACCCCTCTGGAGGATGAAATCAGGGCTTAAAATTTGGATAATGGAAAGCTCAGGACAATGGTGTGGTTGTGTTTTCTCTCTAGTTGTATTTATCACCTTGCCTTTTGGCTTTAGCCTGTTGTTGTTGGCAGGATACAGGAGTAGGAGAATACCAATACTAAACTGGGTGTCAGCACATAGCATACAACTGCTGAAGCATGTACTGTGAGTTAAAGGTTTCAGGAAGGTTGTTAAATATGCTGTCATGCCCCAGTTATGAATTTCAACACACACTCACACTTTCAAGAATATAGGTTAGAGTTTAGACTACTTTTAGTGATCTTGTAGTGAAACAAATCTAACCCACTGTATATGGTGGCAAATATATTGCAAACTTAAGTTTAGCCCCTTGATTTGCAACTTGGCTCTAGTCAATTAGCATTGTAATTTGTGATATCAATTACACAATCTCAGCTCTGACATTCTGGGAAATGCCCTATAATTTTCTCAATTTTTATAGGATATACTCCATGTATGTATAAATATGTCAAAATATGCTCTACTGTCATATATATCTAAACAGAATAAATAAAATTTAAAATAAAATTACATTTTTTTCTAATTATTAAAACAAAACATCACTACTCCTCAGTATTCCAGTTCCTGGGAGCACCTGGCTTCTGAGTTAACACAGAAAGCTCCTAAGGGTGTTTTACAGTTTTAAGTTTGTACTCCTGGAATTAGAGAATTCTTAATACCTAGTAACAAAAATAGGCTTTTAAAATATCAAGTAATTACTGTGTGCTAGGTACTGGTTCTCTACATTTTACACATTGACTCCTATACTCTTTATTAGAGACCCATGAAGTAGGCATTGCTATTACTCCCACCCCAATTCATAGAGAAATTAGGTAATTTGCAGAAAATCACATAGCTAATGAGTGACAGAGCCAGGATTTGAGTCCAGGAGTCTTTCTTCAGAGCTCATGCTCACAATCACTCTGCTATATTGTGTCTCAACTTGAATCTACTTCATTTTGTGTCTGTTACAATAACCCATTAAAGCACCCTGCCCAAATTATACAACAACATAATGGGTGAAGTAAGCATGAAACTCTGATTCTAATTGTCACACAGCTAAGCTATCTTGCCCCAATGACATTGAAAAAAATCCCATATAAAGTGGAATGTGGGATGTGACTCAAGTTCTCTATCCTCAATGAAAAAATATGTCTAATAATGGAGTAGCCAAATTCAAATGCCATTGGTTCTTAAGTTGTCTTCCCTTGAAAAAGAGATGGAAAAGGGAGGGAAATGGTAGAATGTAGATGGCATCGTGTCTCTAGCTTTAATGTGGAAATTGTGATTTTGCTGAAATGCAAGTACTGATTCTCTTTTTCTGGGGTGAGGTGGAGCAGGGTTGTTGATGTTCTGTACTCCTACCAAGTTCCACTTGATGATCTGATTCTCAAGACTTTGTGTTGAGTATCAAGGGCATAGGGTAGAAGAACTTCCACTAGAGACCTATAATGATACTTGTTAGGAATAAAGGAACATTATTGCACCAGGGACATGCAAAAAATTGCACAAAAACAAAATGGCAAGAAAATCCTAGGGAGAGTACAGATGAAGAAGCATTAATATATTTTGGTTTACTGTAAGTACAATGTGATGCAACATGGCCATAAAAGTATGTGAAAGGAAACATGTGGGACAAGTTGCACCTGAAGTCACATATATTTAGTTCTCACTATAATAAACACATAGTTCAAATGTTCCATTTTCAACAGTAGGACCCACAATTACAATGGTTATGGCAGGTATGTTTTTCACGTGTTCATAAATACATAAATATAATAACTTACAATCAACTTTCTATTATCTGTATATAATTAACCTCCTTTGTGCATGATCCTCCAGAAACACACTTATCTTTCATTATACTTGATTTCTCCCATCATCACACCACTTTGTGTATGTCCTTACATAAAAAAAAATAGTTTAATGTCATCTGATGCAAAATCACACATTGATGCAAATAATATACCTCAGTGTCTGTATATACATGCTAGAAAAGATAGAGGTAAGTAATTTTATGTCCTTTAACAATTCCTGAGCCATCAACCAAGGTCTTAAGATCTGGATATTCTGGATTACATGAGTAAAGATATGTATTTGATTTATTAAAATTTCTTGAATAGATTAACTCAGCTCCGTAGAAAAATATTCTGTCCTTAAGAATGAAAATTTTCAAAGCTGCTGTTGTGACAAGTTATATCATTTGGAAAATGAGGAATTGAATGGGTAAAGAAGCCATATTTCAGAGACACGCCCAAATTTGACAGCTCACCTGTATCAGGCTGTCATTCAAAATGTTAACTGAGAAAAGCAATTAACATTTCACCTGTATGGGCTAACATGTTTATTCATTAGTAAGGTTAAAAATCCATTCTGTATTTTATGGAAGATTTATGCAAATAATGGAAAGCAATTAAGATGTTTCTGGCCCAGATGTCACTATCAATTACAAGGCAGATTCCTATAGATTGAAGATGAGCTTGGTGCTTACTTAGAGGGAAGCCGAAAAATATAATCAAGGTATATAGGATAGAAAATGCTAGCTTGAGAGTATAAAAAAGAAAAGAAACCTAACCTCCAATCTGTCTTAAAGGTCTGAAGAAAACTACTTACCACTTTGAGATAAGGTAAAATAGGTCAGAAGGAGCTGGGAGGGAGAAGGGTTAGAGAAATAGGCAAGTAAGCCAGGAGTATGACAGCGTGAACCTCCAAGTGAATTTGAATGAGGTCTGGGTAAAGAGAGACATCAAGAAGCAGTGGAACAGAAACACTGAAGTACAAAGATAGGAAAGGAAAATTCGTAAAGGAAAGCTTCAGGTATCCATGGCCTGATTTCAAGAACTCTTGAATCAGGGCAGTTGAGTCCCTGTTGCTACAACCACAGCTTAACTGGAGATGGTTATCTGACAACTGCCTGTAGTACCCAAGAGGTTTAAGAGGAGCACTTGGAGAAGTGTTGTGTCCAAGTTGTGTCTGAAGATTAAAAACAAATAAAAAAAAAAACACTCCTTGAAGTTGGGCTTTTTTAATGTTCACAAATATTGGATGAAATCACATAACTATGTCTGCCTCCATTTTCCAGAAAGATTGTTTACATACAGAAATATGTTCTCATTTTCACTTCAAATTGATTATTTCCCTGATGCTTTTTCTTAGGTATTTATATTTTCATATTAGTGTGTGTGGCTATCAATTGAGTTTGCCATTGGAGGTACTAGAAAATGATCCTATGAGTCCCCAGATTTGATGTTGTTTTACTTATTCTGGAAATACTAAAAGTCATGCCTAGATCATCAAATGCACCTCCTAAGCATAGTTCAGTTATTTTTAAATCTACTTCTCAGCCAAGGTCTTACATTAGAATCACCTAAGGGGATTTTATTGATGTCTTGGTCCACTTTTTAAAAACTGCAAATGATTTTTGTGTATAGCTAGGGTCAAAAACTGCTGGTTAAGGGGCTGGGGATGTGGCTCAAGCGGTAGTGTGCTCGCCTGGCATGCGTGCGGCCCGGGTTCGATCCTCAGCACCACATACAAACAAAGATGTTGTGCCCGCCGAAAACTAAAAACTAAATATTAAAAAAAAAAAAAACCTGCTGGTTAAGGTATAGTGAGAACAAAATCAAATGATAGCATAATATGAAATTTATGAAAAAGATTAGAATTTTTGACATAAATTATTCATATCCTGCAGTACAAGTGACAGCAATTGGAAAGTTCTATGAAAAAGGTAAACCATAAGAGATGCCAGTGCCAAGTGATCACTCAGTAAGAGGTATAGGATTTAACTTTTTTTATAGGTTTCTCACTGTATGATAATTTTTTAAAGATTCGTCTTTTCCATATGATCAGTTAACTAATGAGAAGGAAACTATGATAGTCTCCTGTTAATTAGCATATTTGAATAGCAGCAGGGGAAAAGAAATGAGTCATTGTTTCCAATGTATTAAATTGTGATTTTATTAGTCTGGTCATATGTGAATTTACACAATTTGCTACCAGGTAGATGAAGATTAAATCAAGGGTCATACAGTAAACAGGGTCATACAGTAAACTTTTGAGACTATGTCTATATAGTCTCCTTTGCAACTACTCAACTCTGCCATTGCATCCTTTGACAATATGTAGATGAATTGGTTGGCTGTGTTCCAATTAATATTTGATTTACTAAGGCAGGTGGTGATCTTCATTTGGCCTATGTGCCTTAGTTTGTCATCCCCTATTATAAATAGGTAAATGTTTTTGTTGTTGTGCTAAATGTAAACATCAATCATTTTTTCTATCAAAAATGTAAGTATCAAAATATAAAATATGAGGCTTAAGTATCATAATTCAATGCAAAGGAACATTAAAGAAATATGAAATTCTAGGAGCAAGTTTTCCTGTTAACTTAATCACTTTAATTGCTGCTTAATTTAGCTTCTATTCACTTTTCAGTCTAAAGTAGAAATCTAATTTTTCTAAAACATTTTAAAAGCCAGAAGCCCATTTTCTATAGAGATAAAGGCAGCAATGTTTATTAGCTCTTAGTTTATGACTTTAGAATCCTTGGTTTTTCCTTTCTCCTATTTTCCTAACTTTAACTGCCTGCTTACAATTATCACAGAGGGCATATTACATTACTATATAGCTACCAGTCACATTTAGAACATCTTCATTGACTTCCATTTATTTTTCTTGCTCTATGGCAAAACCATCACAAAAGAAAAAAATATTGCATTGTGAAACTATGGGATTGCATTAAAATCTTACAACCTTTTCCAAACAATGTTTTCCTGGAACCTAACTTTAAAATATACCTGATCAGAGGCTCAGTGCCCTCTCCAATCTAGATTCAGGTGAGTGGATTACAGAAATTCCAGGCATCTTTGATTGGGGGAGTCCCTGTACACACACACACACACACACACACACACTACACATACTACACACACTAAATACCTTGTTTATATAAGGTATTTGTAAAATTCTGTAAAAAGGGTCTGAGAGGGAATTCCAATCCTCAGTTTCCTTGGACAACAGGCATAAAAGAACACATAAATGTTTCCTTCATCCTTTCTTCCAAAGGATATGAATGTAACACATGCATAAAGACAAGGATGTTAGGGGGAGAGAACACACTATTGGGCCTGATAGGAAATGGAAAATGCAGATTAATAATCAGAGTTCATTTACTTTCTTTCTTTTTTTTTCTTTCCTTTTTTTGGTGGTACTGGGGATTGAACCCAGGGCCTTGTGCATGCAAAGCAAGCACTCTACCAACTGAGCCATATCCCCAGCCCATGTTCTCTCTGATAAGTGGATGCTGATCCATAATGGGGGGGGCATGAGAAAAATGGAGGAACTTTGATTGGACAAAGGGGAGGGAGGGAAAGGGAGGGGGCATGTGGGCAGGAAAGATGGTGGAATGAGATAGACATCATTACCCCAGGTACATGTATGACTGCACATATGGTGCGATGCTACATGAAAATATCATGTACAATCAGAGAAATGAAAACTTGTGCTGCAATTGTGTTCAATGAATCAAAACGCATTCTACTGTCATATATACCTAATTGAAATAAATAAATAAATTCAATTTTTAAAAAAGAAATTGCCTAATGGGAAAAAAAGAATCAGAGTCCAGGAGAGTAATAGACACATCTCCCCAGACATGGCTAGATCAGGGGCCAATGCCCAAGTTAAAAGGAAATGAGTTACCCATCAGTAAAAGACAATAGACAGCAAAAGGTGCCTGCAGACAAAATGCTCATACCACGTAATGCCTGAAAGCCATATAAATAGTCCCTATTCCAGTAACTGTCACTGCACAGAGAGAGGACAGAAGGGACAAAATTCTAAATTGGCTTAAAATACTGAAATGCCTCAGTTACTATGAATATCTAATATTAATTTTTTGCCTTTTGCTGTAATAAAAGTTCAAAGTTCAAATTTAGTGAACTATATGAGAATTCCACAGTTTGCACATTTATGTTTGTAACTGTAGTATTTGGTCTTGCAACCTATGCCTTGGGAGATTGAAAAGACCAACATTCAAAATAAAGTGAACTGACTCATATGTCAATGTGTTATGTGTATAGCCCAGCATGGGAATTCTGGACTGAACATAACCATTCTGTACTACTTTTCTGCCATCATCCTTTACAGAAGGATTTCTTGGTATATCTTATGCAGTGGAAAAGGCTTTGGTATAGTCTTTATCAGACAATAAATTTGGCAAGTATTATACAGACAGGTATAGGAAGGTCTGCACAGCTGAAAAGAAGTATCTCAGAAAGGAACATTGTTAGAACAGGACAAATCCCAGGCTGCCTAGCCTGATAGTGGTTTTGACCTGGCTTCCACTAATGTGACTCTTGGTGATCCTCCTAATGCTAAATCAGGAGTCATAGTGTATAGTGAAAACAACTGGGGCACCACATTCCTAAATCAATCACACTGTTTTGAAAACCCTCAAGGCCCACTATATAGAAAACCTGCTACCAACCCCTTCAACACTTAGATACAGCCTAAGGAATTATCCCAAATGATGGCAGTCAAACAGAGGGCCTCATAGACTGATTTCACAGTGTGAGCCATAGAGATGGCAGTTTTCAGTTTTTTAAAGAAAGATTTACCCAGAATTTCCTCCTCTAAGCCTTGTGCTCCAAAGCAATAACTTTGTGCTGAATCAGGTACAAGCTGGGCAGCAAAATTTTTACACAGGATTCATTCATTGGGCTCAGAATCTTTGCTTTCTTTTGAACAATGCTTTTTGTCACCCCTGCAATTATATTTACTTTTATAATATATTTTAAATGGACACTTTTATATATATATCCTTATTCTAGTAAATAGTATCTATCATTATAGATTTGCATGCTGGGTTTTATTTTCCATCTCTTAAAATAAATATCTAACAATTAAAAATGTTCATACATTACCTGAGATCATCATACACTGGGAAACAAATGATAGCATATGTTTTAGTCCAGGGCATTGTGAAGTAGAAAATGGATACCCAGCTCTAGTCCCTATCATTTTTTTAACCTAAACTTTCCCTATTTTTTAATTCACAAGGATACACATCTAATAAGGGAAAACTGTGAAATATATAGATATATAGGTCCAGCCTAATTCTTCATTTATGAAAAATTTCAAACTGTTGACCAGGAACTTCTTAGAAATGGCCAATTCTCAGGCCTCACCCTCAAGCTACTTATTTTGAAACTCTGCGGTGGAACCAGAAATCTCTGGCTAAAATGATAATCTCTGAGTTAGAGAACTTCGTGGAGAAACTAACACTTTAACAAGACCCTGAAGGCTGAGAAATATTCAGTGGAGGTAGACAAGGAAAACATCCATCTTGGATAAATGTCTGAAAAAGAGGCACAGGGGAAAGAGAACGTGTAAATATTAGGAGATGGTGAAGACACTGACTGGCATGATTCAGATGGTTTGAAAAAGAGTGTGCATTTAAAATAGGTTGGTTTGAAGGCATATCCGTTAAGAACTGAGAGCTATTTGGAATTTTATGTTTAAGGGCCCATACCTGGTTTCAAAGATTAAATAGAACCTGAATTTGAGCATATTGAAAGGCTTCCTTATGTCTTTCTTCCTAGTGCAGTGTTTCTTAAAATGTGATCTGAATCCACCAAGCATCTAAATCACCCAGACTTTGGCTAACTAAGTAGATCAAGTGGCCCCATCTTAGCTCTACAATATAGGAACATCTGTGGTATGGAAAATTAAACAGCTCTTTATGCTTAAGAGTGCTCCAGGTAATCCTTATGACTCAGTTGAGTACTGTCCTTGGGGGTCCCCAAATTGATGTATGCTGCCAATTTTCATACATCCTGCAAGCTAAGAACATTTTTACATATTTAAATGGTTGAAAAAAATGAAAAGACACTATTGTGTGACTCTTATATGGTATTCAGATGTTAGTACCCATGGAGTTTAATTTGGAACACAACCATACCAATTTATTGTTGACTGTAGCTGCTTTTGAGCTATAGCAACAGAATCTGGTAGTTGGAACAGGGACCTTATGGCCTACAAAGCTAAAAAAAAAATCTACTATTTGGCTATACACACACACACACACACACATACAGTTTACTGATCCCAGATCTAAGTGATCCACAAGATGTATGTGATTTTAGATTTACCTGATCTGCTGATGCCTATACTGGGGAGAGATACAAATGAACTCTTGTAGCTGAGATATAAATCCTAGAACCCAGCCAGTTGTGGTGGCACATGCCTACAATCCCAGTGGCACAGGAGGCTGAGGCAGGAGGATCACAAGTTCAAAGTCAGCTGCAGCAACTTATTGAGGCCCTAAGTAACTTAGCAAAAACCTGTCTCAAAATAAAATATAAAAAGGGCTGGGGATGTGGCCCAGTGGGTAAGCACCCCTTGGTTCAATCCCCAGTACCAAAAATTAAAAAAAATGAATCCTGGAACCTCCTTAGCTTTTTGGATAACAGAATTCAGTGTTGCAATGCCTAGAGATGTCAAGAAGACAGTAAGAGTGGCCCCATATGATAAGCATCTCCAAATTAGGAGCTTATGCCATAAAAAATAACTTATTTTCTCTCCTAGTGCCAGGCCTGATTATTATAGTGATGGGAAAGGGCTGAGTTGGGAAACATTGAGAAATACTGCAGTTGGAGGCATTTTTCTCTAAGGTATGAATTTGATCTGGAAATGGCTGCCTTTGAATCAGACAAGTTCAGGATGAGGTAAGTCACATGACACCATTAAATTTTCTAGAATTTTATGAACCATGATTGTTTTTGAACTTTCTACATTGACTTTAGGACTGCAAAATGAATGGCTGTTGAAAAAGGAGCTCTAGGTTAAGGAACAGGTAAACTGAAAATTCTAGAAGAAATTGAATTCTGCAGTAAGATCTCTGGTTTTTATTCTCTGGCAAGAAAAACTGTGTATCAGTATAGTTTAGGATTGGAGACAATGCTTGTCACTCCCTCACATACACACCCATATCACAGTAAGAGAGCAAGAAACACACAAGAATGCTAGAGTCCTTTTCAGGTCCACAGATCCTAGGATGTTGGTTAAGATACTAGTGTTTAGGGCTGGGGTTGTGGCTCAGTGGTAGAGTGCTCGCCTAGAATGTGTGAGGCACTGGGTTTGATTCTCAGCACTGCATATAAATAAATGAATAAAATAAAGGTCCATCAACATCTAAAAAAAATTTTAGACAGATACTAGTGTTTAATGCAAAAGTCTCAGTTACCTCATTCAACCAGGGCCACAAAGTAGATGGGGTTTTTGAGTCTCTAAGGGGTGAGCAAAAATCCTCTCCTGAAAGACACAGTGGGTCCTAGCTTTAAACTCTGTGGAATAGCTGTGGACTCCCCAGAGAAAAAGGAAACCAACACATCTGCCCCACAAAGAGCAATTAGGACTTCTGAGACAGCTCAGAGTCTCTGGTCAGGCAAAGAGACTGTAGCACAAACAGCACCAAATACTTTAAGAACTCTGCATAGAAACAAAAAAATAAAAAGATGTTCTTTTCATGTGGCAGGGTGGGGTTTCCAGGCCTGCAGTGGCCTTTCCTCATCCTGATCAGAAACAGGAGTCGCTGATGTAAAGGTCAACAGAGTGCAGAGCTTGTTTCTACCCTGGTGAGGAGAGATTTCCCTGACTGAAGGAATCTAATTGGTTGCTGATGAGTCACAGATGCTGAAATCCACAGGCAAAAGCATCTGATTGGCTGTCACTCTGTTTCAGCATTCCCAGCCCCACAAATCGGTGATGAATGGTACAGAGGGAGCAAAAGCTATCATTTGAATCAATTAATATGATGAGAAAGGGTGGGAGAAAGTACCTCTCCCACACACCTAACCTAATAGCTATTCCTGCTGCTTCACTTCCTCACTGCTGCATTATAGGAGTCCTTTAAATAGAGTCATGCAGGAGATAGGAAACTTTTTAATGCTATGTAAATGTCAACTGTTCTTATTGTTGTTTTTCTTCTGCTTACATCAGTAAGGTGAGGGTTATAAGCAAGAGGACAAATACAGAAACAGTCGTGACGAAAAGCTCAGGGAGGACTCTGGCCAACAGAAAGAATGAGGGATATGAAATAGAGCCTCTGGGACTCAATTCTAATCTTAGCCTGGTTTTGACGCTTGTCTCCAAAACCTGCAAGAGACATCTACAAGATAGATTTTCTTTCTTTCTTTCTAATCTCAGTACTATTAATTTCCACAAGTCTTTGAAGTTGGGAATCTTGGACCACACAGTGTTGTCTCTCCTACACATACTGTATCTCAAATGTTTAATTGCTAGCACATAAAAAGATAATTAACACATGTATAGGGATCACTGTGCAAAATTCATTTTGTATTCATGGCAATGCTGCAACTCAATATCCATGTTTATAAGATGAACAGACTAAAAATCAGAATGATTAGGACACTTAAAGTTTGGGGGACAGTTGGAAAGCCAGTGGGGACCCAACACCCACCTACTGATGATGGCCACACAAGGAAGCAATAACCTCCAATTGTCAAAGAGTCTAGCATTAATTTATAGACCCTGGGATATGGATTTGTCTACTAAACACTTACCAAGTCTTCTGCTTACCAATCTGTGTGTGTTAGCATTGTAACAATAGAGATGTAGATTTTAGCCTCAAGATGATAACAGTCCAGTGAGAGAAAGGGCCAGTCTCATGTGTTGGAAAAAATACATGTGGCTCTTCCCAGGGTGACATGGGAACATAGAGGGGGAGCATCTCATCAGCTCTGGAGGTTGAGAATTTCAAACAACTTTAACCTTTGTGGTTCTCAGGGTCATCATCTTCACTTGATACATTTGGCCCAGGCAGATGTCTTTAACATGATGTCCGTGGATAGATTCTCTGAAGCTCCTGAAAAATTCTATAAATTTGGTATCCAAATGTACATGTTTAAATAAGAAAATGAACAAGATCTGAAAATGTTCTCTGACTCAGAAAAGGCTAAAAATCATTAATAACGTCTCTAAGCTCTAATAGTTCTTCCATCTCTAACAATCTAGATATTTCACTAAACATCAAGCTAAGAGAGGTAGAAAGGAAAAATAAAATATGAATAACTCTTTATAGAAAATATACAAAAGTATGTAGTTATAATGACAATTTTTAATTGTCTAGATGTCCTTTTAGAAGACTTCCAATGAAAGATTTTATGATTACCAAGAGAGCATTAAAAAAAGTTTCTAACATAGGGAGTCTCTGCCATTGAGAAGTTTTACTGTAGAATTTCCAGAAAAATATAAACAAAATAAAAACCCTGAAGGTCACACCTGGGACTTCCTGAAGGTCACACCTGGGACTTCAGAATCACTTTATTTTCTGCAAAATACACTGAGATTTTTATTTACTTTGAATAAGATAATTAACCCTATACAGGCATCATGTGTCAATAAACCATGGAATCCTGATTAATTACATTGATGAAAGTTAAAGAATGCCCCAGGGAAGGTTAAGGAGCATCTGGTTGAGAATCCTTTTATAAGTCATAATTCAGTCTATTTCTGACAGTCTTCCAGGTCTCACAGGTGGAGCCTCCTAACCAGGACTTACAGACTCAGCCAAAGCATGGGGCACTTTGAGACTATAATAGAAATATTCTTAAGTCAGTGACAATTAAGGATCCCAGATCATGAACATGGATGCTTCATGCTTTTTTAAAAATTTTTTTTTAGTTGTAGATGGACATAATATCTTTATTTTATTTATTTTTATGTGGTGTTGAGGATCAAACCCAGTGCCTCACACATGCAAGACCCAGCCCCTAGGATGCTTCATGTTTTTTGAACTTGTGTCCTACTCTGAACTTAGATCAAAGTTCCATACTCTTGGCTTCAGGCTTTTCTTTAATAATTGCAAGTTTTGCCACTTGATGTGTAGAGTTCTGCTTTGGTTTTCAATGGTTGTCCTATCAGGATTCTGGAGTCTTGTTGATTTGCCACATTCCTCCTTGGTATTAAGGTCTTCAGGAGAAGCAAACTCTATCAAGCACTACTCTGTTGGAAAGCATTTGCCTTCATAAGTTAACCCCAGTTCCTTCTCCTTTATTTTGACCCAGGCTTCTCTAACTTCACTATTTGACTTGATTTATTTAGTTCCTTGGCCTCGGTTATTATCTGTGTAGCCCTTCACTGTACTTCCTGATCCCTTGTTTTGTCACTCAGGAGGTCAAATGTGGTGTCTGGTCTGTGAAACTGGAATATAGTACAATGCCAAACAGTATGTGAGAAAACAATACATTATGAAGAAAGACTAGGATTTACCATATTAAAAAAGATCAAAAGCAAATTCAAGATGTTTAGAAATCAGTAGATTTATCTTAAACCAGGAAGTGAATGAGGAAAAGCTTAGGGAAACCAGCATTAAAAATGCAGAATGGTTAACAAATCATTACTGGTTTATAAAAAGAAGTCCAAACTTGGCTAGTGGGTGTTACTTTAATAAGTACAATTCAAGAAGCAAGATAAATGCAAATTAAGGTGCCTCATTTATTTCACATAAAAGCTAAATGCCATTCTACCCAATAGATTAATATGTGATGACAATCATGTACACATTTACACAGCATTAAATAAATGGCTTGAGAGCAATTACAGTGTTGAAAACCAAGAATGATGGATAGAAATCACTGTCAGATGATGCAAGCTCAGGACTTGAATGCTGAAAAGACCATTATTTGTTGGCAACTATTCATCTGTTGGCTGAATGGTAGCAGAATATGTAACTTTCCAAGTAAAAGATTTGCAGTTGGAAATGGGGAGAGTTGCTTGTGCCTCAAGTTTGGTAAAAAGCAATATTTGAAAGTTGACAGCCTCTATTTGATGTCCTTAGAATAAAAACTAGCAGGAAGAAGGGGCTTTCTGCAAGGGTGAACTTTACTAGGATTAGTAAAAAAGGAATAGATTTACCCCAAATAATTTATAGAATTTATTAAAGAAAGGGCACATGAGACAACACTGAATATTCAGAAGCAGACTGGATAAATGAAACATCAGATTCTGGAACCAAATCAATCATTAACCAGTTCTGTAATATTAGAGTACCTGAAGTCTCAGTTTCCCCATCTGTAGCTGCAAATACTTGGTCAGTGTACTCTGCAGGCACCTCCCAACTCTAAAAGTTTATAGTTATATATAATTCTGTGACAGATGTGCAAATTCTGTTTGGTGATTTGTGTTCATCCTTGGGTTGCTACCTCTTCCCACACCAGCACACAATTGAAATACTTATTTTCTAATTATTCCTCTTTTCAATTCTTCATTGGATTCCTCCATTTTAGTAACTACACTCCCACTCTGGAACTACTGCTTTGTGTCTGCTGGGAAAAATAATTCACCCTGAGAAATTATTGGACAAATGAGTCACCTTTCCTACAAGTATTGATTTTTTTCCAAAGATGATCAGGAGGAAAGGCCATGCATAACACAAAAAAGGTGAGTGGCCTATGCAAACAATTCAGTCATCAGAGACAAATGACTGAGAAGAGCAATTATTGAGAGGAAATCATCCAGAGGACACTTCTACTATCATCTATAAAGAGTTTGTTGTTGTATAAAATCCTACATTTAATAGCTTATTGTTATATAGTTCTGTGAATGGCATGTGAATCCTATTTAGTACCTTTGGACTTGTTTCTTCTACATTATGTTCCAGAGCCTGAACCCTAGTGTCTGCATTGGTTTAGCAGTGACTAATGTTTACATAGGCATATAAAAGGAATTTTTATTTAAATAATAGTGGCAGAATAGGGAAAGTATAAAACTGCAAGAGAGTTGAGAATTCATATACCATTTACAAAGGTCATAGAAGAAATTTACAGGGAATGAAACAGACCAAGTTATGCTATGTGCATTTGTGAATAATCACAGTGAATCCCACTATTATGTATAATTATAATGTCCCAATGACAATTACTAACATAAATAACTAAATAAATACAAAATAGAGGCATTACTCAAACAACAGATATTGTTAATTACCTGTGATGTGCTTGGTACAATTCTAGGCACTGATGCTGTAAGTAATAATCCAGAAGAAGATTCCTGCTCTCATGAAACTTATACATGGGTAGAGGAAAGAAATTAATCAAGAGAAATATATAAAATATGGGGTGTGTTGAATAGTGATGAATGAAGGAAATAAAGATATAAAGCATTTACAGTAGCCATTTTAGTTAGAGAAGAAGGTTTTTCTTGAGATTGTGATTTTTGTGGAAAGACTTGGGAGTGAATCCTGCATAGTACCAAGAAGAGCATTCTAGGCATTGGGAAAAGACAGTACAAAGGCATTATGGTATGTTCAGGAAAGCAGTCTGCCTGGTATGTTTGGTGAACACCATGCTTCTTTTGTTTGAAGAAAAGCATAGAAGCCACTATGGCTGTCAAAAATTGAGTAAAGGAAAAGAGACAGATATAGAGGTCAGAGAAGTAAGTCACATAGTGTGACTTAGAAATATTAAGGCAAATATCAAAATAAATACCTACATTTTTACTATGGCTGCCTCCAAAGAACATAACAGTTACATGGGAAAATGACAGCAGGGTTCTTGCTGCTATTGTTATTATAAGCCTTTCAGCACTGAAATTATGTTTTTAAATGTCTGAGTAAAAATTAAAATAAGTTTTTTTTAAATGCATACAATTATGTGCAGACAACAATGTGGCAGAAAATGTGCTGTAGGAGTTTAAGCTATGGATGAGCCCTAAAAGCTGTACTTTTGGAAATTCTTCTCAGCACGTATAAAACTTGCCCTGGGTCTTGAAGGGAGGCTATTATCTAGATAGATGGAAAGGAGACTGTCACCACAGGACTCCAACAAAAGCCCTGGGAGATCATGTAGCCTAGCTCCCTCATCTACCTAGCTATGCAAAAGATAAGGATATTTAGAATTGAATAAAAGAATTTGCAAGGTCTCACATCTTGTAACTGGTGCAACTGAGACAGATGACTCTGTCCTTTTTACTTTTCCAGTAAGTGCTCTATTCCAGTCTTCACAAAGCCTTTTTTTCTAAACCTTCTCCATGCTTCTTGAACCTTTGACTTAATCACCCTTTTTTTCCCATCCTCTGCAGCTGATCTAGCACCTTTCTTCTTAGAAAATATAGACATCAGACATGGATTAGTTAATATTCTGGCTATCAAATATGGTTCCTTTTAGTCTCTTTCTCCTCCTCCTATTTTTGTTCAGATGTGTCTGTCCTTCCTATCTGAACAAGGGTTTTGATCTAATCCTTCCTTGTGGGGCTTCTGGGTGAATATTTCTGTAGCTACTCTTTATTCATTTCCTTTGTGAACAATTATTCTATAGTATATTAGTAATTGTTCTTTTCAGGGCTGTACTTGGATTTCTTCTTTGGTGTTGTCCATTCTCACGGGCAAACTCACCCATAAACCCAGCTCTTGATTCTTCATGTTAAGTCCATAGCTCTTTTTTTTTCTTGACTTCAGACTTGTGATATACTAACTATCAGACATCTGTACTTGTGTGGGCACCTCAAATAAGCCTAAAAAAATTGTCATCAACTTTCCTCCAAAACTGCTTCTCCTCCTCTGTTCCCCATTACAGTGAATGGCAGTGCTATCTACCAAATGGCTAATGTCAGAAACTTGAAAATCATCTAAGATTTCTTCCTCAACCTTCCATCCATTCAACTGGCAAACCCAGTCCATTCAATTCCCAAATATCTCCCACTACTACCTCTACCACCACTATTAGCATTAAACAGATTTATAGTTCTCTGCCTTCTCAATTGAATGTTAGCTGCAACTACCTAACAGGTCCCTCAACCTTAGTTATTTTTTGTTTGTTTGTTTGTTTGCTTGTTTTTACTTCTTCTTCATCAGTCAGGGTAATATTAGGGAAACAGAAGCTACTCTATTTATGCCAGGAATAATGAGTTTAATATAGGAAATGTTTCTCCATCTCTGTTGAAGGAACCCACAGAGCAAAGGATAAGGAAGCTGGCATTGAAGATAGGAAATGTGATACCTAAAGATTCAGCTGAATATTTAAGTAGGTGGCTCTCTGAACCTCACCAAGAAGCTGCTGTGAATGTTCCATTTTCTCTCTGGGTCTTACTGTAACTGCTTGAAGAGAAGAGTGGCTTTGCCTTCTTTTTCATCTTCAAATCATGCACTGCTGCCTCTCATTTGCCAACTGTAATGTAAACAATAAGTAGAAGAGTATGTGGAGAACTGTATTCCTAACTTTTCTTCTGTGATGGAGAAGTAGATACAGAGTTGGCAACAGGTAATCCATCTTATCTTTCAATTTTCTAAAATGCAGTCAAATCATTCTGTAAAACGATCATATTATTCTGCTGCTCCAAACTCTTCAATAGTTCTTTATTCCTTTTAAGATAAAAGTTAAATGCTTTAATATTATTCATAAAACCCATATAATATTGCCATACCTTATTTCTCTGATTTCTACATGTTAGCTAGCTTTAATTCTTCAAAATCTATTTTTAATAGATGATTGAATGGGGAAGCCTGAGTGAAAAAAGTTATTACATTTATGTGTAAAGGGGTTCAGGTTTGGCCCAAAAGGGACAGCATTTTGAATAACTTAAAACCATAAAAAAGAAATTTGAACATCAAATGGATTCTTGAATAAAGAATGACTTTTATGAAAGGAAAATCTGAAGAAATTTGGTATTAAGATATTGCAAAGTAAGTTGAAAGACACAAAGAACTAGAATTTAACAGATTAATAATGATGTTATATTACTCCTATATTATTACATCCCTAACATGAAGGACAGAAAGTGGTGGTAACCACAATAATGGAGGGTAAATAGAAGAATCAACTGACATTGGTAGCAAAATATTCGCAGAGGAAAGGATGGATATGTTTTTGTTGTATAAGGATTACATAAATAATTACCTTAAACTTATGTTTTCTTTCAACATGACTGTTTAGGTATGTGTATATTTCAGTGTACTTTTATTTAAATATTGTCCAAATTATTTTACTGTTTAATTGTAACTTTGAAAGAAATAGCAAATATGTTTGTAGGAAGACATTTCTTGGATAGAAAGCCTGTTCAAGGCAGGAATCATTTTAATTCATAGGTTATGTGCCATGGGGCACCAATATAAGTGCTTAATAAAGAAATTTTGCATTGGTAAGAGAGAGAGAGAGAGAGAGAGCGAGCAGTATTTTCTTACCAAATAACTCCCCCGCACCACTGCTTTACACTTGATGAAGAGGGAGGAAGAATTCATGCCTGCTCTCTCAACAATAAACACCTGCCTGAACTTCCTGGGTGAATCAGAAAAACATGAAGGATAGACAGAACAACATTCCTCTCACAGGTCATTTCTATATGGCTTCCTGGATTCATCAAAAGGAGATCAAGTCAGGATGTGCTTGGACCACCAGCAACTGTAAGCAATACTTCTCTAGTCCCAAATCAGTCTTCACTCTGTTTGCATGACTTGGGTAGGGCCAGAAGTGATACCTATGCCGTGATGGTTAGCTATTAATTCAAATAAGATGTGTGTTCTAACTTTGTTTAGGAAGGAGATTCATACCTACAAAGATACCCCACTTCTTCCTAAATGACAATACGGACACTAATGGTTAAATACTTTTAAAAAATCACTCAAGTTGCTCATTGCAGAGGGACTGATATTTAGCTTGGTAATAAAAACAATATAATCTTTTTGTTATTTGTTATTAAGTTGCTATATGACCCATGTGCATGACTTTTAATAATATTGAGCTTGAGTTGACATAACATCTATAATCCCTATAGAAAAAAAGGCTGAGACATGATAAATTAGTGTCACAAATCCACACATGTGTATTACTTCTTTGTAGAGTATAAATTATAACTTTTCCTTATAAACAATGATGAATTTGAGATTAGTGAGGTGACCTGTGCCAATCCTAGTAGTAAGCACATTTATATTCATGGGAATATTTTTGTGAATATCCCTAAAGTACAATTGAATCTTTGTTGAATTTCTAGAAGCATATTCTTATATAGGTCCAGTGTTCTTTGAAAGAAACAAAAATATACTCTCTTTAGTCAAGAAAGTAACCACAGACTTGTTTATTGCAATTAAGCTATAAATTCTCCAAAAGTCTGACTGATCTAATGTCGCTTTTGAAATTGAGTGCTTTAAAATACCAAGCTAATACCAGTGCATAACAGTCACTCCATATTTTTCAATATATTCTGTTTTTAAAAACTGTTCATGCATTTCCTGCTTTTTTCCAAGAATTTTATATAGAACCCAACCTGGTTAGTAGGCAACAGGAGTTAGCAGAATGCAGTGTGCTAGAGTGTATTTTGCCTGGACCTGCATCTTAAAACCTAAATTTAAGTACTGCTCAGCCTTCATAGTATGAAGCAGATGCCCTCAGTGCCCTACTCATATCTCCTCACTCTTACTACTTGAGGGCATGATACCTTGTCTTCCATCTACTAGCAGCTGCATCTTCTGAGAACATTTTCTTGCTGCTAGTGCTCAACACACTACCAATGCAGGAGACAGAAATTTCTGGGATATCACTGACTCTTGGGAGGAGCCCTTAAGCAGTAACAATAGAAAAATTCCAGATCCTTTGCCCTGAGTGGGATAACTCTGAGATACATGTTGTACACTGGCCCCCAGACACTTTCCAGTAGGATTAATCTCCCACGTTGCATCTTGCTTGACAGCACATGCTGCATTTACTTTCTGCCCTTTTTGTCTCACTTCCTTATTTCCTCCTCAACTCACAGTTGTTTATGGGGAAACCCAAAATAATGCATAGTTATTGACTGTAGAAAGGTCATTCAGTCACTCAGTATCTCATGTAATGAATGGTAGAATTTAACAGAGGTTCCCTCCAGTTTAAAAATTCTAGGATTTTTACCCTTATCTCAATACTTATCTGAACTTTGAGAGAGGCATATGAAATTTATAATAAAAACTACTGGCTATGGTAACAATTGGTGGTTTATTAACACCTTTCCAAACTGTAGAAAACAGGAGGGAGTGATTGTCATAGAATATATTTTTCCCCTGTGTATAGTCCCAGTTTTCAGCTTTGCATTGTTTTATAACACAAATAAATCTTAACAAAAATAATTCACTATCTAGATACATCATGAAAGCACTTAAGATGTTGCTTTAGAAAACAGGACAAATATATTCTCTCTTTTAATTTTTATACATATAATATATAACTTATATTCTTATCTTTTAATTGATATCATCCTTTCAGCATGCCTCTGAGGTAGGGAGAGGAAAGCTGAGTATCCCCAATTGCTAGATGAGAAAACTAAAGCTTAAAAATTGTGAGTGACCATTTAGGAACCGGGATCTTTTGTGTCTGTGATCTGTGCATTTTTTGCCACAACCTATTTATTCCTGTTGCCCAAGTACTATCGTATACTAAAAGTGTCTCTACTCTCTTTGGTGGACTTGCTATTGGGGATTTATATTTTCTGGACATTGGAAACTTTCTTCAGAGGAAATATCACTTCCTGTCTGGAAGGTGAGTTAGAAATGGTTGCCCCATTGCAGATCCCTTTGGTACATCTTGGGTCATTATGTTAAATGTTTCCTTATCCACAATATTTCATAACAGTGCTATTTAAGCTTATTAGACATAGTGTTGGACAACATACTCAGAGAAGAATGTAACAAATTGAGAACTTTCAGGCATGCAATGAAGAATCATATTTACCTCTCTTACCTCCCCTTCCTACTAGTGGATTTCTGAAATGTATGATCTCTTTAGTTTAACAGATTCCTACTGAAATAAAAATATCATTGATATGTGTCATATTGAAAGCTCCTTCCAGTCATTTTCACTATGCATGATTTTATATCCTTTTCTGAAAAGAGATATAATAGAGGAAAGGGAAACTCCCACAGGTTAATCACCTTAAAGGGAATAAAGGTAGAGGAACAATGGGTATGCAGATGGTGACAGAAGGGAAGAAGAAACAGTATCCTGGTGTATCTGACTTTACTACCTGCCTGAGTCCTAGAGAAAGAGTCACAGAATAAATTTATCAGCCATGTTGTCATAGGAAAATCATTTACCTTTCTGAATCAAAGTTTTTCTATTTATAAATGGCAGGTTAGGACTAAATGAATTGTAAGTCCTCTTCAGTTCTAGGATGCCACTATTTTTTATTCCATTTATTGCATAATCTCATGGATAGTAAACAAAGATGAATAATAAAATCCAGTCAGCATCTGTTTTCCTAAACATCAGCTAAGAAACCAAAAATGATAATGAGATTTTCTGTTGGAGTGTGTAATCCCCAAAATCTTCAAAATGAAGAATGAGGAAAGGCAAAGTAGAGCAGTAATAGTTTGCATTATTCACAAGTAGTCTTGTGTACATGCTTATAATGGACCCCCAGCAATTTGGCAAAATAGTTTGGCGAAGGGTATGTCTGCTGTTCTGTGCCTGGTTTCTCATGAGATTTAGCCTGAAGGCAGCTGAAGGGCTTTTTGAGATATCTAATCAGAAAGAAACAATGTGTTGGTCTTCTTACACTCAGCATTCACTCACCACCTTCTATTTTTCCATGTGCCAAGTATTGTGATCATTGCTGTGGTCAATGTGGTTTTCCCAAACAAGCAGTTAATTTTGAATCCTGAAAATAGGACTCAAGTGCTAGTAGTTTATTGGGAAGGTGCAGGGAGCATTTGTAGGGAGTAGGAACATGGTACAAGAAAGGGATGACAGCTGGTAAAAAGCACATTGTAAAGCCAGCTACCACCGTGGGCAATGGAAGCTTAATCCTGTAAAGTGACCCTGGGAAACTGTTTAAAACATATGCCTCAGACTTATCCTGTTTAAGGGTCAAGGGAACTGCAGTATTAATGCCACAACTCCCATCAGTCATTGGCTGACAGCTGCTCCTGTGAGATGTTGATTCTCTAATTACGTCTGGCCTCCATGTGGCCAGGCTAAGTAAGCCCTGAGAGGCAGACAAGGCAAAGCAAGCCCTCCAGCAAAAAGCATAGGATAGAAGTTAGGCTAGCCTTTACTGAAGCAATAAAGGCAAGGGAATGTGGGTAGGATATACCAACAACATCACTATATAAGAATAATCTCACTATATCCATACAACAGCCCTATGAAGTAGGCAGTATTTCTCTCTCTTCTACAGATCAGAAGACTGAGGTTCAGAAGATATAGAGTGCCTTATTGTTAAATGCTGTACTTCTACATGGTACCCAAAGGGGGGGAATGTGTCATACCTTGTAAGACTTAATCCAAATGCCCTTCCTTCTATGAAGTACTCCCTGATTTTGTCATCATTCTTCCAGTATGTTGCCACAGACCTTTCTTAGTTCTATAAGAACAGTTACCATGCCGCAATGCAATTACAATCCCTATTAAATAAAAAGAATTTTCCCGTGGGAAGTAAGCAACATTGGTTTCTTCATTTTTGTATTATAAGCAAATAATTGACACACAGAAGAGCCTCCATCATGCTGATAAAATGCTAGTGCCTCTCCTACTGATTCTTTTTTTGTAGGGGCTCAATTTCATGGTAATTGTCCCTTTCAAGGTAAATAATATTCATAGAACACCTACTATGTTCTAAGCAAGAAATAGAAACAGAAATGAGAGGAAAATAAATGATCCTCAAGGGCATAATTATATGTGTAAAATTTGTTAAGTCTTTTCCAAATATTTCTATCCTGTCAACTTAGGTTTGATCAAATTTTCATAGATCTTTAGGATGTTGAGCAAAAACTTTTTTCTTTTTTTTAAAGTTCAACTTTTTTAATATTTATTTTATTTGCTTATTTTTATGTGGTGCCAAGAATCAAACCCAGTACCTCAAGCATGCTAGGCAAGTGCTGTACCACTGAGCCACAACCCTGGCCCCAAACTTTTTTCTTTTTAATTTTGTTTTAGTTTTGTGTGATAGATAACAAGAAACATATAAATGATAAAATATGCTTAGTTTATTTTATATAAGCTTGGGCTATGCATGAATGCCTGGTTCTAAGATTCTACATTTTGCAGTACTTTTTCTGGTATCAAAATGAACCTATTTCAAATTTACAGCAAAACTTTATTTACAGTTTGTGGTCCATGCTTCTTTTTGCTGTTGATATACTTCACTGAGTACAGGACAGGCGGGCAGTAATTTTCTACATATTTCTACAGCACAGCAAGAAGCAGTTGATTTCCAGGCACATATTGCTTTAATTTCAGTTAGTCCAATCATTTTTCAGTATAGTGCCAGGGTCCTCCCTGCCAGGGGCTATAATTTTATAAGAGCAGAACTCTTGAAAGTGTGTGGGAGAGATTAGTGGGCGTGCCTGAAACACTTTCTTTCTCACTTGGTACTTGCAAAGCCTCAGGCAGAAAGTTTAGGAAGTAGTTTCATTTGGAGACATTGATCGGTTTTAGATGAACTCTGGAGAGAAACTCAGATTTTCCTTAGAGTCTAGTCATTGGAATTGGGAAGGTGTCTCATATGCCCAAGATGATGTATAAAGTATTTCCAGGCCCAATGTGGCAGCACTTCTCTCTTGTGCTTCTTCCTTTGTTCAAGGAATATTGAGTAAGTCTCAATTTGAGGTGGAATTAAAAATGAAAAAAAAAAGTTTATTCTATGCCAGTCCAAAACTGCAAAATAGTAATATATACCAGATGAGAAGCAGGAAATCAGTGATAGTTCTGGGATGGAAAAAAGCTAAATGTAATTATGGAGGACCAAGTGCCCAGTACTGGCCCAGAACCCTGAAGGGTTTATGTAACTGTATACACTGGCATAGTGGCATATGCCAGCAGAAGGCCACTGTATAATGACACCCACTGAAATTTTAAGTTGGATGAGAGAACCCATAGCATATTTATGCTGTGTAGTTTATAGAAAAGGACACATCTCAAATATAGAATGACCCGGAGTCCAAGTTACCAAGTGAGAAGTACACATCTCATTTGTCTGATCCTTTTTGGCAGGGAGAATGTGAGGGAGACTGGATAGCAACTGGATTTTTAACAAAATAGAGTAGAATAAAACAGAATAAAATGTAGCAGATTGCACCTCTCACAGTAAGATTATTATTCTATGAAACTTGTTTCAAATGTGTGAGTTCACATATATGTGACTATGTGTTCAAATGTATATATTCATTTATGTGTAGATACATATGTAAAGTTATTTTATATGTGAGTTAAGACTAAGATATTTTGATACAACTGCATTTCTCTTATTACAGATTACTATTAAACAGTTTGAAAGCCATTATACTAGATCCTAAGATAGATAGAAATAGATGCCACCCGCACAATATAGCCCCTGTTTTTCAGAATCTTACAATATAGTTAGAAATAAGACACATATAAAAGGAAATAAGTACTTGTTTTACTCATTATTCACCACAATAAAGGTGCATGGGTTATCCCATCTAGTTCTCATGACAATCTCAGAGGAGTTATTGCTATCTTATAGGAGTAGAAATTAAATAACTCAACCAAGAGAAGCAAACCAGCCAAATTAGTTAGAGTTTGTATTCATAGCCCGGTCTGATGGTTAACACCATGATTCCTGATAAGGTAGCAAATATATGTGAAATATGAACAAGAAAAAGCTTGGATACTATCAGCTGTCAAGAGACAGAGGGAAAATTTCATGGAGGAGGTAGGATTTTATTTTAATTTAGAAAGAAAGGCAAAGAAACAGGAACAAATCCCAAACAATGGATAGGGTATAACCCAAGACTTGGTATAGGGAATGATAATGGATTTCATAAGGCCCAGGGAAGTAAACTCATTTCGATAATAAAGGGAGAAAGGGCAGGATACAAACTGGCCCTGCAAGGGGGTGATCACATACTGCGTGCCAGGCACTATGCTAAGAGCCTTGTATACATTATTTTATTTAATTCTTATGACTAACCTGGATGGTGAATATTATGATGCTCATTCTGAAGAGTAGTAAGTCAAACTTAAGGACATCTGTAAGTTGTCCAAAATGTTACTATGATGCTAATTAAAAGATACACATGTCTAAGTATAAAGCTTATATTTTTAAACTGTTCAAGTTTATGTTGTAAACTTTTAGGTTTAAAGTATAAAAAATTTTGCAATATTTTCTCCTGTGGAGGACATTGTAAATGATTCACAAACAAAACTTATTATAGTCCCCCAGTATTCCGTAACCCCAGTAATTTTATACCCATTATGATCCATACATGGGGATACCTTGAATTGTGTTGTGGTAAAACCTGAATTGCTATACACCAGAATGTCATCTTTATTAGATTGTAGAAAGGAAAAAGGGAGTTGAGGAATGTATTAATGTGGTATATTGAAGAAAGAATCAACTCATTTGATGATCAAAGTAAGGCAAAGAGATAGTCTAAGTTCATGGGGAAGTTTCAAGCCTGAGTAAATCAAGTGATAATATTTGTCAGATGGAGAAATTAAGCTCTACATTCAAATCATGGTCAGAGGGAAAGAATGCCATTTACACACATCTATATTAAATTTATTTAATTCTCACATAATCCAGATGAGGAAACTAAGGAATGGAGTTGGTCAAAATCTTGCCCAAGACCCCACAGCCTGCAAAGGTCAGAGCTAGGTTTCAAACCCAGATGGCTATCTCCAACCTAAACTTCTTCTCTAAATCTCAGCCTCATCTATCAACCCTTTTAGCACTTCTACTTGAACTACAGTAGGCATGTCAAATTTTACATGTCCAAAAGGAACTCCTAATATTCTCCCTGTACCCGCACCAACCTCATTAGAACTATTCTTACCACATTTTCCCTTCTTGGGTAATGGTTAAATTCATCCTTCTAGTTGTTCAGACCAAGAAACTTTGAAGTCATCCTTGATTCCTCTCTTTTGCTTCTATCCCAATATAAGCCATCAGCATATAGTGTCTGATGTGCCTTCCAGCTACATGCAGAATATGACCACTCCTCATCACCTCCTAGTTTAGGGCACAACATCTCACACCTAATGCAGTTGCCTCTTAACTAGACTCCCTGACTCTTCTCTTGTCCCCGTTTCATTCTATTCTCAAACTAGAAGCCAGAATGATCCTCTTAAAACATAGTCAGTTGAAATAACTCCTCTGCTTAAGATCTTCCAGTAATTTCCCATCCCAGAGTAAAGCCAAAGTCTATATAATTGCCTTCATGGCCCTATATAATCTATATAATCCACCCTTAACCCTCTAACCTGATTTTCTACTCAGTTTTCATTCAGCTCCACCTACATGGGACTTCTTTCAGTTCTTCAAATATTACGTATATTCCTGTCTTGGACCCTTTGCAATTGCTGTGCCTCTGCCTGAATGCTCTACACTAATGTGTATTCAGGGCTCACTCT
Organism: Marmota marmota marmota; assembly: GCF_001458135.2. Classification (NCBI taxonomy): domain Eukaryota; kingdom Metazoa; phylum Chordata; class Mammalia; order Rodentia; family Sciuridae; genus Marmota; species Marmota marmota. The sequence goes on along the minus strand of NW_026000249.1, from coordinate 11,866,527 downwards.
TTCGTTACCTTCAAGTCCTTACTTAAACATCCCATCTTTGATAAGACCGTCCTGAATCATCTATCTAAAATTATAGAAATAACCTTTTCTATTCTTCATTGCTGCCTTATTTTTTCTTCTCCTTGGCATACATTGTTCATAAGTGCATTTACACATTTTCTTATCTCCTTATGTTCTGTCTCCATTGCTGGAATGTAAGCTTCATAAGGATGTCCACAGTACCTAGAGCAGCACCCAACATATGTTAGGCCCACAACAAACATCTGTTGTATGATACATAAATCCCAGGCAATCTGATTCCAGAGGCAATACTCTTAACCTCTAACCTAAACTGCCTCTCAGAATTTGAAGAATGTTTCTCAAATTAGTAAGTTCTGACTGTGTTTACCGAATATTAATACTTTGTAAGTTTTAACCAGGATTCAACTATATTTAGACAGTTTAAAATGTTCAATGTTGAAAAACTACACCATCTATGATATGGCATATTTTTTGTTTGATAGTATAATGTCCCCTTTGAAGTTATTAATAAATATGCTGTTATCCCGATTGACTTAACTGTCACTGCAAATTCTTCAAGATAGTTTTATTTTTCTGTATGCAATACATATACGTTATTTTAATTAGAAAATACACTTCACATTTCATTTTTTAATGATTTTCTATCTTTACATTGAGTGTCCTATAGAGTTTCTTATTATCTGTTCCTTGTTAGCATCCTTTTTCATTTAAAGAAGTAGACTGATGGAAGTTAATTTGGATTTCATACCATGGTATTTTGGCATGAGTGTAGTTATTATAAATGTGTAAAAACAGCTTACTCAATTCCCCTTTTAAAATACATCTGGCTCTTAGATATTTAAAATTTGATTTCACCATATCTTATTAAAGTTTCTGGAGTTCCTCAAAGTCTGTTAAAAACTCTATTCTCTTGGATGACTTCTAGTGAACATCCCAATTTTGGCAGCTTAAACTAACATTGGAAGGTTATTGGTAGTGCATCTTAAAATTTACAGAAAAATGTAGAGTCTACCATTGACTTTAAACCTGTGTTCCTTTTCTATTACATGAAAACATAGACTGTGAATAAGATTAAACCATGTCCTTATTAGTACTTGATGCTAATAAGTACCTTTCTTTAGAATAATAAATTTTATCTGATGAACATGTTCATTAAAAATTAGCCCAGGGCACATTTACTAATCTAAACCCTTATACTTGGAAGCAACAAACTTTTTAAAACATTTAATCAATCTGTTAGGAAAAGAGTTCAAATGCGTCCTTCTCAGTTCCTCTACATTCAAAATGGTTGATTTAATTTCATTTGATCATTCAGAGTTTCTTGATAAATGTTGAAAAGACTCACGTTCTGGCTTAGCTTAGAGAAGTGTTTCCCCAAAGTGCATTTCACAGAATACTAATCCTGCAAATGTTAATTGGTGCTGTTCACAGGAAGAAAAGCTTTTTCCATGGTCAAATGAATTTTGGAAATGCTCTATTAGACCAAGAACAAAGTTCAACATTTTTCTTATTGTGGGACTTCCCAGAACTTTTAAAACTATGAATTGTGACTCCCAAGAGGAGTGTTACAATTTGCAGGGATTTCAAACTGCTTTCTCCATGGAAAATACTCTGTGCAAACTACCTAGCTGTAGTAGTGTTCCATGGAACACAAAATAGGAAACATTAGGTTAAAGTCTCAGCAAGAGTAGGATTATTAATAACCAGAAGAATATCTACATAGAGTTTAAAATTGTTCAGAGACATTTAAATTTCTGTTGTGTGTGTCACTGATAATACTCTCAACTTGCAATTTTAAATATTTGACTCTCTGTGGGAGGGAAGGGTGACCTAGCTATGATAAAATGTGAGACAGAACACAGAGCAATTACAAAGCATTTTTCCATTCTGATTACTCTTTTAAAAAAATCTTCTCATGTCTGTGTATTTTGTCTCTGTGAGATAAATGTTCTGAATTTTGATGAGGCAGATACTAAAGGTGATGCATTTTTTAGAAATATCTTCAGGTATGAAATGCCCAATCTATATCTTAAGTTTAATCACCCTGTTACCCAAGTGATCATATGTCATGCTATGTCCAGTATAGTCCAAATTTTTACCTGTTGTTTTTGTATAATCATTAATAATACACTCTTTTAGTCTATTTTTGGTTGACAAATTATACTGTCACTATCCCAACTATACATTTCACAGATTACACTTTCCAAAGGGTTGCAGCAATAACTCCTATCCAACTGCCACAATCCCAACAAGAGATGGAGTCTAATTGTTCTCTTCTGGTATCTGGGAGGACCTGTGGCACACTTGTAACCAGGAAAATATAGCACAAGTGACATTACCTGACTTCCCATCTGAAAACATAAAAAGTAATTTTGCTGCAGCCTCACTCAGTGGAAAACTCACTACAGAGCCCTTAGTCACTTTGTAAGGCTTACTCTGACTGCTCTGAAGCCACCATGCTGTGAGGAAGACCAAACTAGCCCATTTTGAGAGATAACATGGAGAAGCCCTGGAACCTCAGCGGGGAGAAATACATTCCTCCACTTTCAGAGACTCCACTACAATTATCATCTTTCTACAAGCGCATGAGAGATCCTAAGCCAGAAGTGTCCAGCCACATGCTTCCTAAAACATTGATCTGCAGACATTATGAAATAACCAGAATGGTTGTTGCCACTTGAAGCCAGTAAGTTGTGGGGTGATTTGTTAGACAACACAAATAAATGGAGCACTGTGGAATTTGGATTGGACATAAAGCTGGAGTGTTACAGATGTTCTTACCTTGTTTTAAATTTGAAATTATAAACCAGATGTTTAATTAAATTTCTAAAATTTAAATATGATCTAGAGATTAAATTAATATTGTACCTCAAAGTACCTTCTACCAAATATGAACTTGTAAAATAATATAATTTGGTAAAATACAAATTACTAAAAGACAAATTTATGGCCTTTCTTACACTCTGTGGGAGGGAAGGGTGACCTTTGTTTTAAATATTTGTAGAAAAGAGTATCAGAAAAGAGTATCAAACATATTTATCTAGATTTAAAAACAGAAAAATAAATACCTGTACAAAATGAATTTTCAACTACAACTTTTAACATAACTAGAATATTTTAAATACCCCCTCAGTTATTTTTGTGAATTATTCCTCTTCTACTTTCCCAGTGGTAAACACTTGACAAAATTTGATTATTTGTTCTCTTATTTCTCAGTATAGTTTTATAGTTCACCTACTGCTATGGTTTGGATGTGGTCTGAGTATCCCTCAAGGATCCCTTATGATTGAATGACTGCCACTTTGCAGAGTTAGTGGAACCTTTGCAAGGTGGAGCCTAGTAGGAATTCTTTAGATCATGTTCTCAGAAATTACTTCTCATGGGATTCCTTGCTGGTTCTTGTGAGAGGGTTTTTATAATATGCAGTTTGGCCTCACCTAGTCCTTACTGTTTCCTTGCTTGAGTTATGACCCCTTGCCCCAACATACACTCATGCCATTGCCATCTGCCCTTGGCTACATGCTACAAGTTTCTTATCAGCACTGAGCCAATGCAGGCACTCTGCCCTTGAACCTCCAAAAATCTAAGCTAAACAAACCTTTTCCTTTATAAAGTTAGCAGCTTCATGTATTTCATTATAGCAACAGAAAGATAACTGATATGCCTGTTTCCTGAAACTATTTTATTTCTCCAGGTATTAAACACAGAAGCATATAGTATTTTTCACTACTTAGTCATTTTGCTCAAATGTATGTTTTTGAGATGTATCTATATTAATGTGTGTAACTCTAATTCTGTCCTTCACTTTTTACACAGTTCTTATTCCAATTAACTAAATCATTGGGGAATAAAATTTCACATGCTCACTTGTCCCAGAAGTTTCCATAGAGTAAAATGAGTTCATGAATGGCAAAATCCAGAAAATCTAAAACAAAATTAAAAGCATTTATAATCTGCAAGAGTAAAAAAAATCTATTCATCTTTTGGTTCTGAAGTACTCAAGTGAAAAACATTTTGATATCCAAGATAAATTTAAATGATATCTAGATGAGAAAGGAGCCTAATAGTCACATCATCTTAACCTAGCTATAACAAAAATTTCCTAAAGCTCCATCATTCTTCCTCATTATTATAATAATAGCATAGGCTGCCTTGATGTTAACCTATTCTATTTCTTTCCCTTGAGTTCACAATTATTTGGAGGCACATGACTGATTCTACAAAGGAGAAAGTCAGCACAAGTGGTGAGGACTCTGTGACCTCACAATACATGCTCCTCCATAAAAATCCATGCTATTCTCACTGAGATGGTAACCTGGAAGATGACCACATTATAATATGAAAGAAACCTGTATCCCATAGTTGCACTAGGAGATCTGTCAAGGAGAATTGGTTATTCCACTGACATTAGGCTATGATATAACTGAAATTTTAGAGTTGTCTGTCGCAGCAGTATAACCTTGCCACTTCTGATCATTATCATTATCAATAAATATTGTAGAACACAATGTCAGGAACTGGAGGACATAAAGCTTTCTTTTTATTTATTTATAATTCTACTTTCATAGAGGGGCAGAAGTTTTGTGAAGGTAAAAAAGAGAGAAAAAATTCTATAAGAATATCAAATACTATTGATCGAAACCTTACTAATTTCCTGACAATGTGCCAAACAATCTATAAGCAATATTTACTGGGTTGCTTATAGCAAGTTTATGTAGGTACTATCTTAATCATCCCCCTTCCATTTATGAGGAACCTGGGTTCTAAATATAAGAAGAAACTTAGTCAAGGTTCTAGAGAAAGTAAGTTTCAGCTTGACTTGAATTCAGGTCCTTCTTTCTCCAGATGTCATGCTGTGAATAATAATGTGTAATTCAACCTTAAAGCTTCCAGGAACAAATCAGATTAGTAAAAAGTAATTCCAACTTGAGACAGTCATTGGAAAGACTCTAGTATTTCCTGCCATAATCTCCACATTTTCAGTTCTCTCTCTCTTTCTCTACTACAGACAGTGAGATTTCTGAGGCAGTGGGATCAGAAACATCCCCACTGTGGTTTCTTGCCTGTGGATATCTCATTTTTTGTCACTGCTGGGAAAGGAAACTCTAAAAAGAGAGAATAGTCTAAGAACAGATTTTATGATAAAAATCAAACAGCCCTTGGGCTCATTCAGAGCTTCTGGCAACCTGAAGATATACTGAGTTGTGTGTGATTATGTTGAGTTCAAAGTCCACTACCATTTTAAAGATGAGGGCTGGCAATGTCCAAAAATGTATATCAGTATGCCACTGTTGTTTTAATACTCCAAATTGCACATGGAGCTTGTTGTGTGATTCTTGTTTAGTAGGATTTGCAAATGATGTATTTATTAGACAATGATGAATCTCAAAAGTTGGAGAAGTTCAGGTAAGAATACTGACATTTTAAAATTCATCAGTTTCACCTTCTGACATGTTAAGCAGTTCCCTTTTGAGTTTAGAAGCAACTTTCATGATGCCTTCTGAGTGTGAAAAAAATGGACTCAAGGAAGATAGATCTGTCTACTCTATGTGGAAAATAAGAAATCTTTTAGGACAATATAATCCAGTAAAAAGAAGCAATATTAAAGAAATTAAATGGAATAGAAAACAGACAATAGAAGATAAATAGGAAGGAGAAATTATGTCTGGAATTGGAGAAAGAAAAGAAATAGGAATAATTTTTAAAAGGAGAATGCTCAACCGTTTGTGATTTCCATGAAGAAATGCCATGTGTGGTGGCTTACGAAAATTCTATAATAAAGAGGGTTTATAGAAAGATGTCAATCTATGAATGTTTTTACCAGATAAAAATATAAAGATTAATAATTCAAAACAATAGATAATCTGAAACTATTCATTTTGTACTTATTCTTGGGATACATTTAGAGGCCACCAACCACCTCTTTTATATACACACACAAACACAGACATTTTTGCTCTCTCCCAGTTGTTGCCCACTGTAAGCAAATGGTGTGTATGGAGGAATCCACCCCACTCACATTCCACATCAACACAGATAAACCACTTAAGAGGAATGGAATTAATATTGCTTCATAATCCTCAGTAAGCTATAAAGGTTTTCTTTTTGAAAAGCAGATGAGATAATGTGCCTATATTATCAGGTATCAGGATGATATTCCCTGTCAACAGAAGGAGAAGGGAGAAAGGAGATAAAAGAAGAAGTCCCTTTAATCTGAATTGCTTTGTGACTGGAAATTCACAAGTACAGCCTGGAAGGCCTGGACAGCTACTGCACTGCTGCTCACACCACACTGATAAGCAATGCAGTTTATTTCCATCATCTCAGGATAACTGCAAGAAGGCCACCTACAGACATGGGTGCAAGAACAAGGAAGGAGGTACAAGAAGCCTCAAAGAATATCTGCTCTGATACTCTGACTTTATCACCCCTATTACTTCCATCCTTATTCTGAAGCTTATTCCCCTAGTCTCTCACCCACCACATTGCACATGTGTAAGAATTGGTAGTAAAGCTGACTGTGAAAAGGGGATGATGCACTTACAGCAGCAGTTGAGATTAATTCTGAACTCTTATGGATTTATATCATAGCTCCAAACACATAGTTACCACAGGTAAAATATTAGTTTTCTTCCTTTCTTATCACTCCTGCTCTTTCTACTCTCAAGTTGGTTTACTGCAGGGTAGCATAAGGAAATAGGTTGACTAGATGTCTGTATGGTTCTTTGTGTCAACAGAGAAGGTTACAGACACCAAAAACTTGAGGCTCACAATTCCATGAAACGTTTAATAACTCTTATAAAGTAAATTTAGGCTGGATGTGGTGGCACGTTGCGTGTAATCCCGGCAGCTCAGGAGGCTGAGGCAGGAGGATTATTGCAAGTCCACAGCCAGCCTCAGCAAAAGTAATGCACTAAATAATTCAGTGAGACCCTGTCTCTAAATAAAATACAAAAAGGACTGGGGATGTGGCTCAGTGGTCGAGTGCCCCTGAGTTCAATCCCTAGTACCCTCCCCCCCCACACACACACACAAAACAACTGAATTTAGTAACTTGGGCCCCTTTCTTCCTCTTTACAATTGGTAATAACTTATTCCCCTTTCCTAAGACATTTCTAATAAAAGTATTAATTGTTACTAAAATGTTTTATCTTATAACATTGCTGCCTTATATTTTTCTAGAAATAAATTGACATTAATAGGAACAAAAAACAATGATTTTCATGCATAGAAAGCTAGCCATTGGCTAGTAACTGGTAATTTACATATCTTATCTCATTTTATCCTTACAATAAGCTTCAAAGTAGTCCTTACTATCCCTACCTTCTTTCTTTCAGGTTTTGATTAACTGAACAAGAATATTGGTAAATTATCATAAAAATGTTAAATACATTTTCAAACCCTACTGAGACTTGTATTAACATTTACTAAGAAGAAAGTTCAAATATATAGTGTTGCTTTAATAAGCATAAGCTAACCATAATAAGGCTGATCTGGAGAATGTGGATGACTCACTTTACGATCACCCCCATTTGCCTGCCTGTAGCTAACACTGTCAAGCATTTCCTTATGTTACCATTTAAACTCATCCAAATAAATTAATTGATGGAAAGATATTGGAGATTATGTAATTACTTCCTCTGGCTCTGGTGGTGTTGCCATCTGACTTCCAGGCAGCAAGACGAGATCTAAATTAAATGCAAATAATTGTTCACAATTAGGAAATGAAATGCCTGGAGAACCCCATGGTATTTTAAACAAACTGATGTACTTGCCATCAATCAACAACTGAGACTTTCTAGCATGTATTTGGCCTGAGTCCCAATAATGACATTGTGCATAGCAATAAGATACCCTTCTAAATCAGAGACAATAATTCCCAAGGATGCATAATTCAGTAAGAAGTGAACTTTTGTAAGAACTGTATAGATAAAAAGTATTCTTTGTTCAAGATTGTAAGGGGTACTGAGTGGTTGATATCAGTTAATACAGTGACTTTTAGTATAAAAGAACTCAGATAATAATTTATGTTAACTATCTTGGGTATGTTGGATATATATGGCCTTCTTTTGAGGAAGTTAAGACAGTAAGTTTTGCATTGTTTTGTATTCATTCCAAGACAGAGAAGCTATTTTTTAAAGATGTTTCTCAGAGTCCTTAGTGATGACCTTGATGCCACAGGATTCATCCATACCTATAATGACCACATCTAACAACAAAAAAGACTTTATTGCCTTTGAACATGCTCAAAAATATGCTATTTTTTCAATAGAGAAAAGGGCAGAAAGATGAAGGGAAGATATAAGCCTGAAAGAAGAAAACATTTCTAAAGAAAATGACCTTAACAGGCTAACAGCTTAGATGGGTACGGAGGTTTCTATAAACACCATTAGTATTCATTTAGTATAGGTAGCAGACAGCAACAAAAATCAGAAAATAACTTGGATGTGATCACTGAAGGGACAAAGTGAGGCAAAAAATATAAGCTTCTTCCTGAGCACAAATCTCAGTGTCACCGGAGAGCACAGTTGGAATGTCCTCCTTTCCTGATTAGCAACCATCTAATCAAGGACACTGAGTGCCTGCCAGGTCTATATACATGTCATGCCGAGAAGAAACAGAAGGATTCGGGCCATGATGTTTTCGACCTATTGTATGCACCAGGTTAAGAGCAATTTAAAAAGTAATTATTTGGGATAAAATTGATAGACTGTTGGAGGAATAGCTTTTTTTTTTTTTTTTTTTTTTTTTAATGAGGAGAAAGTCTTTTCAGAAGTCTTTGTAACAGAAATACAAAACCTCAATATTTATCTACATGTGGCTAATGTAAGAGAGAATAGGGATAAATCAGGAAGAATCCCAAATACATATATACAAATATGCTTATAAATTCATATGGAACAATTGCTCAAAGAAAGTCTCCTCAGCCAAAACCACATTATATAAAGGCCTTCAAAAAGAATGTTTGGTGAGACTTGCTCACAGTGTTACTACATTAAGGCTAAAATCTATACACTGAATATGAATCTGTTAGACTGCAATGTGAAATATAACTTCCCAGGTCCTATACTGCTAAGAGATACTTGACTGGAGTCAGAGAATAAATGAATTTTTACCCTACTGACATATAACATGAGAAAGCAGATTACCATAATCAGGATGCTTTGTGAGAACAGGAAGGAAAGTGATGCAAATATTTCTAACATCAGCCTGAGATGGTCTAGAACAGGGATGTACCTGCCAAATAGGAAAGAGTATGGACACTCTCTGTGTTGCTAAGCATTTGGAAAAGCTTGAATAGTACTGGCTTCTCAAGGTCTCCTTTTCTTGTGTTTCCAGTGCCTGCCTATCATACCCCAACACTTAAAGACAATCTCAATAGTGATGAGCAATAAATGAATTAGTAAGTGACCTCTTCTGGTGGACACAGTCTTTGTTTATTTATTTTTTTAAAGTATTTTTTTTAGTTGTAGATAAACACACAGTGTCTTTATTTATTTTTATGTGGTGCTGAGGATCGAACCCAGTGCCTCAGACATGCAAGGCAAGTGCTCTACCACTGAGCTACAGCCCCAGCCCCTTGTCTTTGTATTTCTTATGTCCTTGGAAACAATATTGTTCTGATCAAGAAACAATATTCTGTGCCTTAAAGTAACTCAGCATATCTGTGTTCTAATCCTGGGTGTGCTTTCATATGTGATATTCAAGCTAAATTCTGAGTTAAGAAATTTACATTTGAGAGGAAAACAAATGGAAAGTCTGGTAGGCATTATGGTGAAGAAAAATTTTACTATGCAAAATAAAGGAAAGGACACTCAGTTAAGGAGGCTGCGCCATGCTTCTGTGAAGCTCTTTGGGCTTACTGACATATTTTCTTGACTTTATATTTACATCTGGTGAGATTTGCTCATGGTGTTAATATATTAAGGCTACAATCTACAAACTGAAATACTAATCTATTAGATCTTGCTCCAGCTTCCATAAAATTCTCAAAATGGCTTTGGCCTTATGATAATCTTGGACTTTTAAGGATCACAAGTTAGTCTTTATATAGAGTGAGTCATGACTTCCTCAGGTCAATTTTCAAAGATATTAAGGTCTATAGTTAACTAGAATGGAAATTTGGGCTTCTACTCAAACTAAAATGACTACATAATAAGTAGGAATTACTTCACAAAATAAATTGGTTTTGATTTCCCTGCTGGCACTTAACCAACTGCATGATAATAATATGCTCCATGGTTAGAAAGCCAGGTGATCTCCCCCTAAGTCCTGTTAGTCCACTCTCTGATGGACGATATGTGTTTTCAACATACAACCAGATGTAAGATACTTGAAGGATCTTCATGCCTTTTGAGGTCATAATGCAGCGTTGGAAACACAAATATATTGTGAATGAAATCATGATGTTCAGGAACTTTAATTCTTGAACTCGATTTGTGATAACCATTCCATTTGTCAATTTTTCTTGAAAGACTCGTGGTTAGCTACTCATACCCAACAGGACAATTTTGAAGGGCTTTTTATTCTCACATTTAATTCCAAACACCTAAAAGGTAAGCAGACAGTTGTACTAGCTAAAAGTACTCTGAGATAAACTTGTGTTGAACACCATTTGCTTGTCTTTTGTAAAATCCCTCAGAGTATATTTCAGACTTTCTACAAGTAAATTGCCAAGGTGTTAATTATTTTAATCTTCAGAGAGGAAATGCTGATTACTCTAGAGTGTTGAAGATTCTGAACAAGGATGGACTATTTCAATGTGTGTCTAATACCCAACAAAACCAATACTTCAGATTTTTTCTGTCTTTAAGATTTATGCATTATTTATGTAAGTCCTTTCTATCAGTTATGTTAATTTTATAAAGTTCGAACTTCTTCTTTAATATTATTCAATCCAGCCAAGTACAGTGGTGCACACCTATAATCTTAGCAGCTCGGGAGGCTGAGGCAGGAGAATCACAAATTTAAAGCCAGCTTCAGCAATTTAGCAAGGCCCTGAGCAATTCTATGAGACCCTGTCTCTAAATCAAAATATAAAAAAGGGCTGTGGATGTGGCTCAGTGATTAAGCACTCCTGGGTTCAATTCCTTGTACCAAATATACATATATAATTCAATCCAATTTGCATATCTTGATTTAACTCTTTATTAAAACAAAATATCCCTTATTTTCTAGTCTCATTCTTTTACATGCATGTATAATATGTTTTGTACACATAAGAAGTAACATACAACAAACACAAATACAGTCAAAGCTTTCTAGTATTTGGTGTTAAATATTGTCCCTTACAAATATTTCCCTGAAGGCTGTTGGTAAATTTTGAATAGAGAGGCAAAATAATTTCAAGCAGCTATGTAAATATGTCAAATAAAAATGAAGCTAATATTTATTTGTGGAGGCATTTGCTGTATTTAGATGCACAAACATTTGACCATTTTTTAGTCTTCCTTCAAATTGAATGACAAATTTCTTCCAAAGACCACAGAATAATTATTATGGGAAATGTTTTCAGTGGATATGTCTCAAAATGAAAAAGGATATTGGAAGGGCAGTTTAACTCTTGAGCAAATATTGAGAATCTTTGAAATAATCTAAGCAGGAAGAAAAATCATCCCTGAACATAAATCTGTTAGGAAAATAATCCTTTTCAATTTCATCTCTGGGTGATACTTTAATGGATCTGAGAGAGAAGCAAAACACAATAATTAAAGATGAAAAGAAAGGCAAATTAAAGAATGCCAGTAATATTAGTGTTGAAATGGCTACCTTGGCTGAAGCAAAACCATATTCTAAATAAATGATTTTGTAATGGGCCCATCTGTCTGCTTTGTAAAACTATCCTATAACCTGGCACAAATTGCTGTATGTTGGGTTTGGAAGAAACTTAAGATTTGGAATTTCTCATGTGCAGTAGGTAAACACTGTTCTCATTTGTCTTGAATTACAACTGATCATGATGATTTAAGCAATCTTGGTGAATAATGCCCCAAGTTCAGGCTGCTGAATTTGCAAAGGACAATACTTTGAATAGGTCTATTCATTTTGCTTCCTTCTGACCTTATTCATTTGCTTCCTTTCTTCCATCAAAACCAATCACCAGGACTGGAGTTGTGGCTCAGTGGTAGAGTGCTTACCTAGCATGTGTGAGGCACTAGGTTTGATTCTCAGTACCACATATAAATAAATGAATAAAATAAAGGTTCATCAACATCTAAAAATATTAAAAAAAAAATCACCAGTGGTTGGTTATCTTAATGAATAAAGAGTTTCAAATTCAATCACAATTACAAGTGATATGTTGTGACCTTATAGACTATAAGAAACTATTTTCTCAGTGCAAATAAACTAACAACATCTTATTTGTTCAGATTTATAGGACTTCATTCTCTGCTCTACAGTACTATTTCTCGCCATCATTAGTCAACCACAGTCATAGGTCCAGCTTTATGCAAGGCACTAAGGCTATAATGATGAAAAGACAGGTTTGTTGCCTCCCAAAGATACCTGCATAGTGAAAAAGATAGACATGCAAACACATAATTATAACAAAATATTAACTGGCAGTAAAGTTAGATATAAGGAACTATGAGTACTTGAAGGAGTTTTAAAGAAAGGTTCAAAAAGAGAAACAATATACTAACTTTGCTTTAAGTCTGTAATATGACAAAAACAATAGCTGCAAATTATGGAGTGCCTAATTCATTTCAGACACAGTGCTAAAAACCTAATATGATTCATTTCATTTCGTCTTTTTAATGGCCCCTGGAGATTGACATTTATTATTTTTCCATTTACACAAGAGAAACTTGAGCATGGAGAATTTAGATAAAATTCCTACTATAACAGCTAATCAGTGCAGCCAAGGCTTGGGTCAAAATCTGTTAATTGTCATGATATTCTGTTTTCTTCGTTTTTAAAACTTTTTATGTTGAAATAATTGTACTCTTAAAGAAATAGTATAAGAATTGTATGAATAATTCTCATATGACTTTGGGCTAGGGTTGTAGTGCAGTGGTGGAATGCTTGCCTAGCATGTTGTGAGGCAACTGGGTTCAATTATCAGCACCACATAAAAATAAATTAATAAATTAAAGGTATTGTGTTCATCTACATCTAAAAAGTATTTAAAAGAAGAGTTCCCATATGAACTCATGATTCCCTGATTGTTAATATTTTATTGTATTTGCTTTTCATTCCCCCTCTCCATAGATATATAGGTATATATCTAGATATATTTATAATTTTTCCTCTGAACCTATTGAGAGTAAGTTTTAGGCATGATACCCCCTTATCTCTAAATGCTTCAGGGTTTATTTCCAAAAAGACAAAAATACTCTCTTACATACTTGCATTATAAGCAGCCATATTGGAAAAAAACATTGATACAATATTGACATCTCATCAACATACCATGTTAAAACATGATAATTATCTCAATAATGTGCTTTGCAGATAAAATTATACATGTGTATTTGTATATATAAAAGCACATATATTATATATTTTAATATAATATTTTATATATATTTACTTCTCTTCAAGGAGCCATTCAATTCAGAATCACGTGTTTCTTTTACTTGTTAGGTCTCCTTGTTTTCCTATAATCTGAAACAATTCTTCAGTTTTTCTTTACCTTTCATGATGTTGACATTTTTGAAGAGTACACTCCAGTTATTTTGAGGACTATCTTTAGATTGCAGTAGTCTGATGTTTTCTTATGATTAGATTCAGGCTGTGCATTTTCTGTAGGAGTACCATAAAAGGTGTGTTCTGTCCTCATTGCCTTATGCCAGGTGGGCCTACTGTCATTTTGTTTATTACTGGTTATGTTAACTTTGATCACAAGGGGAAGGTAATGTCCATCATGATTTTCCACTGTAAAGCTACCATTTTCACTTTGCAATTAATAAAATAGTTTTTGAGAGATATAGATATCCTGTTCCTCAACACTCACCCACTAGTTTTAGCATAATGATTGCTGCCTAAATTAATTATTTCTATGACAGTTACCAAATGGCAGTTTTCTAATTCCAGTATTTCTTCTGCATTAATTGGTTGGAATTCTACTATAATGAAGAGCTTTCTACCATCCTCTCATTGTTTGAATATTATTAGTATTATTATTAATATTATTAGTAGTAGTATGGATTCCTGAATTTGTCTTTTGTTCAATGAGTTAAAATTTGTTACTATCATTATTTACTTTGCCGCTCCAATTGACCCAGGTTTGGCCAAAAATATCTCCCTCAAACGTGTTCCTTTATTCTATGAACATGTCTCAATCATTCCTTGAGCATTCCATTACTTTATGTAACCAAGCCCTCCTTGTACTCTCCCTGCCCCAGCCCTGGAATCAACCATTTCTCTGAGATTGGTTCTTATTCTTAAACTGTTTCTCCTTATAGCAATTTGCTGGGGTTTTTTATTTTTATTTTTTCAATAGTTCTAATTAGTTATACATGACAGCAGAATACATTTTGACACAGAATATTACTAAGCCTTAAAGAAGAATGAAAATATGGCAATTGAAGGTAAATGCATGGAGCTGGAGAACATCAGGATAATATGCCAAACCCAAAAAGTCAAAGGCTGAATATTTTATCTGTTATTTTTTTTATTTTTATCCATGTATAAATATGGGCAATACAGGTATTTTAAGGTGTAGAAATCTCTATTAAATTGCCATTTTTAAAACTACTATGATGTTAGTAAAAAATAAGTCACTAAAACTTAGTGTACAAGATCCTCCAGAATGCCTTCCAAATCTTCAATAAAAATGTCTTGGGTCCTCAGAATGGTAAAAGACAAGATGAAGAAAAGGAGAGAAAGAACAGAAGAAAGAAAGTGATAGGGATTTTTCTTTTAGTATCTTCTATACATCAGGCACTGGGGTAAATATTTTCACATGTAAACTCTTACTATATCCCTGCAAGAATTTCTTGAGGTAGAGATTACAATCCTCACTTAATAAATAATAAAATAGAAGTTCAACAATTTCAGTGACTTTTTCTAACCACGGTGAATGAGAGTCTAGAAATTGAATCTATGCTGTATTCTAAACTATTCTTCTACCCAATGCTGCTTCTAAATTTCCATGCTAATTCATGTCCTACATTCTATTTTTATTATTGGCTACCCCTCTACAACTTACATACTAGCTCTTTATTTACCCATTTCCCAAATACGAGAACACCTTCTGCTCAGACAGATGATACTTTCCTTGGCTCTAAGAACAACCTGTTATAACACACATCTTTTCTTGAATTAGGATTCACCACCTGCTTTTTAGGTTGGCTTTATTTGCTGAACTGTGAGACCCAGTATTCTAGAACCACTTGAAATATCATAGACAGCCTTTATTCAGCAGACTGTTATTAATGCCTCTTATAATAAGCACTATAACTGGTGTCTCCATTTTTTAAAGACTATAAAAATGGTGGGGATTCAGTTCATTCATCAGTAGACAAGTCAAGAGCATGGGGAATTTTTATTTCTCTAACAGGGCAGAACTAAAATGCTTGATTATATAGTTAAGCAAGTGATGGTTATGGTGTTTATTCTGTGCATGAATTGATTACACATCAAAACCAAGATGCATACATATTTATATACAAGCAAGTTTAAAACAGTCAGGATTCAGGGAGGGTTATGTGTACCCCATGTTGAAATATGAAGAAATACTTCCCAGTAGAGCAGCATTTTTAAAAGTCCATTCATGTGTTTGCATTTCAAAATATCCTTTGAAGGTGCATGGGTATATCACTTCCTCCTCCCTCCTCCCTCCTCCTCCTCCTCCTCCTCCTCCTCCTCCTCCTGTAAGAAATATTGAGGTTAACAGAAATGAAATTATTTACCCAATATCTCATAACTAATCAACTTATACTTGATATTCAAACTTTGCCTACTATTCTTTACATCACAACATGATTAAGGTCCTACAAATTAGATCTTTGCTAGAATTTCACTAGGCTTAATCAAATCAATGTGAGTAGATGGCAACTACAGAAGATTCCATTCCCACTTTGTTAATTGAAACCTCTTAATAAAAGATAGAAAAAGTAAGGTGGGGCATTTCATCCCATCCCTTCAGTAAGAATTATGTTTTTATTTGAGCATATCACAACATGGCATATGAAATATATTTTGGCCCAATTAATAATATCATACCAAAGAATCTTTAATTTCACTTCTGATGTTATTTAATCAGTTGTTTCAATGTAGCAATCAAGTAACATCTTCTATCATATGTATATAAATAAATATAAGCCAACCAATAAGTTGTGGAGAACTGAAGGAGCATCATAGGATTGGAGAATTTGCCTACACCACACACCACCACCACCACCACCACTACTACCACCACCACACCACACTACACTAGTCTAAGGTTGGTAATTGACTTATGACACAGGTAGTTTATGTGAGAATCACATTATCATATTATAGAAAATGTTATGGAGATATATCATCATTACATGCAAAATTTATAACCAAATTTTTAAACATATATTCCTATTTTGTAGATAAGAATGCTAAAGCTCAGATTACACAACCAATAATCAGGAGAGTCAGGATTAGAATTTCGTTGTTTTGTATGACAAAGCCCATTCCTTGACAACTAGGCTATACTACACAACTATAATGTTGTAGATTCTATGGTAGGTATAAATATCCTCTTGACTTTCAATCCTTTCTGATAGGAAGTTAGTAAATAATCAACCAGGAATTCTTGATTTTATCATCAAATCATCTTTCATCTTTGTAGGCTCCATTTTTCCCCCTTTTGTATTTTCTACAAACTTCTTCTTAGTATAGCAAACTTGAATTTTCCTTTTGCAATAATTTAACCTCTGGTTATTCACATCTAACTGTCAACACCCTTTTCTCACAGTTCTGTACACATGTTTTTCTATTCTGAAGTTTCTCCTTGTAAGTTTTCCTTATCTTCTGATCATTGCTAATGTAGCTCCATGGTATGTTGTGCTCCATTTCTACCACCTGTTGTTCAGTAAATAATATGTTTTGCAAAACTATGCTTGATGCATACATTCCATGGACATGCATGCCAATGAAAATTTACCTTTTGTTATGTGGAACAATTCTTAGACCCTACTAATAGTCTAGGAAATAAGCAACTTGCTTATCCATACCTATTTCATCTCTTTCATTGAGGAGCTTACAGTGACCACCAGACCCAGTACCAGCAGGAGGACAATTTCCTTAGAAAAGTAGTTCCAAAGATTTACATCACGTGGAGGCCTTATAAAAACATGAAATTTGGGGTCTCACCTTCAGAGTTTCTGGCTTAATATGTCTTAGCAGAATGGACTGGGTCTTACAGTGTTGGTTTTGTAAAATTACTAGATAGTATTTATGCTACAAGTCCAGTGGCCATATTTTGAAAACCACTATCAAACTGGGAGGAAAACAGAAAGCCAATCTTCCATACATTCCCATATCATAGTACTTACTGTTGGGAACCCAATTGTTTGACAATTTTTAAAATTATCTGTCATATGTTAGTACCATTTTAGGTACTGTGTATGAAACAATAAAGAGGCAATGATTATCCACGATTCTAATGAGTTCACAATTATATAGGAAATAGGCATGCAATGAATAAATTCAGTAGAGTATGATGAAGACTATGACAGGGGTAAAACAAGATAAAGTCAGAGGATAAAGCAGTGATGACTTAATCTCCTTAGAGGTTGCATAAAGCTACATAAAGAGAGGGTGAAAGTTAAAATGAATCTTTGGGGGAAGTACAAAAGATCCATTCTAGGCAAATGGAGTGACCCAGAAATATATTTTAGGTATCAGATGGAACTTGTAGGTCTTTTTTTTTTTGGTGGGGGGCTACCAGGGATTGAACTCGGGGGCACTCGACCACTGAGCCACATCCCCAGTCCCCTATTTTGTATTTTATTTAGAGACAGGGTCTCACTGAGTTGCTTAGTGCCTTGCCATTGCTAAGGCTGGCTTTCAACTCATGATCCTCCTGTCTCAGCCTCCCGAGCTGCTGGGATTACAGGTATGTGCCATTGTGCCAGGCTGGAACTGGTAGGTCTTGATATGGTTAAATGATGAATTGAGATAGAGAAAACAAGGGATATGATTGAACAAATAGTGAGTTCGGGCATTGTACGTGATCCAGCATACAATTTCCCTGATGTTGTGAGATTAATTTGAGTGTTTTTGTCATTGGAGAATGTTAGTAGACTTGAACTTTAGAAATACCACTGTGGAAAGTGGTTGGGAGAACAGAAGAACATGCTGACAAATAGAGAGCATGGAGATGGTGGGGGGGCAGAGAGAGTGACAGAGACAGAGAACCATCAACCATAATACTAAAGATTTTGATACTATGGATATTTCTGCTTAGTTTAGAAAAATACTCTGTAGACATTGTACTGTAATGATCTATTTATATGCCAGACTTACAGAATAGACTGTAAACTCTATCATCTTTGTATCCTCAGTAACTATGGTAGAGTTTAACTTTAGTAAAAGTTCAAGGAATATTGACTGAATGATAATTAATGAAAACCTGGATACTACTCATTTTCCTTTGAACTTCAATCCCATTCTCTATAAAATGGTGAGGTGAGGATTTATTCATTCTCCCCAGAATGTGACAAATGAATGGTTGAATATTAATAATGCAATATGCACTTATTAGGAAGCAAGTAGAAATGGGTAGCATTGTGCTGATAGGATTTAGCACACAAATGATAACTAGTTGAACCTTCATTTATTTGAATACAATTTATGAAATTATCTCCAAATTGCTTTGGTATAGATAACTGGACCGAATTAAAAGTGTTATTACAGAAGTCTTCAAATGTCCATTAACTCTTTTGCGCAAGTAGGCTAATTTGCAGAAGATTTACCTATTTCTATATGAAACCAAGGCACTGCTGGTTCTGTCAGATAATTTTCTCAATTACAACTCTAGGCAATTAAATAAATTGCAAAAAAAAAATGAACTCCATTGCTTTTAGAAACACCATTCTGAGAGTAGTAAAGTCTTACCTATAAGAGACTAAGAAGTAGCAGTGGTCAAAAAAATTAAAATAATTGCTTTTAATCTTATCTATTTACTTTCCCTGAAACCATAGCATTATCAAAACCAAGACATTTTCATGCTTCTGTGATTTTATTTGTTCCTTCTAATGACAATGAATAAGTTCACTGATATAGATTCTAAAGACCAAAAAGAAATAATGAAATAAGAGTTACATTTAGATACACAATAAGAAGAGTTTTGAACCTAAAAGATAACATCATAAAAGGGGGAAAAAACAAACCAATTACATAATAAAGAGAAAATTTTCGTTTTTTTCTGACCAGCAATTCTAGTGGGCAATGATGAAATGTCTTCAGAAGTCTGAGGGGAAAAGATTCTGACTAGAAATATAGATGATATAGACTCATTTCAATTGTAAAACAAAACAAAACAAAAAGACAGATTGCTAAATATAAAAGGATCTGAAAATATACTAAATGCACTGGTTTTCTAAAAAATATAATGACTGAAAGAAGTGATCTAATAAAACTAAAAATCAAAAAAAGTCACCAAGTACAAAAAACTATGAACAGAGAAATCAACAAAATCTAACCTTAAGCTGAGATCACTCTTTCTCAATATTGGTGCTATGGGCATTTTCAGTAACTGTTCTGTTAGACTATCCTGCCTAACACAGAATGCCTAGCATTTGCAAACTTCAATTTTAAAGAAAGAATTCTGAGCATGATAGGGACATAATATATTTAAGTAAATTTAAAATCTGGCACTGTGATTCCAGATGCTATAGTTTATATAAGTATCCTCCAATGACCCATATGTTAAAGGCTTGGCCTCCAGCCCATGGTGCTTTGGGAGGTGGAGCTTAATGGGAAGTCTTTAGGTCATTGCCATCTTGCCCTTAAAGAGGATTAAGTGACTCTGTCCCCTTCCTCTTTCCCTGACTTGATATTTGGCCAACAGGTGAGCAGTTTTGCTCTTATTGCATGATTCAGCAATGATATACTCCATTACCATAGGCCCAAAAAGCAGCAGGGCCCATCAGTCATAGACTGGAACCTTCAAAACTGTGAACCATCTCTCCTTATAAGTAGATTACCTCAGATATTTATTAGTGTGAGGGAAACCAACTATATACCAGAGGTCTGTGTACATATATCTGTGTATGGAGGAGTTGGAGCCCAGAATATAGTTATGAATATTAGCATAGTCTGTACATATATTCTACTGCAGTTTCCTTATTCCATAAAACTAGGATACATTTCCAAATCATCACAAAAAATATACCTTGAACTTTTGTTTCTATTTGCCCATTTTTTGTTAAATGTTATATTATAAAAGAAATGCATATAGGTGATGCAGAGAATCAGAATAGTACAAAAGAGCCCAAAATGAAATATATACCCTTCTGTTTACATCCCTAATCCTACCCCTGAAGAAACCACTACCAAGAGTCCTTCTTTTCTCTATTATGTTTTATTACTTTATTATAATAGTCCCTAAATTATGATATATCCTCTTCAAACAACCAGAATCCCTTTCCCTTACCCTTGTCTTCCTTCTCTCCCTCTGCCCTCCTTCTCATAAAATATGAGCACTTTGCACTGTATCCTCCTACATTTGTTGTAGGATTTTAGTACATAACTTATATCAGATAAAGTTTTCTTCTGTTCTAATTTACTAAGTGTTATTATAATGACAATGAATTAAATTTTTATCAAATTTACTGTATCTATTAAGATAACTGCATTATTTTTCTGATTTCAATTGTTAATCACACAAATTGATATTCTATATTATATCAACATTGTGATCCTTGAATAATTACAATTCGTCATCATACCAAGCCATTCCTTTTCTTAGTGCTTGTCACCATAAATTTAAATCCCTTGATGAACTTAAACAGCCTCCAGACCAGCAAGCTCACTTCATTGAGCATTAATGCATGCACAAATAGATCCTGTCCTAGCTCTCTAAAGAGCTATGGAGGGACTACAATGACCATCCACAGAGATAAAAAGATCCAGGTGATTGGAGAATACTACAAAGGGCAGTTAATTGTCAAGTTCAATTTACAGAAAGTAATTTATCATGTATATGGATATGTCATGTACATGCTGCATACACAGCATGAGAATACCAGGTTTATTTTCCATGTGGACATTCCCCAGAGCACAGGGATAATCAGCATGCTTAAACCCCAAAGACATTCTTGAACACAAAGAAAACCTCAATAAGTTAGAAAAAAGAAAGGCAAATCAGAACTTAATGAGAAAATGCAGGAATGAAGATAATCTGTGCATCCAAGGTTGAACTAGATTTTCAGCCTTTTGTATATTCCTTTGGAATTTTCACCAATGTTTTCCTGGAATGTCCTCTTGTTCTGTCATTTATGGAGCTCTCTAAGCTGTATTGAAGTATTTTGTTGTTGTTGTTGTTTTTAATTTTTTTTAAATTGTTGATGGACCTTTACTTTATTTATTAATTTATTTTTATGTGGTGCTGAGAATTGAACCCAGTGCCTCATGCATGCTAGGCAAGTGCTCTACCACTGAGCCACAACCCCAGTCCTGAAGTTTTTATTAATAATATCAAAAGTAGAAGATTGACATTTTCCTAGCTAAAAACAGTCCTGAACAATTGATTGACCAAACAACCAATCATTCTGTCTGTACACCTGTCTATCTATTGGATATTTGCCTAAATAATTTTACATCAGAATTGTTGTATTTATTTTATTAATGGATGAGATGTCTACAATTTTTTCTTAGTCTACCTTTGATTTTCTTACCAAATTTTTTAAGCCTCACTAAATGATATGTTTATGCACTGAGATAATTTTAGAATGTTTGAAATTATTAATTATTGAGCATTTGATAGAATTTACTGTTAAGCCATTAGGATTGGGCAATTTTCTTGTAGGAAGATTTTGAACTACTGAATTAACATCTTTAAAGATTTTAGAATTTTCAGTGATATATTTCTTCTTAAAGTTTGAGCAAGTTATGCTTTCTTACTCATCTACTTCACTCCTTTCTTTTCATGTTTAATAACTAAAGCATCTATTATATACCTTCTATTTCTGATATATATGTATATCACTATATAGATATAGATATAGATATAGATGTAGATATTTTTTCTTCTCAATTCTTCTATTCATCCTATCAACTATTTGGAATTTTTTTTAATTTTGAGAGAAAATCAACATTTGATTTTTGTTCATCCTTTCTATAATATGATCATTTGGATGTTTTATTAATACAATCTTTTATATTTTATTGTTCACTTATTTCTTGATTTTATTATTTTGGCCCTTTCCTAGATTTTTATATTTTATATGTAGCTCAGTGATGTTCACCTTCTTATGTTCTAACTTAACTATTTACCATAAGTTTCCCTCAAAAGTTGTCTTCTTCAATACTCCACAAGCATTGATAGATAATACTTTCATTATTATTAAATTCTATGTATTTTAATTTTCCATATCATTTCTTATTTGACTCAAGTGCATTTTAGAAGTGTATCCCATAATTTCCAAAAATGTTTCACATTTTCTATACATGATGTTGTTTGTATTTCTAAATTAACTGCTTTATGATCAGATAACTCAGCTTATATAAAACCTTAATCTTTTGAAATTTGTTATGATTAGGCTTTGTGGTCATGAGTAAGCCAGTATTTATGAATCCTCCATATGTGTTTGCAAATAATATGTGCCTTATCCTTGAAGTATATATGTGTACCATCTCCTGCTTATTCCTAGAATCTTACTATTATTTTCTGCTTAATATAAGAAGTATGTAGAGAGTCAAAATGTTTTAATGTGATACAAGATTTGTCCATTTCTCCTTTTAATTATATCAACTTTTTCATTGCATTTTAAAGGTTCTATTACTAACTGCTTACAATCTTAAAAGTATTAATCTTCCTTTAAAATTTTAGTTTTAGCTATCACTAATTATATAGTTATGATCTTTACTTTTAGAAAAATTTTGAAAATATGTACATATATATGTATATATTTTAGTTGTAGTTGGACACAATACCTTTATATATTTAATTATTTATTTTTATATGGCACTGAGGATCAAACCCAGTGCCTTGCTTGTGCTAGGTGAGTACTCTACCGCTGAGCCACAACACCAGCCCCTATCTTTAGAAATTTTTACAGCAAAATTAATTTTGTCTGACTTAGTAAATCTACATAGATTTATTTTGTTATTTGCCTGGTAAAAACATTTCCACCCTACTAATTTCCTTTGTTTCCTTCTTTTATGTTTTATACATAATAAAGTTTATGTCACATATCTTCTCATTTTTTACTTGATACACATGTTACATATATAGCTCATTTCTTTATTTTTATACATAATAAAATATGTACATCACATATATATTATAAAATTAATGAACAAATGAACCCCTGAGAACTTACCAACCAACCCATAAAATTGAACATTGTCAGTAATATCTGCCTCCTTATATGTTCCATTCCTATTCTATCAATCTGTTCACCAGCCTAGAAGGTAACCATCACCCCTAATTTATGATTGCTGTTCTCTAGCTATTTTTTAAGTATTTGTTCTTTTCAGTACCCATGGAAGTAGAATGTTTCTTGACATGTTATACTTACATGGAGTGTAACTTATTCTAATTAGAGTCCCATTCTTGTGGTTGTACTTGATGTGGAGTTTCACTGACTGGTATTGTATTCATAAATGAACATAGGAAAGTTATATCTGATTCATTCTGCTGTCTTTAGCTTTTTTATGACTTCAGAACATTTATATGTATGATTAAATATTATATTGAGTAGGATTTCTTGTCTATAGCTTTGTAAAAGTGCCATTAACCATTTTGAAATCAGCTGGTCATTATTGTGTAAAATAGTGAAAGTGAGGATTTGAATACCTGATATCTTAGTAATTTTACTCTTAGATATATGGCATATAAAATTGTCTCAATAAAATTTCTATATTCTATGTTTTATATGTGTCTCATATACATAACAAGTGACTATATTTTTATCTAATAGTATAAACTTTGTCTTTTAAATTTGAATGTACTTGCTTTTCATAGTTGAATGTATTTCTACCATTTTAATTTTATATGTTCAGCATTTGGGGGGTTGCTGCTTCTCCTTTTTCTTTCTTTGATTTGCTGAATATACTTATTTATCATTTTTACTTCATTTGGAACACATGCCATTATTATTATGGACTTATTTTGTCTTTTGTAAATATCATTGTTTTATAGAGGCAAGGCTTAATCAGACTTGTTCACCTATTTATACCTTCTTTGTTTAGTAATCTTAATGGCATATCATAACTTCCTTCTGGGATTACTTTCCTCCTTCTTTTTAGTGTTTTTATTAGTGCAATAATGACATAATTATACAAACATGTAATATAATTTGTTCATCTTATTCCACAGTGCTTCTTCTTTCCCTCCCTTCTTCCCTCCCACTCTTTTCCTTCCTTTATTCTACTGACTTTCCTCTTTCTTGATGCATATCCTTTAGAATTTCTCTTAAAAAGAAACCATTGATGGCAAAATTTCTATTTGTCTGACATTAACCTTTTTATTCATTCTTAAAAATGTGTTTACTGAATGGGCATTCTTGACAGTTTCTTCTCTGAATACTTCAAATATAATGTTTTATTTATTTCTGGTTACTATTACTGTTGTTGATAAATCAATTATTATCCTATTGATGGTTTATTCTGGCTGCTTTCAAAATATTATCCTTGTCTTTGATCTTCTGCAGTTTTATGATGCTTTATTTACTGCACACTTCTTTGTATTCATCCCTGAGATTCACTGGACTTCTGAAATCTAAGAACTGTTGTCTTTAATTTCTGGGAAATGATTATCTGTTATCTTTTCAAATATTCTGTTTCATAAATCTGTCTTTTCTCCTTCTAGAACACCAAGTAGAAATATGATAGGTCCTGTCATATATGCTGTGTATTTTTATGTATTTTCCATATTTTTGTCTTTCCGTGCTTATCCCTCAATTGTATCTTCATGTATGTCATCTTATTATCTAATTCTCTCTTCAAATTTTCTTAAGCTAAATTCTATTTCATATTTAATTGTAATGTTACAATTATATTTGCTTCTTTTTCTAATATTCTGTCATTTTAGAACTAAAGTTCCTTGATCATAACTCATATTTCCACATAGGTTTTGAAACTTCATTTTGCATTCTCTCCCCTGCTCACCAGTAGGTTCTGAATACTGCCCAGAATCATCAGGATTGGTCAAATGGTCTTAGTGCTACATTGCCCCACTTTCCCTTTCAAGCTCTGCCTTTCATTTATTTCTGAAAAGCTAGAGAGCACTCTCTTTCCAGCTCATAAAGATATATATATATATAAAGACTTTTGTTTGTTTATTTTAGCCAACATCTTGTTTACAGTGATAACGTCTAACCTTCTTCATTCCTGAATGTAACAGTCCTCTTTGATTTGTTTGCTGTTTTGTTTTTTCATGTAGTATTAATATTTATCCAAGATCCTGAGTTCTTGTAAGTTTCAAAGTCCTTAGTTTACTCTTTGATTGCTAATTTATCTAGGTGTAGAACTATAAGTTTATTTTAACTCTCAGAATGTTGAGACCTTGTTGCATAACCTTCTACCTTCTAGTAATACCTATGTAAAGTCGGATTCTTGTCTGATTCATGTATCTCTGAATATAAATTAACCATCTTTGTGTCTGTCAGATATTTCCCCTTCTCTCCCTCTGTCCCTCTCTGTGATTCTTGTTCCATATATCTCTGAAAGCACTGATAACCTTTTATTTTTTTCATTGTGGTTATAAAATATAACCAGACCAAGTGAAAGTGTAAAGCTTTTTGCATGTTTTCTATCTGTAATCAGAGGACATATTTAGTCTAAGAACATATATCGAGATTAGGGAAATTTTCTTCTACTATTTCATTTATTATATTAATTTCCAATGTCTTAAACTCATTTTACTAGAATGTTGGACTTCTTAGATTGATCATTTGTTTTTTTCTTTCTATCATATTTTCATTTTTTCCATTTGATTTTTTTAATCTCAAATATATACTTATGTATGCTAAAAAAAATCTCTTAGGTTAAAATAGAACATCTAGGTGAGCATTTCTACTTACCTCACATGCTACAAAGTGCTCATCTTCACCACAGCAAACATTTCCTTACTGATAATACACACAGGATAAATCCCTGGTTACTTTTGAGATATACGCTGGCTCAACCAATTATAATTTGTAGTTTAAAATATTTTAAATAAAATAAAATAAAATATTTTAAATAGTAAAATCATAGAAAAGTAAGTATATTTTAATATCACAATATTGAATTCTCCTGTTCAATTAAATAATAAAAACATATTAATCTAATTCTGATGTGATATGCACAGAAGTAAATAAAGCCCATATTATTAAGAGCCAGGAAAAGAGTTGTGAAGTAGAAGTTGGAGAAAGCAGAGAATCATCTTCAGTAGATATTTGGACACCAGTGAAGCTAATTGTTTAAAATTATACTGTGAAAATTCTGATTTTGAGTATTGCAGCCTCCATGTACCAATATGTAACATGACTATTACTATGAACCACAACAATTAAAAATTAATTGACTATTGAATAACAGATTCATGTTCCAAATTTTTAAACCCAAGGGACACATGGGGCTCAGATTATGCTCCATAGCTTTCTGCTGAGTCCAAAATTCCTTTTTTCCTGCTTAATAAAATGCAGAGTGAAGTTTGTGGTTTTCTGGAATATGACATAAGTCATTGTATTTCCTTTATTCTTCTGTAATTTAGAATATTTTCCAGATTTTACTATCTAGGCCAAGAAATCTTATGCCAGAGTGCAAATTACTACAATGAAATCTAGATTTTTTTAAAAAAATTTTTAACTTCTATGTTATTTTAATGAAAATAATCTTTAAATAAGGAAAAAATCTTAATTTGTTCTAATTGTAAAAATATTACATGCACACTGTACAAAATTCAAACAACATAAAAAAGTATAAGAAAACAAAATTATTTGAAAATCCAGAGACAAGCTCTATAGAATGGTTTTTAAATCATATGTGAAGAAAACTATTAACACATGTTACAAATGCATATCTTACCAAACTTCTCTATCTGTGTTTTAATAATAAAACATAATTATTCATGTTTGTGGTTTCTACTAGGGTCCTAAAAGCAAACCAAACTCTTTAAAATAATATTTCCTTGATGCCCCTAACCTTAAGACTAGTTTAAGATCTAATGTTATTTCATTAATTTCTTTATTCATCTACTGATGCCTCTTCATTTATGCTTTTATTCAGCTATTTGAAAACCACTTTTAACATGCATATGGCTCAGATTTTACATAGGCTTCAATGAATTTTTTGATTGTCATTTTATTACTTTATCAGGGCATACAAAGATAATACCACCTGATGATCTCATTGGGACAGTCTTGTACCTCACCCATTCTTAATGTATATCTGTCTTTCCATTCATATCTTCCCTACACTTGCATAACATGTTTATATTATGTAAATATGTTTGCTTATTTTCTTCAGTGGTCAGGTTTTAGTCAAATAAAAATTAATACAGAATAAAATGACTATTGTTGGCTCTGAGGGAAAATAAAACTATTGTAACATTTTCTTCCACAGGGTTTAAGTAGTACTGTTCCACAAAATAACAGATTTGGGAAATAAAGTTATTAAAAAACGTAATTCATGATCTTTTTAAATCTGCCACATTGATGAGATATTGTGAACACACAGGTATGGTTTCTTTTCCCATTGGTTAAATGTGACTGGAGTATATGGTTATCTTGGGAACTTGTCTTCACTTTTGTAACATTTGTTACTTTGTTTTTAGCCCAGGTTACTCTTCTCTATGTGTAACTACACTTAATTTTCACATAGCTCTATTGAATCTGAAGGAAAAATTATAGAAAATTCTACGAAAGTTAATTCTGAATAATACAAGTCTCCTATAGGTTTTTTCATCTATTTGTTTGGAACCAGAAGATTCTGCTTTTCCAAATAATTTATTGCTTTAGACATATGCATGACTAACTAGACTATGTATGAAATAGAATGTTAACCATGGGTAACCTTGAATATTGCCCTTTTCCTTTCTTGCCCCTTTTATTCATTGTGATTTTGTCATATCTCATCATTTAAATATTTTTGGTCTACCTCTTCAACAGAGAAAATATCTGATGAAAGAAGAGAAGAAAAAAATTCAAAGAAAAAACTAAAACGGTGTGTGGGGGGGTCCAGAGTCAAAATAAACAGACACATAAAGGGCACTAGCAACAAATAACTGCTTGCCATATTGAGACACTGTGGGAGATTCCCACGTTGCCCAGAAATGCTATTAAATTCACACTGCCTGATTTTATTCTATTCTCTTAGGATTTACAGCTATTGCCGAAAGCCACTTGAAGTTTTTCCAGGCTATGCTCCACCTTCTCTTCCATATTTTTAAAGTTCCCAAGGGCCATTGAAAGGGGTTAATGAGAAAGGATGTAGAATTTGTTCCATTTACACCTAGGGTAAAATAATTGTGTCTGAGGAACTGTTTAGTATCTATGTGAAGGAATAAAGATCTAAGAATTTTCTTAAGGACCATTTGTTCCAATGATTTTACAAATATCTTCACTTAAACTATTAAAATAGAAAGAATGATCAATTTTGTAACTAGAAGATAGAACATTCAATTTTTAAGTGTATAAATACATTTACATTCCAATTCTATTCGTAAGAGCTGCTTTTAGCTGAAAGAAATAATTTCACCCCCAAAATGTTCAGAGGACATGGTAGTAAGTAGTATCGCTAAAGAAACCCCTCCCTGCCATTAAAGATCTAGACTCTTTCTCTTTTTGTGCTCCACCATCTTGGGTGTATTGGCCTTAGATCTTTAAAAATGTTAAATTGTGATAGCAAGGGATTTCTACAGCCCCAGTAGTGGAATTCAAGAAGAAGTAAAACAATAATAAAGACACACCTGTCCCTTTTATCAGAAAAGCAAAATTTTTCTAAAAGGGTACTATTATAGAACCCCTTACATTTCATTGCTAGAATTTGAATCATGTGGTCACTTATAGTTTCAGGGGTGTTGGTAAGCTGGTTTTCTGATATTCTTATCTTTTAGAATGGAACAAAGAAAGAGGTGGAGAGTTGGGATGGGCACTGAGCCAGACAACCAGAAAGCACACGAGTGTCTGCCACAAAAGCTATTTTAATGAATTCTTGTCTAATATGCATAGGTATATGACTCTAGAATATAAATTCATGAAATATATATTATGGGAGAAAACTTCCTATGATTCCTTACATAATAAACTATTCTTCCTACATATAAATTCTCAGGTTGGCTACTAGAGGGAAAATAACCATGGATTAAAAGTGACTTACAGTAAATATTGATCTTTTTATTAAAGAAAAAATAAAAGAGGAAAAGATATTTTGAGACAATTGCTGGGTTCATTTCATTATTAACTTAAAAATGAGCCAAATAAACTTTTTCCTGAAAAAATTCAAGTTAAAACAGAAAAGTCACTGTTTGAAAAACAATGTGGCAAATAGAGATTTGAGAAATTAAATGAATGTCATTGGAATCTATAAATCATTAGGTTTCTAATGAGGATGCTTCTGACAAACAATTAATCAAGCTTCAATGGTTTGGATGAATCATTCTTATTCTTTGACTTTGTTCCTTATGAGGCATATTCTTTTTTAATTGCAGACTGAATACATTTCAAATGATGTTAATAATAATTATTGATGAGGAAATTGCACAGGATTGTGAAATTTGGCTTCACTTGGAGAAGAAAAGTCAAACAATTGAGAAATTAAATTCATTCTAATCAATTGAGCTTCTGGAAATTCATCTTAAAATAACATTGTGGAATCTAATTTAATTTCTACATATTGAGTGCTAATACAACCATGGGCCAAGGATTTAGCATCATAGATTAATATTTGAAGTTAGAGAAGAATTTAGAAATGATTTTTTTCACCTAAGATCATATGATGGAAATAAATGAGGTTTAAAATGAACTCCTTTAAGTCTTCAAATAAACTACCTTGAGGTAGAAGAGATTAAATGACTTGATCAAGATAGTATAACTTGATAAATCAAAAGCTGGAACCAAAGTGCCTCAGCTCTTATTCATTATTCAGTCATATGATTTTATATTTTTTTCTGTAAATTATGGTCATATCACTATTCATTTGCTACTTTACTTACTATTCAGAAAACTGAGAGAAGAGAGGGGTGGTGACACATGCCTGTAATCCCAGTGGCTCTGGAGGCTGAGACAAGAGGATCACAAGTTCAAAGCCAGTCTCAGCAACTTAGCAAGGTCTTAAATTAATTAAGACCCTATCTCTAAATAAAACATAAATAGGCTTAGGGATGTGGTTCTGTGGATAAGCACCGCTAGGTTTAATCCCCTGTGACAAAAAAAAAAAAAAGAAAAGAAAACTGATAGAAATAAAAAGTCATGAGTCAGCCAAAAATTTTCAGTGATGTTAGTTTCTGGGAGATATAATCTTAAGGAATCTGTATATTAATGTTTGCGGATCAAAGAAGCAGTAATTCATGTAGTTGAAAATAATAAAATCTTGGAATTAAAGGGAAAAAGTCAAGTACCTTATCAAAATAAGAAAACAGAATGCTGGTTGTCCTTCTGAACAGAATGGAGAGTCATTGGACTCTCCATTATATTTTCTGGGATCAAAGATTTCTTGTTAGGCTAAAAATCGTTCTCATTTTTCCCAGCAGAAATATAACTTAATACTGGATAATAGCAATGGCTAATATTTTGTAAGCTCTTTACTTGTATCTAGAATTGCATCTCATATTTTAAAGGTTGTTTCTTGTTGATATTCACAACTATCCTATGTTGTCATTAAAGGTGATCACAGATGCTTATTTTCTGGAAAATGAGAGGATTGTTGTTTTTTTTTCCCTCAATTCCCTTGGAGTTAGGTATGTTCATGTCTTGCTTTTAGTCAATAAAATTTGAGTGTAAGCGATGACTGTCATATCTCTGTGTTAGTGTTTAAGAGCGTATTGCAGCAGGGCATGATGGCGTATGCTTGTAATCCCAGAAACTCAGGAGGCTGAGGCAGGAGAATCTCAAGTTTGAGACCAGTCTCAGCAACTTAGCAAGGCCTTTTCTCAAAAAAAAAAATTAAAAATGGGGCAAAGGGGCTGGGATTATAGTGTTAGAGCACTTGCCTCACACATGTGAGGCACTGGGTTCTATCCTTAGCACCAAATAAAAATAAATGAATAAAGTACAGATATTGTGTCCATCTTTAAAAAATAATCTTTAAAAAACTGTGGGTCAAAAAGGGTTGGACATGTAGGTCAATGGTAAAGCACTGCTTAGTTCAAGCCCCAGTACCACATCTACATGCAACAAAACTGCCAGTGTGCAATTCATCAGCATTTCTCTGTCCTCTGCTGTTATAACTAGAAATGATCCACAGAGTGGTACCTTATTAGCTTGCATCTTAGATTGAGAATCACTAGAGCATAGGTTTTAGCTGCTTTGCAATGGAAATACAAGGCAATTAAGAAATAAACTTGGAATTAAGCTACTGAGATTTTGAGGACTATTTATTACTGTCCATTCTGACTGACTCATGTCATTATTATTACTATCTTTTTCAGTTTACAAAGGAAGAAAATGAAAATAATCAAATTTTGCATTATGTCAGCACTAGTTAAGTAGAACCAGGATTCAGACCAAGCAGTCTGACACCAGAGCTCATGTGGTTCACCAATTTATATTGCTGTGATACACTTGCTGTGAAGAAGGAATGCCCAGTAATACAATGCCCTGTAATTTATTTGTAAGCATGAAAAGGTGATTATTACTTTTAATTCACTTAAATGTTACTTGTATTTCACATTTACAAACCATTTACACATGTATAAAATCTATTCCTTATTACTTCAGCAGTGTATGACTGAATGTTGTTACCCTCAGGGGGGGAAAAAAAGTATGGATTAGTCATCAATGCCTATCTCTAGGGATCAGTTGCAAATATCCCTGTACTAGCCTGCTTAGATTCCAATAACAAAATACCACAGACTGAGGGCTTAAGTAATTCAGAATTTATTTTTGCACATTTCTGGAGACAAGGAAATCCAAGATCAAAGTACTGGTCAATTTGATTTCTGATGAGGGTTCTCTTCTTGGCCTACAGTCATTTTCTCACTGTGTCCTTAATGGCAGAGAGAAAGGAGAGAGAGAGAGAGAGAGAGAGAGAGAGAGAGAGAGAGAAGGAGCACATATACACTGGTATCTTCCTCTTCTTATAAGCATAGCAGCCCTATAAGTTTCAGGCCCCAACCTTATGACCTCATTTATCATATCATAGACCCTATCGCTAAATAGGTGAAATTGAGGATTAGTGCATTAATATACAAATTTGGAGGAGTGGGCACAATTAATCAGTCTGTAGCAATCTCCTAGGAATCCTGAGAAATATAAGAAAACTTTAATAATTGCTCCCATCTATTTTCCAGTGATTCATTTCTCTTTACATGGAATTGGAAAGAAATTCTA
This sequence comes from Marmota marmota marmota, assembly GCF_001458135.2. Taxonomy (NCBI): domain Eukaryota; kingdom Metazoa; phylum Chordata; class Mammalia; order Rodentia; family Sciuridae; genus Marmota; species Marmota marmota. Next base: position 11,833,885 of record NW_026000249.1, on the reverse strand, counting down.
ATTAAAAGTTTTTCATTCATTCACTTACTTAATATATACTACTTGAGCAGCTATTGTATGCCAGATTATTCTAGAAAATGGGGTATAGCAATAGAAAAAAATCAAATTTCTTTCTTACATTTAACATATTCTATGGGATAGAATCAGATATAAGAGTATATTATGTATCATATTATGCTCAAGTATAATATGTTAATACAACCCAAAAAAGAAAAGTCAATTTGTAGAGATTGATAGGGTGTGGAAGTGCTAGTTTTTTAATGATAGTCTGATAAATTCTCTAACACTAGGTTACTTTTAGGCAAAGACCAAAATTTGTAGCTTTAACATCAACAGCTATTAAAACTGAAAAGATAATGAAGAAATGCATTTCCAGATTCCTTCATTTTACAGAAGTATAAGCTAGGATCTAGAACAGAGGTTGGCAAACATTGTCTTTAAAGGACCAGGTAGTAAATATTTTCAGTTTTACAACTGAAAATGTCTAGCAAAACTCCTCAACTCTGCTCTTGTATCCATAAAGAGCCAAAGGTAGACAAAGTATGGCTATATTCCAATATAACTGTATTTACAATAATAAGCAGTGGATCAGATTTGTACTCTGAGTTGTAATTTATCTACCCTGATCTAAAATAATGAAATTACTTTCCCAAGGTCACACATTTCATGGCTGATGGCAGGAAAGGACAAACATGCTCCTTTTGTTGCTGAAAACAACAAAGGTATCTTTAAAATAATGTGTCAGGGGTGAAAAAAATTACACACTTCTGTCACCTGAATTTATGTTAAGGTGGAGACTATATTTGTTTAGAACAGGTTGTAAAGAAATGATGATACCTTGAGCTCCAGGTTTAACAGGAAGTAATGAAATAAGAGGGATTGTTCAATGGCTCTACATTAGAAATGAACAGAAATGGGGGCGGGGGGGGCAGCAGAGAAGAAAAAAGGAAAGTAGGGAATAGCCAATAAACAGATCGTGGTGACAAAGGCATTTTAAGAAAAACACAACCCAATCAATTTATAATGGGCTGAATTGTTACAATGCAAACTTCTTATTGTCTTCCAAAATTAAGTAAACTCTGATGTACAAATCAAAAACCATTTATGAATGGGCTTTTGAAGATGTGTGTGTGTATGTGGGAGTAGGAGGAATTAAGTAAGGAAGCTGAGTTTCTTGTCTGGGCCAATTCTTTTGTGTGTGTGGCATTTAATTAAATACCAACCTTCTATAGTGCAACCATCTGCTTTCTCTATTCCTGTAGTTAAATGCTGCCAGGGAAAGTCCTGTTAACAGAGCATATTGGTCTAGTTATAAATAGAAAAACATCTCCAACTTCAAAGGGGCCTTCAAGAGTACCCACAGACTCCCATACTCTTTGCAATAGCTATTTGAAACTTTCTCCATTTTACTCCAAACATCAAGATTTATCCTCCATCTCTCCATTTACTAGAGAATAACCTGCATTTTATAAGTACAGAGAAGGCATCAGATGGTAACATATATCTTCCTCAACCTCCCAACATAACAATAAAGGAACTTCTAACCTGCATTATCCTCTTCCTTTCTGTGAAAAGAAAGGCTGTCTCTCTTTTACATTCTGCTATTTCATAAACTGTACACTATTTATTATGCTTTATCACTCTCATTCCAAACTCTCTCATGGGAACTGAATTGTTCACATCAAGGCTTAAGTTATTGCTACTTTTTAAAAGCCTTTGTCCCATGTGCCACTGCCATCTACTGTCTTCTCCCTCTTCTTCATCTTTTGGCTTCTTAAAAGAAGCTTTAGGAAAATTGTCATTTCCAAATCCCCCCTCACACCTAAGCCCACTCTAATCTGAACTTTTCCCCATCACTGTCATGTCACTAAATCCAATGGACAATTTAAGTCCTTTATTTGAGATCTCCACATCATTTCATATTTTTGAACATTTGCTTTTCAAAAAAAATTAATGCATGGGCTTGTAAGTCATTGCCTGTTTTCTTCCCCTCCCCTCTGACTTCTGACTGCCTTATTTTCAGTTTCATAGTCCTCTATTCCCTAGTCTTCCAATGTTTTAGTTTCTCCAAGCTGAAACTTTAGCTCTTTTCTTCTTTGTCTATATTCTCTTACTAAGTGGTCTTATTCAGAGTTTCAGTTAGCACCCATCATCTGATAACTCAACATTTTGTTTCTACAGAATAAAACTCTCCTTGGAACTTCATACCATAATTTATAATGACTATTAAACACATCAGTAAAGATATGACAAATCTATATCAAAAATCAAATTTGTGATCTCCTTTCTGAATCTTCTTACATTGTGGAATGAATTGTGCCACCACCAACCACATATAGAAGGAAGAAACTTAGCACTAATTCATAGCTCTTCCCTAAACTTCAACTCTCATATACAATTCATCACAAAGTTATCAGTTTTACTTTCTAAATATATGTTGAATTTTCCAAAGCTTTTCATGTCTCCTGCCATCCACCCTAAACTAAGCTATCTCCAACCCTCCAGGGGTGGACTACTGCAATGGATTCCTAATTTCTACCTAAACACGTGGACTCTCCATCAACTCATTCTCCAAATTGGAGTATCTAGGGTGTTATTTCAAATACAATCCATAACATGGCCTTCAGTTTCTCATATGACCCTGCCAATTTCTCCAACATCAGATCATGCCCAATGACCTGCTTTTGTGATTTCCTTCCCACCACAGGATCTTGCATATCATAGTTTCCTGGGCATGGAATTCTTTTATCCTCTTCTTTAGCTTAGTTAAATCCAAATATTCTTTTGGATCACAAAATAATGACTTTTTCATGGAAATTTTCTGTAACTTTCTAGAATATATATACATACATATATATGTATATACATATACATACTTTTAATCATATTTAATATTTTAATTATACTCTTAGTAGACATTGCTTGGAGGTAGGAATCAAAATAAATGTTGATGTTTAAATGTGCCAAGATAATAAGGATGATAAATTTTAATTTTGTAAACTAAATATGTTTGTATCATATATCATAGCACTTATCATTCATAATATATTTGTGTCATTAATAAATGTCTCTGTCCCATACTAACCTGCAATTTCCCTACAATCAGTCTAGTTTCTCATATATAATGTGACCTAACAAATAATAGACCCTCAAATAATTTATAAATAAATGAATGAGTGATGCTGTGTAAAATATACCAGATGGTAAAACACTGTATACAAAGTACTAATTCATAATAAACAGGAGAATAGAGTTGGAGGTGACCATGAGATTATGACCTCTCTGGGAATATGTAGAAATATTGGAAATGGTATTGAAGTTTATATAAGACATGAAATTGAGAATTAAACTTCTCTAGGTTATAGCTGACATCTGGATTGTAGTAAAAATTTATCCAGCATGTGCAGAGTGTGACTCAAATGTAGAATCGAGAAGTGTTGAAAAGCATTTTTAACTTGGTGGTGTTACATGGGACCACTAATGGGGAACAAAATGAGTTTTGGACTAATCTCTGCAGTGGCAAACAAGTACTTCACCTGCCAAATGACTTGACAATTTCATGAATTTTTCCATAGCATTCACCTCACTCTGATATTTTATAAGGATAGATTTTTTTCAAAAGTATGTCTCATTAAAAAATAAAGAGTTAATTAGTATGTATTATCCAGTAAGGTCCAAATCCAATTTTTACTGGTGTTATCTCACAGAAGGACATCACACCTGCTATATTAAGACCCAGTCATGCTGAGTAAAGTCTACTTAAACAAGTCTTAATACTCTTTTTTTTTTGGCTGTGAGTTATCATTGCAGTCATGGAACATATCATATTTTACATCTTGTGTTTTATAGGCATTAGATAAAGTTTTGATTCAAGGTATTAATCCAAGTCCTTCATCAATTCTCCAGCAAGCAACCAATGTTTCATGACTTAGTTCCCCCAATTAATCATTTTCCTTTTTGACTCAGATTGCTCACAGCTGTAATCAAACATTGGCATAGCTCCTAAGAAGGAGGAGTATACAAAAGCTGTTATTGGGAAAATAATAGAAGTTGTCATCTAACCTATGTTTGGTTACAAAAAGTTTGCAAACTTAGAAAATGCTGGCTGTTGGGCTAGTGAAAGAGGGATCATTGGGAAAGAAACTCATTATTTAGATTTGTATAGTATTTTCCCCCAGATTTGGAATCTACCACTTGAACTATTAATCATTTTTTTAAATTTTTATTTTTTAGTTGTTTATAGACCTTTTATTTATTTATATGTGCTGCTGAGAATCGAACCCAGTGCCTCACACATGCTAGGCAAGTGCGCTACTGCTGAGCCGCAGCCCCAGCCCCACTATTAATCATTTTTAGATGCATATATACTTTAATAATCACTCTTTGAGGGAAAACTTAGGTAGACAAAATTCAGGGAATTGACAGAAAAACATTCTTTTATATAATTAATGTACAAATTGTTTAAAGGCCTCTGAAACAAAGGTGATATACATTTCTATCTTGTCTTTTGATAGTCTTTAGGAACAAAAGTAAAAAATGTTTTTCCTCCCATTGACTTTATGTTCTCTGTATAAAGTAAATATTAAGATAATCTGTTAACATATTAGAATCAAAGAAATTTGGGACTTATTCCTTAACTAGATACTATTTTAAGCTGATGGCTCAAGAAATTCATAAATTTTCCAGATCTCTGAGTCTCAGATGAGTTTAGTAGTTTCCCCATATTCATACAGCTAGTGATTACAAAGCTGAGTTTCAAACCCCAGTAAATACATTCTAGATTTCAACCCTTTATCCAGTTTCTCAGTCACCTTCTTATTTTGATTCATATGTTGGAAGGATTTAAATATAATTTAAACAAAAACAAAACATAAGTCATCAATATGGGTAGAGGTACTGTCCATAGTAAGGTGACTTACTCTGCATAAAGCCAGATGTTTTATGAAATAATTTAATTATTAAAGGAGAACTTCACATAACTCAGAAGTCAATTCTTCAGAGCTTTAAATTCTATAGATTGCCATTTTACATTCTAGACACATTAGTTTTATACAGTAAGGGTATACAAATCCTGTGTTTGCAAAAGTATGGAGAGACAGGCATTCTCAGCTAGAGCTGGTGATAGGTATTCCAAGAATATCAATAGACAGATAAGAATGAAGTTAATTGACTTTTTATGTAAATAATTTTCTTCTTTCATTCAAAAATATTCTTTAAAATTCATTGCCACAGATTTTAAGTCTAACATATCTCCAAGATTATATCAATTATATCATTAAATTGCTTAAAGTTAGGTAGGCAATATGCATTAATGCTCTTTCCCTCAAAGAAGCTTCCATACTCACTAAAGCCAGGTGCTGGTATAGAAGTCTTTTGAGAACAGAGAGCTTGTATTTGTGTCACTAGAAAACTGACTTTGGAAATTTTCAGTATATTTATAAATTATTCTTCCACGAGTTATAAATGTAAAAGAAGTGGGGAATACTCACCCTGTCTTAAGGAATTGGTCTAGATCAATTTAAGATTTTTTGTTTTTTGTTTTGATACCGAAGATTGAACCCAGGAGTGCTTAATCACTGAGCCACATCTCCAGCCCTTCTTTATATTTAATTTAGAGGCAGTCTCAGCAACTTATCAACTTAAATACCTTGATAAGTTGCTGAGACTGTCTTTAAACTTTCAATCCTCCTCCCTCAGACTCAAAAGCCACTGGGATTACATGCTTGTGCCAGAGCTCCTGGTTAGATCAATTTAAGTTCTATTCGTACTTTCCTCAGAATTATTTTTTCTGAAAAGTATGGTAGAGATATAATATAAATCTATAAAATTTTCTATCAATAAAGTAACAAAAATAAATAAAGCATACTTTTTAAATCTTTGAAAATATATGAATGAGTTAGCAAAAAAATAAGGGAAAATCCTCAGAGGTCAAATGTAAAGTAAAATAATGACTCTAGATAAACAACCTCTCAAACCAGTGATCTTCCTGGTATGAAGAAATATGCCTCATAAAAGAAGACAGAAAGGGAACTATCCTGCCTCTAAATTTTTGAACTCAATAAAGAGAGGGTAAAAAAATCTCCCCTAAGATATGTTTGGAGTCCTAGTTCATATTTTCTGATTGGTCAATATGTTAGTTATATGTTATATGTATCATATATATATAACAACATTAGCATTGTCCTGGTAGGAATGAACACAGGTACCTGGAAGAAAAACTACTCCCCAGAAGAATATAATTTCTAACCAGTTGTTAAAGTAGTACCTTAGAAAATGTTCATACACATTTGAACTTGCATAAAAATATATTAAAAACCCACAAGAAAGTAAGGCATCATTAATGAAATTTAGGAGAATTTACAATAACCAGGGTCTAAGAACATAAATGGAAGTACACAAATCCTATTTCAAATTTGCTCCTTTCTCTTTAGCCAAAACCAGTTACATGAACTGACCCAGAGTCACTATGGGTATACACTACTAAAATTGTTCATCTCTACCAGAAATCAAGGAAAGAGACATTATAAAATTTTATCATAAAATTTATCATAAATATATAGACTTTAAAATCAAATACTTGTATTCTGTATTTTACGAAGCCCACTTGTTTAATATACTCCTCATTTTTCCTTCCCAGAAGCAACTTTCAAGTCTTTTGTTGATTCTTTTGTTTTTTTTGTTTGTTTGTTTGTTTTACTTTGTTGTGTTTTTTTTGTTGATAGATAAATAAAGACAATATTACTTAAAACATTACATGTTAGTGGATTAGAAAAGCCAATATGTTGAAATATCCATACTGCCCAAACTGATCAACAGATTCAATACTATCCCTGTCAAAATACCAATGACATTCTTTTTTACAGAATTAGCAAAAGAAAATCTAAAGCTTTGTCTGTAATACACCCCCAAACCTCAAATAACCAAAGCAATACGGAGCAAAAGAAACAAAGCATGAGGCTTTATACCACCCAGCATATAAATGGAACTCAAATAATTCAATGGTAAAAAAACAAATAAACCAATTTTAAAATGAGCTAAATAGACATTTCCCAAAAGAAGACATACAAATGGTCAACAAGTACATGAAAAATGCTCATCACTAATCATCATGGAACTCTAAATCAAAACTAAGATATATTACTTCACTTCAGAGAAAATGGCTATTATCAAAAAGACAAAAGATAGTAAGTCCTGGCAAGGTTGTGGAGAAAAGGGAACCTTTTCACACTGTAGGAGGGAATGTAAATCTGCACAGCCATTATGGAAAAACATATGGAGATTTCTCAAAAAATTAAAAATAGAACTACCATATGATCCAACAATCCCACTTCTGGTATATATCCAAAGGAAATGAAATCAGTACCTTGAAGAGACATCTGTACTCCCATGTTTATTGCAACATTATTCACAACAGCCAAGAAATAGTAACAACCTAAGTGTTCATCAACTGATGAATGGATTAAGAAAATATAGCATATAGACACAATAGAATTTTATTCAGTCATAAGAAAGAAAGAATAAAATTTTGTCATTTGTGACAGCATGGGTAGAACTGGAGAACATTATGTTAATGAAATAAGTCAGGCATGGAAAGACAAGTACAGCATGATCTCACTAATATGTGGAATCTAAAGAAGCTGATCTCATATAAATTGTGACTAGAATTGTCTTTACCCACCCAAGACCATGGAGGGTAGGGAATAGAGAGAGAGATAGAAATAGGTTGATTAATGGGCACTAAGCTACATTTAGATAGAATTTCTGTTGTGCTATACTGTAGGTAATAATGCACTGTGCATTTTTTAAAGCTAGAAGAAAACATTTTGAATAGTTCCATTACATTTTAAATAGTTCCATTACAAATAAATCAAAAATATTTGCATATATATATATATATATATATACATATATATATACATATATATGTATGGTTTTCTTGATTTAAATATTACACAGTATACTCATGTATCAAAACATCACATAATACCCCACAAATATGTACAATTTTGTTTTTATATATCAGTTTAAATATGTGCAATTTTGTTTTTATGTATCAGTTTAATTAGAAAAGTGTATTATTTAGATTCTAGTCAAAATTGTGAATGCACCAACATATTAGCACAGACACCAACTTCCTTAACAGGACTCTAAAGCTCAAGAAATAAAACCAAAAATCATTATGAGGGATGGCATCAAATTATAAAGTCTCTGCACAGCAAAGGAAACAATTAGAGTATGAACAGAGAGCCTACATAATGAGAGAAAATCTTTGCCAGCTAGTCCTTCAACAGGGAATCAATATACAGAATATATATAGGATTTTAAAACTGCCAAAAAACCCCAATCAATAAATGGACAAAAAACTAAATGGGCATTTTGCAAAAGAATAAACACAAAGGCCAACATATAGAGATGTATTTTTTTTTTTAATTTTCAACATCCTTAGCAGTCACAGAAGTGAAAATCAAAACTACATTGAAATCTCATCTCACTCCAGTTAGAATGGCAATCATCAAAAATACAAATAATAATAAATGCTGGTAAGGATGTTGGGGAAAACAGATACTCATACATTGTTGGTGAGACTAAGAAGTAATAAAACCACCACTTTGGAAATCAGTATGGAGATTCCTCAAAAGACAAGAAATGGAACCATCGTGTGACCCAGATACCCTACTTCTTGGTATTTATCCAAAAGAACTAAAATCAGTATACTACAGAGATACTTGCATAACTATGTTGATAGTATCACAGTTAACAATAGGTAAGTTATGGAACCAACCCAGGTGCCTGTAAACAGACAAATGGATAAAGAAAATGTGGTATATATACACAATAGAGTTTTACTCAGCCACAGAGAAGAATGAAATTATGGCATTTGCTGGTAAATGGATGGAACTGGAGAACATCATGCTAAATGAAATAAGCCAGACTCCGAAAGTCAATAGTCAAATGTTTTCTCTCATATATGGAAGCTAGAGCCAAATAAAAAGAAATAAAAAGAAAAGAGGTGGGGAGGTGGAATCCCATGAAAATAGAAAGGAGATCCATGTTGTGGAGGAATGGGATGAGTGGGAGGGAAGAGAAATTGGAAAAGGGAGGAACTACAGAAAGAATTTGACCAAATTACACTATTACATATATGAATATATCACACTGAATTCCACCTTTTAATTATCACCTATCAAAAAAAATAAATAAATAAATAGAAGCAAGACTGGTAGATGAAGGGGAATGGGGGGAGAGCACAATTTTCATATCTCTGGTTGTATTGTTGCTTGCATTCTTAACAATTGCAATTCTGACTGGAGTAAGATGAAATCTTAGAGTAGTTTTCATTTGCATTTCTCTAATAGCTAGAGATATTGAACATTTTTTCACATATTTGTTGATCAATTGTATATCAATAGAATATTACAGATGGATTTTAACAGCATTAAAAGAGAATAAAATTATGGCATTTGCAGGAAAATGGATGGAGTTGAAGAATATCATGCTAAGTGAAATAAACCAATCCCCAACAACCAAAGGCCAAATGTTTTCTCTGATATGTGCATACTGATCCATAATGGTGGTGGGACAAAGGAAGAATGGAGGAACTTTGGATTGGGCANCTCTCTCTCTCTCTCTCTCTCTCTCTCTCTCTCTCTCCAGTACTGGGGGTTGAACTCAGGGGCATTGACCACTGAGCCACATCCCCAGCCCTATTTTGTATTTTATTTAGAGACAGGGTCTCACTTTGTTGCTGAGTACCTCACTTTGGCTGAGGCTGGCTTTGAACTTGTGATTCTCCTGCCTCAGCCTCCTAAGTTGCTGGGAATAAAAGCATGCACCACTGCACCTGGCAGATGTCAATTCTCTTTAATTGCTGTATAGGCTTAAAGCAATTCCTATTAAAATACCAGCCAAGATTTTATATACATATATTAGCTTATTTTAAAATTGATTTGAAAAATCACAAGCAGTAAATTAAGTAAACAAATCATGAAACAGAAGAATAAAATGAGAGAACCACTCTAGCTGATATTAAGGCTTACCATATAGTTTCAGTAAGCAAAACTGTGATATTTGCAGAGGAATAGAAACACACTGGCATCACAGAAAGAAAACCTAAAACTAGGAACACACATATATTCCTAACTTATTTTTATAAAGGAAAAATATAATTGAACAGAGTAAGGATAGCCTTGTCAATAAATGCTATTGGGTCAATTGGATATCCAGATGCAAAAAATAAAAGAATAAAATGAACATTTACCTAAATGAACATCACACATACACCCATGACCCAGCCTTAGAAACTGATCATTACCCAAACAAATGAAGCTCCCTGCATGTTTAGCCACTTACCCAAACATCCCTTTCCTTGGTTCTAAAAGGGACCACCAACCCAAAAGAGGTATTATTGTAGAATCAGTTGAACTGAACAAGAGCAGTTTTATAATGTAGTTCCCTTGAAGTAGTGTTTCTGTATTTGAATGAGGGATGTTAAGTTCCAATATTTTCAAATAGTTTTTTTAAATGGATGCAGAATTTTGTGTTACCCTTTACTTTATACTACATCAAATATATTTTTTCAAGATGGAACATCAAAGTGACATTTTGTCTATTCTACAGGAAAATCTTTAAGACTATCAATACAGTTGGAATGATAGGAAAGTTGAAGTTTTTTAATCCTAGAAGACTGACAAAATCTAGTCCATGTTTTCTATCCATTAAAGACTTGGAACTTTCTATAAGAGACTGCCTTAAGGAAAAACAACACTCCACTTTCAAGTACTAAAGTGGAAAAATTTTCTTTCACTCCCAAAATTCTTCATTTATTTTATATCTGCTTTGAATACTTAAAAAGGTAGCATAATAATTCAAGAGAGCAAAAGTGGCAACACAGTGTTAACCATTCTGTTCATATTCTTCAAACTAAATGTCAGATCATGCCCTTGTTAGCACTAAGAGGAATGGTTCTGGTGCAAAGCTTGATTACATGAATACTCTTAAATCATGTACAAAGTGGTCACTGAGGCATTCTGAAAGTTCCAATTAAAAGCCACAGTTTGTGATTACCTCATGTGGTTGGATAAATATACAGTATATTCTCAAACATAGAAAGGTGTCTATTTTCAGATAGATGCCTTATTAATTCATTTTAATCTTCTTTATACTCCCCAATTAAAATTTATTTGTGTTCCTTTAATTTTATTTCCCAAATTAAAAAGTAAATAACATGTCATGAAACATTTTAAGCAGTTTATATTAACTACACATTTGCCAGTTTGAAAGTGATGGTAGAAAATATTTTCTATGTCAAGAAAGCAATATCAAAATTTTCAAACTCCCTCTTTTTTATAGACTCTAAAATATTTTTTTGTGTTTTTCAATTAGTATTCAAGCTTCTAAGCTATATCATCTTAAAATTTTGGGTAATGGTATATTAATTTCCAGAGAGTGTTACATTTGATTCATGTATATATGTACCTCATAATCCTCTTCTTGAATAGATTCTCAATCTGCCTAAAGAGAAATGTATAGTTCTAAAAGTGAAATAATTTGAGTTTTGGGCCAAAATATCTACTTTCAAGTAAATAAGTGGAAATCAGAACATAACAATAGTATACACTCTTCTTCTTCAATAATATCAATGCCAATAATAATAAATGAATAATAATAATAATAGATAAAAAATTTCCAGTCCATGTTCTTTCTATAGGCATGATCCTTTAGAATGAAGGCTCTATCTATAATGCAATGGAGCTGGATTATCTATTGTCAACCTATCTTCATCACCATCCCCATATGTTTTCCTAGTGCATTTCAAAGTACATAATACTAATTACATTTCCCAGAATACCCTCTCTCTGTTTGATTCCCAGGTTGAATCTGCCAAAAAGAAGCACTTGGTTAAGATTTGAGAGATATGTGACAATTGCAAAATTCATAGAAATTCAAGAGGACCTCTAACTCACTGTTATTGATTATTGATATCCTCTAGAAATTCTTTGAATTGTGGGAATTTAAAATTCATCCTTAAGAATTATCTGCTTGGGTGTTTCATCCTGAGATTTTTGCTGGTCTCTTCCCTGAACTTTGCCTCTGCAGAACTTCCAAAGTTTCTATAAGCTTCTAATTTCCTATTTAAAAACTTTCCATACTTTATATACATAGAGCAACTTTTCTTTCTTGGTTATAAGTGCAAAGAAGAAAATGACATTGGGAGCTGACATCTTTCAAGGCACACATCTGTGCCTGGAGAATGATATAAACCCCCTTGGAATTTGGAGGCTGAAACAGTCAGAAAGTGTGACACCTCTGGGCAGGCAGAGGAAGACCTGAATATTTAACAAAATATGATTGAGAATATAGAGCCCAAGTTTCCTCCAAGAACTAATTGCAGTAATTTCTACTTAAGCTCTCCTCATCCTCCACTACTGGTATCTCCAGCTATAGAAAAAAATGAATGGAAAGGAACAGGTATCCATCATATTATTGCTCTAAGTGAATGAAGACTAACTTTCCTTCTTCAAGTCAGGAAGAAATCACCTACAACATATTAAAGCTAAAAGAATTTGTAGACAAATGATTCTCAAGGTTGGGGTGGGTTCTACCACCTCCTACCATGCATTTAAGAAAACCCTTTTAATTGTGAGTCATATTGCCTTTTGTGACCTCACCTCAAAAATCATGCAGCTTTGTTTCCCTTGAATTTCATTGATTACAAGCAAATCACATAGAACAATCCAAATTCAGGGTAACGAGAAGTAGATACTGCTCTCCTTGAGAAATGTGTCAAAGAATTTATACATAAAAATCTGTATCATATGGAGGTCACATTTGACAAAGTATGATGAGGACAGGGCTGGTTTTATTTTGTTTACAAGTGTAGCCTCAGTATCTAAAACAGTGTGTAGTACACAGAGCCATTCAATAATATTTGTTGAATGAATAAATGAAATAATTTCTCTACATTAAATTAATTACAATATCTCAGCACCAGTTTTTGAGTTTTCTCAAGATTTTTATTGATAGCTGGTATAATGAAGCTGCCTGCAAAATAGAGGGCAAATTTAGTAAATTTGATCAGAATAACCTAGTTATGAAGTTAGGTAATTAAAACCAAAGTTTCTTCCTTTCCCATTAAGTTGGAAACTATTTGCTTATTATTCCAATAAGAGCCTCAGCCTTTATTAATTCATATTTATATCATCCACTTATTTCCAAAATGTAATTGAATTAACATCAAATAAAAATACTATATCCCTATCTCTTGGTAAGCCAGAGAAATAAAGAATTCTAGAGTCATTTCAGAGAAGTAAAATAGGGGATGACAAGGTAGGGTTACACTCCTTGTTCAGTTGAAGCAAGGTGAGTTACACCATGAAAGGTTAGTGCAAAACGGTCTTCAAAAATGAGGCCATAGTGTCATAAAAGTAAATCAAATGATTTGCCAGAGGTTATTTCCAGTCATTTCAATTGGTGTCATGCTGCTACTACTACCAAATTGTAACAACCTAATTGTCCAGGCCTGCATGTTTTAACTTGCCAAGCTCAAACAAATGCACTTTCCATTATTACACAGATGTGCATATGTAGAAAAAATATGAAGAACTTAAGCCCCTAAGTGAATCTATAAAATGAACAACACTGGATGCAGACACAGATACACATACCTGGGATTAAGGAAGTTTCTGCCACTTTTTAATTGTTTAACATGTAAAAAAGAATCTTAACCTCTGTGAAACTCTGTTTCCTCATCTATGAAATGTCCATGATAATACCATCCTCTTAGGGTTTTGAGAGAAGATTTAGGTGAATAATGTACATAAGGACCATTTAGCACTCAGCCTGGCAAATAGTAACACTTAATACATGATAGCTGTCTTTGTTAGGGGTAGGAAGGTTTTTTTAAGGATAATTTTCTTAAAGTTCCAAATAAATGAAGAAAAATGGCTTGGAGAAGTTAAATTTTCTAAGAATGGCCACATCTGCTTTTCTTTCACTTCAGAGAAACCATCGTGATTAAAAAATATTGATACAACAGAAGATCCAAGCCTCCCCAGACTGATGTTACAATGGTAACCTCACTAAGCCATTTATATCTGGAACAAGCTATAGGTGTCAGAAAATGAAAGTTCCCACTATTATTTCTTGACCAAAGACATCAGCACTATTCTGTAGATATTTTCAAATTCATTTTCTCATCATTCTAGCCACAGGGGTAATGTGGATTGTTTCACTGAAAGAAGACTGTGGGACTTTGCCCTGCTGTGAATAGTTATGTTCTTTAAACTTTATGGGAATATGTATAGTCAGGGAGTTTAAATCTCCCTTGAGTTGTTTCTTTGTCTGTCTTGGCATTCTCTGTGCTGATATTTTCCAGCTGCATACTAATGAGCTGAGCTATGAGGGAAGAAGCTTGCCCAGAGAAGACATAATGGCTCCACTCCACAGCTATGTGACACTAAAGCCTGAATCGATTACCTGTGGTTAATAAGTCCTTCCCTTTTTGCATGGCTAAGTTTTACACTGAATATATACCTACATTTAGTCAAATCCTCTTTAAAAAAATATACAGATAAAGAGGTTTAAGCACTGTAACTCTAGAAAATCATTTCAAATCATTTCAAATTACTGTTCAAATATAAATGACAGTTGCAAAAGTTTTATTCGGGATTTAATTTTCAAGCCCTCTCCCCGGAAATGTGTATGTGCTTGAATCCCAGGACTCTCTTTCATTTATAGTTAGTGGTTTTACATGGAGTATGCTTAGGATTAAAAGAAACACTCTTGCAAGATATTTCAGGGTTCTGGAAAACACAAGTTAAAATTCAAGTTGACATCAAAGGCCATCAACTTAATTTTGCTCAAGTCACTTTCTCTACAAACACATTGCTACTAAAAGAGCAAAATAGGAGAGATTTTTTCAGACTATAAAATACGATTCTATTTTTTTCTTAATGCTAGGAAGACACACTACAAATGGAGAGTCAAAAGATAGTCTTTTATCTCTAAAATTTATGAATGGAATGTATTTTTTCCAACTAGTTTTTATGTGTCTTTCAGTATTAATTGGATTTTCTCAATGGCCTTAAGCAAAAGAACTAAATTTTCAAGGGCTCCCATTAGTAAAAGCTGATGTTAAAGCATGGGTAACCATCAGCTCAAAGGTGAACCATAGACATTTATCATTTATTCATATTGTGTCTGTTTTTTTCATAAAGGCCCACTACTCTTTGTTTTCTAACAATGATGATGTTTTGTTATATGATTTATAAGCACTATTAATGAGAAATTTTTTTTTGTGAAAAATACTTCATTGACTCTATCAAATATACAGATCATTGTATTCCCCTATAATTTCCACAGTATTTAAATGAAGAGTAATCTGGATTCTGATTAATGAATAGCTTAACACGATTTGTTTCTTTCACCTCTTCATGTATCTATATCAGTGGATTGTGTGTTTTGGGTGGTATATACATAGCTGGATAGATAAATGATCAATTTTTAGCTTATGGAATGGAGATTGATTTTACAGCTACATCACTGCATTACCAAGCAACTCTAGAAACAAATATCACCAAAAAATACATGTTTCAAAGTTTAACTCCATCTTTTTCCTGCTTCTAGATATGTTTTTTTTTTAATCTAAACCCACACTATACACATAAGTCAGGTAAAAAGTAAAACTACCTTTAGGTTTGGAACTTTTTATGTGGGCTTGAATGTCAGGAAGAAATCAAAGTGTGGAAACATAATCACTCAACCATTTGAAAGGGTGTATTTTCCCCCTCCTTAGTGAAAAACATAGGTAATATTTACCAGGGACAGAAAAAATTGCTAGCAAAATTCAGTGGGGGATACATTTACATAATGCGTCTTTTAACAAGGGACTGAGTGAGGGCATACGTGACAATGCTAGCATGATGTTCTCTCCCTCCTGTCAATTATCCTTGAGTCACCCTGCAGTTTAAGCTTTAGGTCAATAAAATGAATTTCAAAGCAAAAGCCTTCAGCACCACAGAGGAATTAACTCTGTGGGGTTGCTTCAAAAAAGCAATGAATTTTCCATTGCTTTTACTTCATGTAATATTTTTTTCCAATTTTTGCCTTTTATCAGAAGGGTCCTTCATTCACATTTAATTCCATTTCTTGATAAGAATTCATTTCTATGAACAAACACTTCTTTTTTTAAACATAATAAAAACTGTAAATTTAAATTTAAATTTTATAAATAAAGAATATATGTAATGAATTCCTATTAAATATTTGCAAGGGCTGTTTAGGGATGAACATCACAATATTTTGTAGATTTCTTTCCAATTTTCTATGCCATGAATATGCTATCTTCCCACGCCTAAAGAAATAATTTCCCACAGATAGGAATCAGGGCTTAAACTGACTCTTCAATTGTTGGGGATATCTGCAACCATCTTGTTATCTTCTTTCAACAAAATCACTTTTTAAAAATTCTGCCATAAAAAGATGTGCAAACCAATCACTTGCATTTTTCTTTTATTTAAAGTAGGGCTGACAACATTTTGTTTTAACTTTTGGCTTTGTAGAAGATTTACAGAGAAATTATGAAGAGAGTACAGAAAGTTCCCATATACTCCCCACCCATATTAATAAGCTACTACATTAGTGTGGTTAGTATGGTCAATTTATTACAATTTATGTACCAATACTGACACATTATTAACTAAATTCCATAGTTCATTCATTTCTTAGCCCCATACCTAATGTCCCTTTTCTCTTCAGGATCCATCCAGATACCATATTCCACTTAGGCTCCTTTAAGTTATGACAGTTTCTCAGGTCCTATATTTTTGATGACCTTGAAAATTGTGAAAATTACTAATCAGATATTTTTTAATGTACATAAGGAATTTGTCTAATGTTTTCTTATGATTATACTGGAATTACAGGTTTCAGGGAGGAAGACCACAGAGATAAAGTGTCATTTTTACTACCTCAAATCATGGGTATATGTTATCAATATGACTTTTGTGATGTTAACTCTCACTCACCTGACTGAAGTAATCTTTGTAAGGTTTTTATATCCTAAAGTCACTCTTTTTCCCTTCTTTCTATTCTGTGATTTTTGTAGTCCATCCTTGAATAGTGGGGAATGATGCCATGTCAATTGAGGGCAGAATGGCTCCATAAATTATTTGAAGGCTGGGGACATAGCTCAGTTAGTAGAGTGCTTGCCTCGCATGCACAAGTCCCTGGGTTCAATCCCCAGCACATACATATATACAGTGTTTGAACTTCTTCCACATCAGTGATTCATTTCTTCTCCTCTGTTATTTATTCAGAAATTTGTTTATATCAGTAGAGACTTATGGATATTTGTTATATTTTCAGTTATAATCTGATAGTACTTTGTTATTTATTTACTTGTTCAAATTGTTTCAGTTTTGACCACTGGTAGCCTTTTAAAATGGCTCCTGTGTCCCTTTGACATACCCAGTTCATTGTAGATCACCATTTTTTCTGGAGCACTTGCTTTCTTTCTGGTGTTATATAGTACGCAAACTTCATCCTGTTTCCTAGTCCAGTCATTGATTCAGGCAAAACACCAAGGAACTCTGGTTTCTTTTATTGGAGAATGGTATTAGAAACCAAGAGCTGGATGTTAGGTGTGCTCATTCTACTGATGTGTCATCATTTTGAGCCCTCTCAGAGTAAATAAATACATATGTGAATCCTAACCTGATATATATATATATATATATATATATATATATATACACATACATACATATAAACACACATACACACACACACACACACACACCCACACACACACACCAGGAAATACACCAGGAAAATCTTTATCAAGTAGAATGTGGTGGGTATGTTCAATTTCTTTTAGCTTTGGTGTTTCAGATTTTGCTCATTTCCAAAATTACTTCGGTCACCACATATTCCTCCTCTTGCTTCAGTGAGGTCATTTCACATGTTTGTAACACTGGTTATTTTATCACAACATGCATTGAATCCAAGGATCACTTCACCTCTTAAATGAGTTTTCAAAACTTGGGTATATTAAGATTCACTCTGTGTCATGAATATCTATGATTTTGACAAATGTTTAGTGTCATGTATCCAGTGTTACTATAACAGAATGGTTTTGTTTCACTAAAAAAATCTCCTGTGCTTCATATTTTCAGATCTATATAAAAATGGACAATTTAATGTCTATGGTTTTGCCTTATCTAGAATAATATAAAACTGTGATAATATAGGGTTACTATAAGATTAACTTTTTTCACTTAGCAATATGCATGTGAAGATTTAATATCTCTTCATTATTTGATAGTTCTTATACTTTTATCATAGGATAATAGTATTTCATTGCATGAATATATCTCAGTTTATTTATCCATTCACCTACTTAAGAATATCCTCATTACTTATGGATTTGAGGGTATAAATAAAGATGCTACAAACCTTCACATGCCCATTTTTATAGACATGTTTTCCAATTTATTGGGTACAACTACATAGGAGTACAACTACTGAATCAGAGAAAAAGACTACATTTAGCTTTGCAAAACACTACCTTCAAATGTGAATACGATATTTCCCAGCCATTATTGAGAATTCCTGTTATTCCATATCTTCACCAGCAATTGAAATTATCAGATATTTGGATTCTAGCCATTCTAATAGGTGGGTAGCAGTATTAAATTTTTTTTAAATTTCATTACAATTCTGTAATGAAAATTAATGTTGATTATCTTTACACATGCTTATTTGCCAATTGAATATCTTCTTTGTTAAGGTATGTGTTTAGATCTTTTACCCAGCAGAAGGTTTTAATTTTAATTAAACCCAATTTATCAACTTTTTTCTTTTACAGATTGTGCTTTTAGTGTTAAATTTTAAAACTTTTCACCAAACCCAAGATTACCTAGACTTTCTCATGTTTTCTTATAGAGGTATTATAGTTTTGTGTATTATACTAAAGACTATGATCCAGTGTGATTTAAAGTATGTGAAAAACAAGATTTTTAGCCAAGATTTTTGTTTTTCTATACTAACCTTAGAAATTGACAGTGTGTACAAAATAGTTTGCTGGGATTTTGATGGGAATTGCATTGAATCTGTAAATCAATTTGGAGAGAATTAACGTCTTGACTATAAGATCTCCCAATTCATAAACATGGAATATCTCTCCATTTATTTATAGTATTTAACATTGTTATTAGAGTTCTATAATGTAACACATATATGTCTTATACACTTTTTGCATATATGCCTAATCAAGTCACATTTCCTGGTGCTTTTGGAAATAATATTTTTTAAATTTCAAAACTCAGTCATTCATTATTCACAGAGGAAAGCAATAGATTTTTACATGTTAACTTTAACATACGTTTGTGTGTGTGTGTGTGTGTGTGTGTGTGTGTGTGTGTAGTAGATGGACACAATACCTTTATTTTATATAGTTATTTTTATGCAGTGCTGAGAATAAAACGCAGTGTCTCACATGTGCTAGGCAAGTCCAGGAGTTTTTCTTTGTTTGATGTTGTCTTATTCTTTGAGATTTTATACATAGACAAACATTTAATCTGCAAAAAAAAAAAAGACAGTATTATTTCTTACTTTCAAAAATGCATTTACTTCCCAAATGTATTTATTTGATTTTATTTTCCTTTTATTAAATTAATTTAGGACTTCCATTGTATTGAATAGGAGGGATGAAAAAGGACATCCTTGAATTGTTTCATCTTAAATGGAAAACATCCAGTTAATCACATTAAGTATAATTGCTATAGGTTTGTTGTAGTTGTTTATTGAGTTGAGGAATTTCTCTTTTATTTCTGGTTTGCTGAGTTTTTATAATTGGGTGTTGATTTTATCAATTTTTTTCTACATAAGTTCAGAAAGTCATGTGATTTTCCTTTTGTAGCCTAGTAATGTAGTTTGTTCCATTGATTAAATTTTGAATATTGATGTACCTTTACACAGCTAGAATACATCTCACTTGATCATAATAATAAATTACTTATGTACATGGTACAATATTATTTTGAGAATTTTAAATGAATTTTCACAAGGGATATTGATCTGTAATTTTCATTTCTTGTAAGTCTATTTTGGGTATTAGAGTAATAGTGGCTGATAATGTGTGTTAGGAATCTTCCCTCTGCTTCAATTTTCTTGGAAGACATTATAGAGAACTAGTATCATTTCTTCCTTAAATACATAATAGAATTCAAAATTGAAACCATCTGGACCTGGTGCTTTCTTTCTTGGAATGATACTAATTATTGATTCAAATCCTTTAAAAATATTTCTATTCAGATAATCTATTTCTCTTTGTGTGAATTTTGGTAGTTTTGTTTTTCAAGGAAGGAGTTGACTTCATCTAAGTTATCAAATTTATCAACATAGAATTATTCATAGTATTCCATTATTATCCATAGTATCAGTAATTGTGACTTCTCTTTTATTTCAAATATTTTGACTTATTGAGTTTTCATATTTTTTTCCTGGATAGCATGGAGATGTTTATCAATACTTTTTACCTTTTTAGACATCAGCTTGGTTTCATTGATAGTCTTTGTGTTTTCCTGTTTTCAATTTTATTTATTTATAATAAATAATTTTATAATTTTATAATTTATTTTCTTCTACTTGCTGCAGGCATAAATTTTCTTTCTTGTTTCCAAAAGGGGAGGCTTAGATTGTTGAGTTTGGGTATTCATTTTTTCTAATATATACAAATGATGTCATAAATTTCCCTGTAAACATTGTTTTTTATGTATCCCATACATTTTGATAAGTTGTATCTTCATATTTTCTTAGTTCAAACTAATTTTTAAATTCTCTTGAGTCTTCTTTAAGTATGTAGTATGGAAAAATGTGTTGTTTAGATTCCTAATATTTGAGCATTTTCCAGCTATCTTTTTGCAATTTTTCTAAATCAATTTCATTGTGATCTTAGTATACAACTCAGAGAATGATCATTATTTTAAATTTGGTAACGTGTGTTTTCCAGCCCCAAATGTACTCTATTGTGAGTGTTCCCTGTGATTTTGAGACATGTCTTTTACTATTGTTGGATAGTGTATTTTATGAATGTCAATTAGATCAAGTTGATTAATAATGCTCTGCACATTAACCTATTTTTATCTATTTTCTGCCTGCTTGACTTGGTGATTACTAATGGGGGAAGGTGGTGAAGTCCCTCCCTATAATATTAGATTTATCCATTTCTTTTTTCTGTTTAATTAGTTTTGTCTCATGTATTTTGACACTTTTTTGTTAGGTGCCCACATATTTAGTATTGTTATGACTTTTTGGAAAATTTGCTCTTTAATATTAGATAGTGCCTTTCTTTATCCCTATTTTTTATTCTGAAGTCATAATTGTATCTACATCATAATTTATATGAAATTAATATAGCTACTTCACCTTTTTTAAACTGGTGTTAGCATGATATATCTTCCGCATTCCCATTATTTAAAAAATATATATATATATATTAGTTGTTGATAGACCTTTATTTTACTTATTTGTATATGGTGCTGAGAATTGAACCCAGTGCCTCACACATGCCAGGCAAGTGCACTACCACTGAGCCCCAGCCCCAGCCCCCCCCCATTAATTTAATT
>NW_026000249.1:11792295-11812235 GCF_001458135.2 Marmota marmota marmota | reverse complement strand
TTTTGGATTGGCTTATTTCACTTAGCATGATATTCTACAGCTCCAGTTATTTACCTGCAAATGCCATAATTTCAGTCTTTTTTAATGCTGAACAATACTCCATTTGTATATGTACAACATTTTTTTATCCATTCATCTGTTGAAGTGCATCTAGGTTGGTTTCATAGTTGTAGCTATTGTGAGTTGAGCTGCTATAAACACTGATGTGACTGTGTTACTGTAGTATGCTGATTTTAAGTCTCTTGGGTATAAACCAAGGAGTGATAACTGGGTCAAATGATGTTTCCATTCCAAATTTTCTGAGGAATCTATATACTGCTTTCCATCTGATCAGCAATGTATGAGTGTACCTTTGCCCCCACATCCTCAACAACATTTATTGTTACTTGTATTCTTGATAATTGCCATTCTGACTGGAGTGAGATGAAAACTTAGAGTAGTTTTGATTTGCATTTTTCTAATTCCTAGAGATGTTAAACATTTTTATATATTTGTTGATTGATTGTATTTCTGCTTCTGTGAAGTATTTGTTCAGTTTCTTAGCCCATGTATTTATTGGGTAACTTGGTTTTTTGGTGTTAAGTTTTTGAGTTCTTTATATATCCTGGAGATTAGTGCTCTAACTGAGGTGCATGTGGCAAAGATTTTCTCCCATTCTGTAGACTCTCTCTCCACATTTTTGACTGTTTCCTTTGCTGAAAAGAAACTTTTAAGTTTGAATCCACCCCACTTATTGATTCTTGATTTTACTTCTTGTGCTTCAGGAGTCTTGTTAAGAAAGTTAGGTCCTAGGTCAACATAGTGAATATTTGGGCCGACATTTTCTTCTGTTAAGCTCAGGGTCTTTATTCTAGTGCCTGTCTCAGGTCCACTTTGAGTTGAATTTCATGCAGGGTGAGAGAAAGGGGTTTAATTTCATTTTGCTACCTATGGATTTCCAATTTTCCCAGCACCATTTGTTGGGATTTTTTTTCCAAAGAATGTTTTTTGGCACCTTTGTCTAGTATGACATAATTGTATTTATGTGGGTTTGTCTCTATGTCTTTGTTCTGTACCAGTGGTCTTCATGTCTGTTTTGGTGCCAATACCATGTTGTTTTTGTTACTATGGCTCTGTAGTATAGTTTAAGGTCTGGTATAGTGATGCCTCCTGCTTCACTATTCTTGCTAAGGATTGCTTTGCTATTCTGGGTCTTTTATTTCTCCAAATGAATTTCATGATTGCTCTTTTCTGTTTCTATGAAGAATGTCATTGGGATTTTAATAGGAATTTCATTAAATCTGTATAATACTTTTGGTAATATGGCTATTTTGACCATATTAATTCTGCTTATCCAAGAGCATGGGAGGTCTTCCCATCTTCTAAGGTCTTCTACAATTTCTTTCTTTAGTGTTCTCTAATATTCATTGTAGAGGTCTTTCACCTCTTCTTTTAGATTGATCCCCAAGTATTTTGTTTTTTTTTTCTGAGGCTATTGTGAATGGGATAGTTTTCCTAATTTCTCTTTCAGTGGATTCATCATTGAAATATAGGAACACATTTGATTTATGGGTGTTGATTTTATATCCTGCTACTTTGCTGAATTTATTTAATAATTCTTGAAGTTTTCTGGTGGAATTTTTCAGATCTTCTAAATATAGAATCAGGTCACTGGCAAATAGTGATACTTTGAGTTCTTATTTTCCTATTTGTATCCCTTTATAAATTGGATATCTTATAGACAATATATGTGAGTGTTTTAGTCCATTCAGGCAATGCATATTTATGTCAAATGCATTGCAAGCAGTTATTGATATAGTTGGATTAATATCTATCATCTATCGTGTTTGTAACAACTTCCTATTGATTGCTATTGGTATTTATTTCTTTTTTGGCACTCTTTTTTCTTAATGTTGTCCCTGTTTTTTCTAATATTTTTTAGTTGTAGATGGACATAATATCTTTATTTATTTTTATGTGGTGCCTAGGGTTGGACCCAGTGCCTCACACATGTGGGGCAGGTGCTCCACTACTGAGCCATAGCCCCAGCCCTGTCCCTAGTTTTAATGAACATTCTATATGATTCCTTTTTTCCTCCAGAAAATTTTCAAAAAAGTATAATTTTGGGCTGGGGATGTGGCTCAAGCGGTAGCGCGCTCGTCTGGCATGCGTGTGGCCCGGGTTCGATCCTCAGCACCACATACAAACAAAGATGTTGTGTCCGCCAAATACTAAAAAAAATAAATATTAAAAATTCTCTCTCTCTCCCTCTCTCTCACTGTCTCTCACTCCCTCTCTCTCAAAAAAAAAAAGTATAATTTTTAGTGATTGCTCTAGAAATTTAACTAATATAATTTAACAAATTTAAAAACTATTTCTATCAGTTAGCGTACTTTATATGTGTTGTAATCACCAAATACATTATTATTATTATTACTACTACTACTACTATTATTATTTTAAACAGAGTTATATTTTAGTTTAATAAAAACATAAAAATATTTTGCCTTTATTTATTTTTTCTCCAACATTCTTCCTTCCTTTGTACAGATCCAAGTTTCCATCCTATATAATTTTCCTGCTCCCTAAAGAACTTATTAAAGTTTTCTTATAAGATAGGTTTGCTGGTAATGAATTCTCTCAATTACGATTATTGTTATGGTTATTACAGTGCTTGAGACTGAATCCAGGGCTTTGTTCGTGCTAGGTAAGCACTCTAACACTTAGCTATATACACAACTTGAATTACTGTCTAAGAAAGTCTTTATTAATCTGACACTTTTAAAGAATAATTTTTGCTGAATTTAGATTCTGATTTGCTCTTTATTTTATTGAACACTTTAAATATGCTACCCACTCTCTTCTTGCTTGCACAGTTTATGACATACAGTATGTTGTAAATCTTATTTTTATTTCTCTAGATATAAGATGCTTTTTGTCTTTTCATTTCTTTCATTTTTTTTTTTTTTTAGCCAGGCATGATGGAACACACCTATAAGCCCAGTGACTCAGGAAGCAGAGGCAGGAGGATCATGAGTTCAAAGCAGCCTCAACAAAAGCAATGCACTAAGCAACTCAGTGAGACCCTGTCTCTAAATAAAATACAAAAAAAAATAGGACTGGGGATGTGGCTCAGTGGTCGAGTTAGCACTGAATTCAATCCCTGGTACCAAAAAAATTTTTTTTTCTTTGTATTTCTACAGTTTGAATATGATATGATGAGGTACTATTTTGGGGGAGGGCACCGGGGATTGAACCCAGGGGTGCTTAACCACTGAGCCACATCCCCAGCCCCATTTATGTTTTTATTTAGAGACAGGGTCTCCCTAAGTTGCTTAGGGTCTCACTAAATTGCTGAGGCTGGCTTTGAACTCAAGATCCTCCTGCCTCAGCCTCCCCATCTCCTGGGATTACAACCGTTTGTCACCACACCTCTCTTGAGGTAGTATTTTTTGATAGTCATCCTGCTTGCTGTTCTCTGAGCTTCCTGGATTCATACTTTGGGAATTAATTATTTAATTAATTTTGGGAACTTCTTAGCCTTATTAGTTTAAATATTTCCTCTGTTTTTTTTTTCTTTTGGTTTTCTGATTACATGTTGCACACTTTAAAAATTGTCCCACAGTTATTATACTGTTATGTCCTTTGTCATTCTTTTTTCCCTCACATTTCCATTTGAGAAGATTCTAATAATTTATCTTCAAGTTCACTGATTCTCTACTAAGCAACATTCTTTATTCTTAGTGCAGCCACCTTTCTGTTTTCATTTCTATTATTTTCTGTTGACTCTTTTCTTAGAGTCTCCATCTCTTTGCTTTCATTACCCAAGTTTTTACATGTTATCTACCTTTTTCCCCATTATATCTATTAACATATATTAATCATAGTTATTTTAAATCCTGTCTGATAATTACAATATATCATATCTGAAAGTGGTTCTGGTACTTGCCTCTATTATTCCACCCATTTTTCCCTTGTCTATTAGAATGCTTTTTAATCTTTTGTTGAAAGCTGGATCTGATTCATTGGCTAATAGAAACTCATGAAAATAGGCTTTTGGTGTAACTTAATGGTACTCTGGCTAGGAATTTGGCTGTGTTTAATATATGCTGTAGCTCAAAGTATCCGAATATTCAAAATCCTCTTGTGTCATTTTTCTCCCCTACTGGCTTTCAGCTTCCCTTTTTATACCCCTCCTTAGAGAGAATTTTTTGTCTTGAAATATTTTTGAGCTGTGATCCACTATTGTTATGCTTAATTCCTGTTGGTGTGGTGGCAAAGGGTGAGGGAGAAGAAGCATTCTATTACCTCCCAATTAAATTTCAGGGTTTTATTGAACCAAAAAAGGTAGATAACATGTATTGAAATTATACCATTTGCAGAAAAACAGATGGATCTGGAAAACATCACGTTAAGTGAAATAAGCCAGATTCAGAGAGATAATTGTCATGTTTTGTCTCATTTGGAAAAATAGAGGACAATAAAGAAAAAAAGGATATCATGAAAGTAGAAGGGAGACCATTGGATAGAGGAAGGGGATAAATGGGAAGAGGGAGGGTAAGGGGAGGTATTGGAGAGTTAAACACATCAAATTATGTTATATTTATATAAAATATACCACAATGATATCACTGTATAATTAATAGGCATCAATAAACAGAATTAAATTAGTTTATTTAAAATTTTAATATCATGGATAATTATGTGCTGATGATACTTTTTTAGCCAAAAGGTAAATAGTACACAGCCCGTTATTTCATTTTGGTTTTCTAAGTACAATATTTTAATAAAAATATAATTTGATAGAACATCTACAATAGCCTCTAATGTTTTCAAACAATAAAGCTTAATTTAGATGGACAAAAATATCCACTCTTTTATTTAACCTGTGTCTCTAGGTTGTAACCTTCAAAAGTGTCTCTTAGCTTACTTGCCTTGGATAAGAAAGGAAGGCTTGAAGTAGCCAGAGTGGGATATTGGCCTTTCACTTTGTGGGACAAATTTCTGATGTAGTTTCTTTCCCCTGCAGAGTAGCCCTTTGTTATAGAGACTCATCTAAGCATATTTCAGAAACATTGTTTTTTCCTTCCTGCCAACAGAGGCTCAAAGGTATCTTTCTCAGCTTTTCACACTGATGGAGTTTCTGAAGGTAAAAGCCATCAAAGTTTAGAAGCCCATGGAACACTTACTGGTATTTTTTCCTTACTTTTATGCTGGTACACACACAGTCTCCACAAATTAGTCAAGGTTAGGATTTACCCCGTCTATTCATAAAATGGCCCCAGTAGCTTCTGCTCCAGGTAAGGAAATCTTGACTGTGACCTCTCATCATTTACCTGTCTTGACAGATTGTGAGGTAGTAGGTGGTCCTGTAACCTCAGTTCTTTAATGGGTACATGAAGAGTTGTTGACTTTTAGTTTGCTCAGATGAAAAAACAGGAGTTCTAAGAACAGGAGTAACAATCCCCAAAATCTTCATATTTTGTAGTGAAAACAGAATTTCTCATAAAGATTTTTGTAAAAGGCTATATACTAAATAGTTTCAGGTTTGTGACCCATATGGTCTCTGTTGAAATTATTCAACTGTGTTTTACTGCCAAAGCACCCAAAGATATATCAGTGAATCAAGTACGATGGTGGTCCAATAAACTTTGTTTTCAAAAATAGGAAATTTTTTGGTCTGGAGAATGTAGTTTCCTGGCTGCTGATTTAAAACAGATATAAAATCCTTAGGTTAGAAATCAGTTCACAGTCTAATTTATTGAATGGGTAAATAACTGAATGAAACAGTCTGCAGGTTAAAATATCTACAAGAGATTTGATGATACCACAAATATGCTTCTCTTTTAAAACTAACAAGCAAGAGAATTTTAATAGACATATGCACATATGCTGTTGAAACCATAGTCACGGGAGTTACTATATATATACCTAAGTTCAAACAAAAGGGGGGTAATTAACTTAGCTTATTTTCTTGAAATTGCTTTTATTTTATCCTTTGCCAAAGAATAATATGTTGGCATAAATAGTGCAAAGCAAACAATAAGCTATTTCCCTTCATTACAATTAAAAAATGATAATTTTCCAATACCTTCAGTAAGAAATGTTATAAAATCTTAAGCATAAGCATCTTGGATATTAACAACCATATCCTTAAAGAGATCAGCATCTTTACAAAATAAGATGCCTTCGTAGGATTAAAGAGTTAAACCTTGCCAGGCTTGTACCTGTTATCCCAGCTACTTGGGAGGCTGAGGCAAGAGAATTCAAGATCCATACTAGCCTGAGCAACTTAGTAAGACCCTGTCTCAAAATTTTAAAAAAATTGAAAGGGCTAGGGATGTAACTCAGTGGTAATGCACCTTGGAAAACACAAGAAAAGTTAAAGCTTCGTGGGACAAAAGAGAAAAACAGCAACATCTAACTTCATGAATTTAAACTATTTGAAGAAGTGTGTAAGTGAAATCATGAATTTTCAGACTACAATAATATGACAGGTTTAAAGAATGAGGTAACCAATTTAGAATTTTCATTACCCATGTCAAAACTGTCTAATGCCTATAGTAAAAATACAATTTTTGCAGGAAATCAACTATAGAATACATTTTCTAAAACCCATAAGATGAAAATGCTTCACTGTGAAATATGTAAAACAATTTCCCAAATATTTCCCTTTCTGCATCTACAAGTTTCTCCTCAAATTGCAAATTAAGCACAGACAGAACTGATCTCCTCTAGTGAATAGTATTTAACAAAAATATTTTATGTATGCAGTGAATTTGCTCTCTGCCAACTTCTCAGACCTGGATTCCACTTTGATTTATTGTTCTCTGGCTTCTGGGAGCTAATCTGTCTTTAGTGAGATTGCCTAAATCCTCTCTTACTTATTCATTACCTCAACAATTAGTTCTAGTTGCTAACATATATAAAGGCAGATGACAGATGACAGTGTTAAGTCAGCAAATGAATATCTGCAGTCCATCTCATTGAGGTTGTGTGATTCACTTGAATGACTACTGTCACTTTTTATCCAAATTGGGGTAAAAGAGGCATATAGGACAGCAACATCTGAGTTTAAGAAATCAATGTCTAAAAACCCCAAATTAGATATGTTGCCCTTTTATTTCAATGATATTTACATTTTTCAGTAGTGCATTCTTGTTAAGAACAATCTTTATTTAAATCATTTCTTTTTATCATTAATGTGCATATTTTCACCTACATGTAAATGCTTATGATTGGTATGTAGGTAAAATTTATAAATATTTATCTGGAATTATCTTATCAATAGTAAACTTTTATGTTAATTCTTTGTGGTTTCCTCAATAGACAATCACTATTGATATCAGAGGAGAGACATGGCATGTATACAGCAAGTGATAAGAGATGAGATTGTAGAGTATGTTGAGTGCTAGGAGCCATGTTTTTCTTTTCTTTTTTTGATGATGATGATGATGATGACGACGACGATGATGTTAAAGATGATTTTGTGGTACTGGGGATTGAAACCAGGGGCACTTTACCACTGAGTTATATACCCCAGACTTTTTATTTTTTTATTTTGAGACAGGGCCATTTAGGCCTGTTTTTTGCTGAGGCTGGCCTCAAACTTGTGATCCTCCTGTCTCAGCCTCCCAAGTTGCTGGAATTATAGGTGTGGGTCACCATGCCCTGCAACAGCCATGTTTAATAATGTGACTCCAACCTCTAGCCACAGTTGACTGAAACATGTATAGACACAAGATACATGCTGAGTCAGTCACTCTCCTAGGAATTAGAATCAAAACTGATAAAAAGCAAAATCCCATCTGCAAATACATACAACTATAATATATAAACTAAAGATCTTTGTGACAGTAATATCAAAATAATATTGTATATAGTAGATTTAGGCAGACCCTCAAAGAGAAGAAGGGACAAATGATACTGACTGCTTCACAGGTCTTTCCTAAGTTGGCTGCATTCCTGCCCTTGCATTCTAGATACACCTCTGTATCTTTTTAACACATTTGTTTATCTTACTAAAGCTAAGTTGATTTGATATCTGTTACTTTTGACCACAATAACCTAAGATAATATGTCTTATAATTATCATACCATTTTTACCAAACTCTACTTCCTTAGCTCCCCACAGAGATTCTTGAAGGAAGAAACTGTAACTCTTCCTATATAACTATAAAAACTATAGTTTTATAAACTATAGTTTATAGATCTATAACTCAGTCACTTTCTCAGCCCTCAATAACTATTTGAAAAGTAGTGAAAGAAAAAAAAACTTATCTGGGTGTATCTGGTTGGGAGACACAGCAGATGAAGCCTTCTACAATTGCCATCCCTTCTCGTGTAGATCTATATCTTCATGAACTATTGTTTAAAAAACCTAGAAAAGCTTTTTACAAACTATTCAGTGGTTATTCACTCTCCCAAATAGGAGTAAATATTCAGTATAAAATGGTGCCATATTAGTTATGTATAGAAATATTGTTTTATAGATTTTTCAATTTTTCATTAATTTAGTAATTCTCAGAGCCTTTAATGATGTATAGGTATACTATGAATCTTCAAGCTGATCAAACAAACAGGGTTTTCCAAACTCTTTGATTATGAGATCCTTTTACCATAAAACTTCATAGAATTCAACAACAAAATCCCTATAAACCCAACATTTATAATGGGCAAAGGACTTGAATAGACCATTCTCCAAGAACATATACACATAACCAACAAATACATAAAAATGTTCAACATCACTAATTATTAGGAAAATGCAAATCAAAACCACAATGAGGTACTATTCTGCATTCATCATGATGGTTACTATCAAAAAAACAATAAATAACAAGTGGTAATAATAATTAGAGAAATTAGAAACCTTGTGCACTGTTGATAGGAATACAAACTGGTATAGCTGTTGTGAAAAACAATATGGTGACTCCTCAAAAAATTCAACATATAATTGCCAAGTGATAAACTCCTGGGTGTATATACCAAGTAATTTAAAGCAGGGCATTGAAGAGAATATTTTCACTCCCATGTTCATAGCAGCATTATTCACAATAGCCAAAAGGCAGAAGCAATCCAAGGTCCATTTTTGAATAAAGAAAACGTGATATCTACACACAAAGCACAATATGTATTCAGCCTTAAACAGGAAGGAAATTCTGACATGTCTTATTAGATATATGAACTTTGAGGATATTATGCTAAGTGGAAGGAACCAGACACAAAAAGACAAATAATATATGATTTCATTTATATGAGACATAAAGTAGTAAAATTCATACAGACAGAAAATAGAATGGTAGTAACCAAGGACTAATGAGAGGGGAAAATAGGGAATAGTTCAATGGACACAGAATTTCAGTTTTGCAAGACAAAAATAGTTCTAGAGAATGGTTGTACAACCGTGTGACTATATTAAACACTAATGAGCCATACACTTAAAATGGTTAAATATTAAATTTTATGCTCCATATATTTTACTACAATTAAAATCTCAAAATATGTAAAACCTCACAGAACAGGATTATTTAAAAAAATCACAGAAACAATGGCAAGACAATTCCATGATGTCTTGCTCCCAGAAAGACATACATAGAACCAAAGATTAGGCTAGGGGTGTGGCTCAATTGTAGATCACTTTTCTAGCATGTGCTAGGCCCTGGGTTCAATCCCCAGCATTGAAAAAAAATAATAAAGCGTGATTTTAACTTTCCTTTTCCATGTAATTTCCAGAATAGCAAGTTTTAGGATAATCAATATAACTTATTACCCACTCTTACTTGAGAGTTGGTGAAAATCACACAGCTAACTTTTGTTTCCTGATAAATACTTAGCATTTTATCATTCTGTTTTCCTCTGCTTTCCATTTAAATAAATAGTAGCAGAGAATAATGACAAAAAATAATGGACAAAAAATTCAGGGGTGATAACTAGTAATCTCCAACCAACCTGCTCCCCCAATTTAGTAGTGTCAACAAAAAGATGCATGGCCACACAGAGACCTTTAAAGACAAGTGTAGACTTCTAAGCATTTAGCAATTTTGGGAGGTGTGAGCCACCAAGGTTTAGGTAGATCCATCTAATCCAAAAAAGTCTTCTGAATTTCCAGTTTCTCTTTTACTTCTTCTAATATAGTCTAAGAGACAAAAAAAAAAAAAATTCAGTTAGTTACAATCCTCTTTCTTTCACTTGCCAGCTTTCATCCCATCACATAATTTCTCAGTGCCTGTTATCCTGTCTGAAACCTGGGGCCAGTATCATAACAGCATTCTTGCAGCTGCCCTGAAGAGTAATGAATAGAAATGAGTTATAAATATAAAATGCTGTATAAATCTTTTAGCACCACAGACTTGGGATGTTTTAAATACACAAAGCACAGACTAATAAGACTATCAATTCTGTCTC
This sequence comes from Marmota marmota marmota, assembly GCF_001458135.2. Classification (NCBI taxonomy): domain Eukaryota; kingdom Metazoa; phylum Chordata; class Mammalia; order Rodentia; family Sciuridae; genus Marmota; species Marmota marmota. The sequence continues at coordinate 11,801,849 of NW_026000249.1, read as the reverse complement.
CAATGTATAGACATTTAGAAAGTGGGATCCCATCCATCCCTGACTCTTAAAAACCTCAGTTAAAAAAAAAAAAAAAAAACTTTGTGATTTCCATCAGTGTAGAGAACTGTGACCTTTTGCCTTTCTGTCTAGGGCTAATTTAATGAATTTTCCTGTATATGCTAAGACCATGTCAGATGGGGTTACGTTTTGTCTGGACTGTAACTAAACTCATTATGGACCAATTTTTAATTCAGAGAGTACTCAATTGTATACTTCTCTGCTAGCATCTGTCTACATTGGAGACATTAGAATGAGTGAATATTGATGATGAAGTTGTTTTCATATGATATTAGCTATCATCCTAAAAGAAACACAACTTAAATTGGAAACAATCAAGGCTGGCAGTTTTAAAAACTTAACAAGATGATATTTTCAACTGTGTTAAAATTTAATATTCAAGAACTTCATCTTCATTAAGGAACCAATATTTTAAATTATACTTGTCTGGGATATCTGAATATAGGACAAATTTGTCTATTGTTGAAATAGTGAGTAACACTCAACTGCACCTAGCTCCATTTATATAATTCCTAAAAAAATCAATCTGTAAGTTTATATCTACAAAATGCCACTTGTATATAAGAATATATCACAATGCATTCCATTTGTTATATAACTATAATGCACTAATTTAAAAATAAACAAATAGAAGGAAGACCAATAAAGTACAGGAAGGGTAAGGGAGGTAGAGTGGGAAGGGAATAGTACTGAGGAATGAAGGACAAAATGAACCCCACTATTGTGATAACTACAATACATAAAATAATTTTTTAAAATCTATTTTTAAAAAGATATCCATGTTAAATAAGAATCTGTGCTTATGTGCAACTAACTTGAGGATTTTTTGTATAGAAACTTCTAGCTCAGAACTGTAAAAAAAAAGAAAAAAGAAAGCCATTTAACAAATAGTCCTAAAATCAAAAGTATCTGCATAATCTACTAGAAGAAAGATGTGTTGGTCTCATCAATAAGATCATTACCATATTGATGCAGTGCCTTGGTAATCTGTCTTCTAATCTGTCCAATCTGTCTTCCAAAACCAAGCACTAGTTTTTGAGGAAATAAGGGAAAGGAAATATATGTCCCTACAAGTCTAGTCCCTCTATCAATGTTGGTGTCATTCTACTCCAAATACATCTTCCTCAACCTCCCATTCTTATGCTACTCTGGATTCCTAGAGAGAATGTTTCATCACTTCAGGGAGATAAGATAGCAACAGAAGCATTTTTCTCTTCATTTTCCATTATGACCCTGAGGAACAATGTTTCTATAGTCTTTTTTTGGGGGGGAGTAGTAAACTAAAACACATTTATTTCATTCATTATTAATAGACAAGGTTATCAAAACATTGTCCCTAAAATCACTAGGCCTAGTTAATTACACAGGAGAGTTGAACTAAACTTTTTAAACCTCTATAGTCTTTTTAACTGGAAAGAAATAATAGACTAGCCTTCTCTATTTGCAGTAAATTGAAATTGAGCTAACAAAACCCTTTTCAGGAGTGAAATATTCCAAGCTTCCACTTTCCTTTCTGTCTTTCTTTCTTAGAGTCTCCCTTTCCCCTGTAACTAGCTTACCCAACATGAGATACGGACAAAAATACATAATATACACAGAACATTGACTGCAGTTCAGGAAATGACCTCAAGAAGCCATCATTTTCAAAAAGAGCAAACTTTCCAATTCCAGGTAGAGTCACTCTCTCAATTGAGTCAAATTCACATGTACATATATCCATACGCAGATCCAACAAAATCAACAGAACAATTTAAAAAACAAAAATATTGTTAAGTCCTCAGCTTTTCCAGTAAAAAAATAGTGAGATAACTTTCTTGAAAATTATCAGAAGCCATTATGGATGAAATATATCTTAAATACTTTCCCCATCTCAGCACCACCACCCAGATAAAGGGAGCCACATAATCCCTAGTGATTCATCAATGACTTTTCTTCTTCAAAATAGCAAGGTTTCTCAGTGTTATTTCAAAGAAAAGAGCCTATAAAATACCAGCTACTTCCTCATAGAGATGTATTAGATCCAGGAACAACACTAGATAATAAACACTGACCTCTAGATCTGGCAGAGATTTTCAGTGGTCACTATAAAAATATTTTCAGTTACTTAGGGATTGAAAAAACACCCCTCTTTGCATTTGTAAATAATTACTGTCATTCTGGTTAAGATTATCTTGTCCCTAGTGACTCTTAACTAGACAGGATTCAATAGAAATGCTTAGATCCACACATTAACAAAAAACCTTACTTCTGAGCCCATAATATGTTCTAGAGACCTTTCTGTATAGTCTCAAATACAAAATTTTATTTTAAAAAGGCCACAATAAACTCAAAAACCTCAATTTCATATGATCAAGGTTACTTCCTCTAACCTGATTAAAACTTTAGGGTCCCTACTTCAGCAAGAAACTTATCATATTTCATTTACCAAGAACTAGTCTCCTATAATTATATCTTTAAAATGTTTCCTAGACTTCATGCACTTGTCCAGAAAAAGAGTAATAATAATAAGGAATTGTTCAAAATGAAAAAACCCTTCACCTTCTGAAACTCAACTCTTTGTGGTTTCTTACAGAAACCTGGCTCTTTCTCACAACATTTTGTGGTTAGGGCAAAATCAATTATTCAGTGACCTGGGTATAGGGATGGGTCTCTCTAGTTTCAATGAGGGAAGAATGCCAGGACCACAAGTACTCCCAAGTGAAAGGATGTGCTTGATGAATTTATCATAGGAGTTGGATGATGTCTCAGGGCACAGATGTCAGGAGTTTTGTTTTGTTTTTAATTCCATCATGCTTTTAGAGCTATTTTTCTTTCCACAGGTCCCTTTAATGCCTTTGAAAAGAGCCATTCTCCTTAGTCATCCAAGAGGAAGGAGAACAGTATGAGCTCTGAACCGCATAGAAGACTCTCCTTTGACTGGAGGGAGGTGAATCTCTAAGTGCCTTATATGTTCAACCTTCAATTAATTCCACTCACACCATACCCCCACTGGTAATGAAGACAAATAGTGCTGCAGTCTTTGGTTACAGTCTCAATGTTTACTTCTGGGAACAGCCAAGGATATTTTGCTCAAATTCTGAGAACTATAAAAATCCTTTTGGAGACATTTTTGACTCTACCTCTTCTTTCTCTACCACAAAAGAGAAAGAAGAGGAAGACTGTAATAATATTTAGGGGAGCTAAAACAAAAGGAAAGGGTGAAAAAAAAAACTTGGATTCCCCTTTCATCTGTCTTCAGATACCCTATTACATAGAGTAAATTGCAAACATTACTTATTAAATAGAACAGATGCCCCATTCTCCCCACCCATGTCCCCTCAGGCCTTCCCATTTCAACACAGCACCAACTGTCAGCATCTGCATTTCTTTGCCCTTGGATTTTCTCTTGCCATAAACTCCTCAGCACTTCTATTTCCCTATACATTCAAGGTGCAAGAAATGCCAGAAAATAAATGCCTCTCTACAAGAACAATCTTTTAACAATGACTGACAAAAGTTTGCATATAAATACCTTAGTGCCCTACTCCCTTGTGTGCAATAACTCTGAGGTATTGCCCTACTCTGGAGCCCTGGGACCCTCAGTGGAATTAAGCTCTAGTAGTAATAATATGGACTTTATTTACTGAATTTTCTTCCTTATTTCACCTCCCTAGTCTACTAATCATGTCTCTCAAGGCCACACTCTGAATGCCCCATGTGTGTCTATGGGTCTATGGGTCTGTGTCTATGGGTCTGCTTTGAAGATACAAAGTTCTGGAATGTGTACCCTAAAGGAAGAGAATGAACTGCTTTCCTAGATAAGACTTATAGACATATAATCTACTATTTTCTATACACTTCCTCCAATGGATGTTAGCCTTTTCTGATAGTTTTTCTTCTTGTGGTTTAATTTTATTTGATTTCAAGTGGATGAAAATGGTGGGGCTGACTCCCACATTACACCCCAATACCTGCTTCATTTTCCATTATCCATTATCCCATATTGATAACTATCCCTACACTATTCATGTATTTAGCCTCCCTGAGCTTCTGAATCCTCAGAAAAGTCAAACACACACACACACACACACACACACCACACAAACACACACACACACACACACACACACACAGAGAGAGAGAGAGAGAGAGAGAGAGAGAGAGAGAGATTCTCAACATTTTTATGCTATATATTCCTTTGGCAACCTATGAACACTTATCAGAATGCTTTTAAATTCATAAAATAATATACCCAAGATCACAAAGGAAAATAGTTACAATGAAATATGGTAATCTTCACTCCACATAAAAATATATTTCTATATACATACATAAAGGCTAAAGGATCTTCAGTTCTTAAAACTTTTGTTCACTTCCTCCATAAGGCAATGAATCTTAAATCACAGTGTCTGATTCCCAGGGTTCTTCAGGTTTCCTAGTGCCAATATCACAGTGAAGATTTTGTGTCACACAGGACAAGTCCTTATCCATACAGATCCTGATTTAATGTTGTACTTCTGCCTTTTTCCCCCTTTCCTTATAGGTCCCAGTCATATTGGTGCTTCCTCTATGAAGTGTTCAGTGGCCTGGCTAGTTTCTGCCCTTACATGAGATTTTTGTCTTCCTTGGTTATTGTGACTTCAAATTTTTCTGTATTTCCTTCAGTATACTTCCTCATTTTTACCTCTATGTCACTGGCTAAGACCCTCTGTGTTATGAACAGAAATATTTTTAATGGTGTTTGGAATCTTTTTAAAAACACTTCAATGTACACTGCATGATACAAATGTGTTAATTTTACTCTACCCTTAGGAGCAATCAGTGATCCTAATCAGGAATCTGTACTCCAGTAATGATGAGGTAACAAAATTAAGAAAGGCCACTCTGGAGATGGTTTCTATAAATGTTGCCACTATTTTTATCTTCCATCAACACTAGAAGTCTTGCTAATTAGTTTAATTAATAGTAGAAATGAATTTTCATTGGCAAAATCTGTATCTTGATAATTAGAGTAAGAGATGTTAGAAATGGACTCTCATAGGTAAAATTGGTAATATTCAAGATGTGTTTATTGGCTAAATTATCTGAAAGACATTATCAATCTTCTAATAAATAAGGTAGGAGAATCTTGAAAGCTTTTCACATTTACCATTAGTTTAGGCATATATGTTTAACTCTGAACCTAGGACACAGTTGTTGTTCCAGGATATTCTTGATTACCTTTCTATAGTAGGTAGTTTGTAAAATCCCACCACTACAATAATATTACATTTGCTTCAGGTAAACATTTAATGCACACTACTTATGGAGCACCAGAATATTCAAATTTCTGGAATTTATTTCCTTTGGAATCATGTGGCTCTTCTTGCCTGCTTGTTAATAAAAGTCTATAGGTATAGCAGGATTTGTTCTGAGACTGACTCATTACCAGGTTGTAAAGAAGATGCCAGCCTTTACTTACCACAAAATAAGCCTAAGAATTAAGATTATCTGATTTCTTTACATCTTATTACCCTACTCCTTATTCACAGAAAGGAATAATTTCCCTCTTATGCACAAGACCATCATGTTGAATGTCCTGGTGCTAACAATTTTCTTTCTTTTTTAAAATATTTTTTAGTTGACAGTGGTCAGTTATTTATTTATTAATTTATTTATTTATATGTGGTACTGAGAATGGAACCCAGTGCCTCACACATGCTAGGCAAGTGCTCTACCAGTAAGCTATAACCCCAGCCCCCGGTGTTAGCAATTTTCTACAGTGATAACAGAGATTGTTCTGTCACATTGGGCTGACTTCTTTGGTTCCAACTCTGGTCTTGAGTAAGCCTTCCCTAACTCTCATTTTAACATGGATGATAGATTTTGTCCCTGTTATGACTAGTTCCTTATCTGGTATCAGATTCATTCATTCAATAAATTTCATTCATTCAACAGTTTGTAATTGAACAATTTCTAATTACAATGGAGTATTCTAGATCCAAGGGATATTTCAATCAATGAGACAAATAAGATCTTGTGAGTGAAGATAAGTAAAAGAGTGACCAAATTAGTAAAATAATTTGAGATAGTACTAAGTGCTATGAAATAAGTTAAGTGATTGGGTATGGCATTATACCAGAAAATTACCAAACAAAGTCACTCTGAGGGAAAGTAAGGATACTAAGCAAAGATCGTATAATGTTTTCCACTGACACCTCTATAGTTTTATAGGACTAGTAATCAGAGTAATTTGACTGAAGGGTAGCTCTGAGGGCTCTTCAAGTTCAATTTTAACCTTTGAGTAATGGCCATATTCTCATCAGTGTCTATACCTTACCTCTAATTGAAGGTGGTCTAATCAAAATGTGAAAGAATCCTTTAAGGAACCAAGATCCATTTAACTGTCTTGGAGGAATATAATGCACAATTAGCACTTTGAGTATTTTCATTAAATCGATCAGTTGGATCAGTTTGTACAAACCGATTGGTTTAGCATTTTGTAGTCCACAAATAGACAAAATCAGTCAAAACCCAGCTTAACTTAATTAGTATTGATGGAGCACTGAGAATCATAAAATCTGAGATTTACAAGTGACTATGGAGATCAGTGTAACCAGGAAGAAAATAAGTTCCACAAAATCAATCCCCAAATGCTCATCTTGCACACTGAAACCTCTTATATTTTTATTGCTATATACCTGTAAAATTTTTTAAAAGATCGTTGGCTTCCCAGTGCCACAGTCAGAGTGAAGATTCAATTTCCCACAGGAAAAGTCCTTATCCATGTACATATTTGCATTTGGTGTCCAGATTACCAATCATTTTACTGTAAGATAGTTTGTCATGAACTATTTTTAATTTTTATTTTATTTATTTATTCATCTATTTATTTGGTACCAGGGCTTTGAACTTGCAATCCTTCTGCCTCAGCCTCCTAAGCTGCTGAGATTATAAACATGCACCAGCACACCGGCTATTTTTAAATTTTAAATTTAAAAATCCTAAGAACAGCCCTAAGACACTTAGTGAGAACCTGTGTCAAAATTTAAAAAATTTAAATAATGTCTGGGGAATGTGGCTCAGTGGTAAAGTATCTCTGGTTTCATTCCTAAGTACAAAAAAAATGAGAATATTAAACTGAAAAAAACAAGAAAATAAATAACCCATCATATATATTTACCTTTTGCATCTGGTGCATAAAAGTATTTACATTGTTTTAGCCATAGAGTTTATAAAACAGTGTATTTCTATTAAATTCAGCATTTTGCCTCTTCTATATTGCTGTATAATATCTGTTTTATTTAACAGTTATAAAATATTCCATCCAGCAATTATATCCTAATTTAGTTATTCATTCTCCTATATTAGCCATTTGGACTGTTTTTAATTTTCATTGTTATTTGAAGAATAACACAACAAGGATGTTCTGGAATTTGGATTATTTCCTTAGGCTAAGGTCTCAGAAGGAAAATTACTATACCAAAGCATTTGAACAACTATGTAGTTAACATTTCTACAATGCTTTTACTAATATTCAAAGCAGCAGTAACAGGAAAGAATACCAAATTCAACATACACTTATCACAATTCGTTAATATAGTTTTTAAGGCTTTACTAATTAAGTGGTAAACAATGCTACCACTTTTTATTGAGCACAAATTTACTTGTTGAATTTCTCTTTGTGAATTGTTCACATATTTTTTTCTTGTTTATTTGTTGAATTGAGAATTGGATCATTAGAAGTATTCACCCTCAGACATTTTTGCGGCAAATATTTTTCAGAAAAATAATGATGATAAAAATGTGTTCAGATACTACAAAATAAGAGGGCTTTACATTTTCCTTTGTGCATAGTATACAAAATTATTTGTCCATCTTTTTATTTGTAAAATGTCTCTAAATTTACCATGCTTAGAAAGTCAGCATCCTCTGCAGTGTTTTTGATGAATGATCAATACAATTCAATTTCCTTCCATTTTATTTGTAAAACTTTGTTCTTTTATTTATGTTAGAAGTTTATATGAACTCTTAATATTTAGTGTGATATATATCATTATATTACCCATTGTCTAATGAATTTTTGTTATTATCTATCCTTCTTTTCCTATCTTAAAAATGTGAAAGGGCTTTTTATTTAAATTTATATGCAGTGCTATATATATTTAATCCTTATTGAGGTATAGTTGACGTATAATAAATGACACATAATTAAAATGTACTACCATTGTAATAAAAATAATAAATATATAATTAGTCCCTAAAAGGTTTTTACTCCCTTCCTCTTGTCCCTCTTGCTTCTGTCAGGCTCTCATTCCTATGTTCAGGAAATCATTAGGCAGTATAGGTTAAGCTGCATTTTAAAAATTCTGTATAAGTGGAATCATATAAAATGTTCCCTTTTGATATGGCTTATTTCACTCAGCATAATTATTTTGAGATTTATCCATTATGTAGCAGGTATCAAGAGTTCATTCATTTCATTGCTGAGTAGCATTCTCTTGTATGGATATACCCAATTATTTATCTATTCATCTGTTGGTAGGCATTTGGTTCATTTAAAGTTTTGGCTACTACAAATTATGCTGTTATGAACATTCATGTACAAGTCTCTGGTTATGTGTTTCCATTTCTCTTAGGTAAATGTGTAGGTATGGAATTGCTGAATCATCTTATCAGTAAATGTTTAACTTTTTAAGAAATTGTCAAAGTGTTTTCTAGAGTGCTTGTCTCATTTTATGCTCCTACCAGCAGCACTGAGAGTTTGGATTCTTCCACATCTTCCTTAGAATTTAGTATATTTTGTCATTCTAGTGGATGTGTAATGGTATTTCATTGTGACATTAGTTTGTCTTCCTTTATAAATAATGATGTGAAATATGTTTTCGTGTGCTTATTTGCTATCTATGTATAAAAATTTAGAATAATTATGTTCTCTTGATGAATTAACCTTGTTTTCATTATAAAATAATATGTCTCCTGGTAATATTCATTACTCTGTAATCCTTGAAGTTATCATAACTAGCCGCAGTCTGGCTGGGCACAATTCAGGAGCCACTTGTCAAGCAGGAAGGAACTTTATTTTTAGCACCCACGCCTCACCACACAAGCTCTCTAGGAATTCCCCGAGAGCCCAACCGCCACCTCCGGCACTTCTGACAAGCACCTCAACCCGCACTCTTCCCGCTCTTGAGGCCAGCCAAAAGAGTGGGCACAGCCAAAAGAGTCCCCCAATGAGCAGCTCCGTGGTCTGAAAGGGCTGGGAAACAGCCCAATGAGCGTCACTGCAGAGGAGCCAATCAGCTGGAAGTTTGCTGGGGCCTCGGTAAGCCAATCAGCTGGAAATTTGCTGGGGCTGTTTTGGCTGTGGCTCTCAACAATAACTGCACAAATTTTTATTACTATTAATATGGAATATTTTTCCATCCTTTTAACATTCATCTATTTGTTTCTTATAGGATCTTCCAGTTTTAGCAACTGTAATAATCTCCAAATTTTAACTGAGACAATTAGAATATTTATTTATTTATTTATTT
>NW_026000249.1:11773347-11792280 GCF_001458135.2 Marmota marmota marmota | reverse complement strand
CCCTCCCATCTTCTCTTTCTACCCCATCTACTGTAATTTATTTCTCTCGTTTTTTTCCTCTTTCCCCTCACTTCCTCTTATATGTAATTTTGTATAATAATGAGGGTCTCCTTCCTTTACCATGCAATTTCCCTTCTCTCTCTCTTTCCCTCCCTCCTCTTGTCCCTGTTTAATGATGATCTTCTTCTCATGCTCTTCCTCCCTAATTCTGTTCTTAGTTTGTATGTGGTGCTGGGGATCGAACCCGGGCCGCACGCATGCCAGGCGAGCACACTACCACTTGAGCCACATCCCCAGCCCTAGAATATTTATATTTAATATAATTATCAATGCAGTTATGTTTAAGCCTATCATCTTGCTAATTTTTTTTTTTAGTTGTAGTTGGACACAATATCTTCATTTTATTTATTTTTATGTGGTGCTGAGGATCAAACCTAGGGCCTCATACACGTGCTAGGTGATTGCTCTACTGCTGAGCCACAACCCCAGACCAAAAAGGCACACTTTTTTGTGTGTGCTGGGGATCAAACCCCAGGCCTTGTGCATGCAAGGAAAGCACTCTACCAACTGATCTATATCCGCAGCCTGCTATTTCTTTTCTCTATCCCATCTCTTCTCTTTTTCTGCCTTTTGTATCAATTGAACCTTTTTATTCCATGTTATCTCCTTTATTAGATTATTATCTTACAACTCTGTTATCACCTCACCTGTAGTATAAAAACTACAGAGATATATTTGTATCTCTCCCCTTCCTGGTCTGTGTTTTTGTGTATGTGTGTGTGTATGTGTTTCTGTGTCCTGTCATAATACATTGTCATTCATTTTAATACAGTTCATTATATTTTTGTGGAAAAAAATGCATAATATAAAATTCCATCTCACTTATCTTCAAGTGTACAACTCAGTGATACTAAGCACATTCACATTGTTGAACAACTATCACCACCATCTATCTCCAGAACTTTTTAATCACCCTAAACTAAACTCTCTAACCCGAACAATGACTCCCATTCCACTCACCCTTCCAGCCCCTGGTAACCACTATTCCTCTTTCAGTCTCTATGAATTTCTCGAATCTAGGCACTTCATATAAGCAAAAACATATAATATGTGTCCTTTTGTGCCTTATTTACTTAGCATACTGTTTTCAAGATTCACATATGTTTTAACATGTATCATAATTTCATTTCTTTTTAAAGCTCAATAATATCCTATTGCCTGCAACATAGACATGTTGTTTATTCACTCATCCCTCAGTGGACATTGGGGTTTTTTTTCTACTTTTTGGCTACTGTGAATAACACTGCTGAAAACATCAGCGCACTAACATCTGTTCAAGTTCCTGTTTTCAATTCTTTTGAGTATACCTGAAGTCTAGTTGCTGAATTATATGGAAATTCTATGAAAACCAGTTAATTATCTTTTGAAAAAGATTTAAGTTGTAATTTAAATGATGTTTTAAAGACCTTCTATATTTATGGAAAATCTATTTTGAATCTTTGCATTCTTTTGTGAAGATTCATATTTCCAAATATATGTTTATATAGATTAACTATTTGTTCTTTCACTTGAGGTTTAGAATAAAATTGTCAACTTCCAGAAAATAAATAATTAGGATTAAGAAATAAATTCCAGGTCATTACTTGGAGAGAAAATATTTACTTTTTTCATCCTGTAATATGACACAGTTTTACATTTATGCAAGTCTTCTTTTCAATACAGCAAGAAATTTTTACAGTTTTATTTATTCAGCTTTTATACATATTTGGTTGTTTATTCATTTTTTCTTTTAAGGGATATATACATAATGATCTTTATAAAAAATGTTTAGTTTCTTTATTATAAATGCATAGCATACTATTGTCTTATGAGTATTTATCATTTATTATTCCCATAATTAAACTTTAAGATTAGCCCTTATTTTTAGCTGAATGCTTTGGATTTATAGGTATATAATCTTGTCACTTCAAGATAATATTATTTTTTATAAGTCTGCATTAATAAAAACTTCAAAAATACTATATAAAAACAATGAACATAGATATTTGTCATTGTTCCTGAGTTTACAGGGACTTTGCTGTTGATAATAATGGTAACAGGTTTATGATAAGGACTACTACTAATGTACATTAATGGGAAAGCCTTCAATTTCTTTTCAAAGTTTTTTTAAATGTTCAATTTTAGCAAATGCTTTTGTGCAACTACTGTATTATCCACTTAATTATATTAGTGCATGTCCTTATACTTTATCATACCTGCATTTCTGAGATAAAACCTACTTTATTATAGCAGGTTATCCTTCTATTATATTGTTATACTCTGGTAGTATCTTCTTTAAGGTGTTAGTGTACATTGTTGAGTTTACAGCAGCAAAGAAGTGTTGAGGGCCACAGCTGAGTCGGGATGACGCATGGCATTTTTGCCAGAAGTAGTGGTTGAGAGGTGATGCCAGCGAGCCATTAAGATGATGACTTTTGAGTTCTTGCTGAGTTCCCGTGGAGTTCTGGTTGAGGTCTCCCGGGGATTTCTGAAGAATTCCCGTTGGTTGGTGAAGTTCCGGTGGTGGGAGTTCCGGTTGGTGTGTGGTGTTCCTGGAGGAGCCGTGTGGGGGCGTTCGGGAGAGTTCCCGGGGAGAGTGTGTGGAGTGTGCTGGTGGAGTTCAGAAATAGTTTGTTCCTGCTTGAGTGGCTCGTGATTTGTGCCCAGCCAGACTGCAGCAAAGAAGCATAAAACCTTGTGCTAACCTGTAGCTACTTTGTAGGGAGAAACTCTATAAGAAAAAAGAGGGTAGTGGTATTATTAAGCAGAAAAGGAAAATATATTCTCTGTAACATTTTCTTACTGCAAAGCATTACTTTAAATTATAGTGATTAGTGTTAAGTATGGTTGGCAAATACAAGGTCCAGCTTAAAAATTGGAAAATTGGATAAAATTTAATAAAAGAACATTAAATACATTTTTTAGGACAGTACAGAATTCTCTCTGGAATATGCACATGACCCCTCCATAGACTCTAAGTTGAATGGAAGCAGTGGGAAGAAGTTGTTTTAGAGCTGTAGAATATACATTTTGAACTACACTGTTTTGAAATCATAGCTCATAAAAACAACTTTATTGTGAAATCTCTCTACAAATGAAAAACTCTAAACAATTCCATGTACCACCATATGGCACACCTTTTTCATTCTTTCCTGTTGCTTTGTGGCATTTTTTTGGAAATAAGAACTGGTATTTTTGTGTTTTTCCTTCATCTTCTCAGGGCAAAGTACAAATTAGATATTTCATAAATGCCTGAATAAATTACAAGAAAATATGGGTCATAATAGGTGAATACTAGAAATAGACAAAATGAGACTTGAAACATGACTGTTGGTGAAAGCAATTGGAGAACAGTAATTTTTGTCTTTCAAATGAAAAATCTTCATCATTTTCTGTGATGTAATTTAACTTAAACCAAGTATATTAGATTTATCCAAGGCTTATGTCTATTTCCTTACACTGATAATTTAGGAATGCTTTTATAAACCAATTGTGGTGCCTTTGGCGAGTGAAGCATAGGGATCACATCTCTTTTGTTGATATAAACCATGGGAAATTCAGTTGCATGATATCATTGTCTGATTACAGTTATGACTTTAAGTAATCTCTTCAAATTAGTACCTTTTTCCCCTATACACTTTATGCTTTTTAGAGTAGTTTTAGTTTCACAGCAAAATTGAGAGGAAAGTACAAATGTTTACAACATACCTCCTGCCTTCACACATGCATAGCTTCCCCCATTGTCAACATCCCACACCAGAACAGTACATTTGTTATAATTGATGAACTGCATTGACAAATCATTATCACCCAGAATCCATGGTTTACATAAGGGTTCACTCTTGCTAGTGTACATTCTATGAGTTTGGACAATTTTATAATGCCATATATACACCATTATAGTATTATATGGAGTGGTTTACTGCCCTAATAATTTCTTGTGATCATCTGTTCATCTCTCCCTCCCTCTCCTCAACCTGGCAACCCCTGATCTTTTTACAGTATCCCTAGTTTTACCTATTCAAGAATGTCATATAGTTGGAATCATATAGTTTGGTGCTTTTTCAAACTGGCTTCTTTCCCTCAGTGATATGTATTTAAGGTTCTTCCATGGCTTTTTATGCCTTGATAATAGAATGAGCACTTTTGTAATAGTTGATACAGGCCAAGCCTAGGATTGTAGAAGATTTGCAAAGCAATTTGTTAACTTTTTTCTTTTTTTCTTTTTCTTTCAGTTGGACTTCTGCTCTTTTCCATTAGTGCTTTACCTAGTTTCTCTTTAGGCAAGAAAGTACAGTGGGATTTATTTTAGTTCTACACAAAGAAAGCACCTAGGCAATATTGCTTTGCCACGTAGTTAGTGTGAGAGCTCCAGTGGACTGTACTATGAGGATCTCTGACACCACATGGAGTACAATTCTATAAAATCATCTTTAAAAGAATTACAAAAAATCTTGTGAAAATCATTGTTTACCCATACCTTTAAAATAGAGTGGCTGTTTGGGGGCTGGGGTTGTAGCTCAGTGGTAGAGTGCTTGCCTAACATGTGTGAGGCACTGGGTTCGATCCTCAGCACCACGTTAAAAAAAAAAAAAGAACTAAATAAAAAAAATAAAGGTTAAAAACCGGGGGATGACTGTTTTGTCCTTACTATATAGTAGCTTTTATTTTTAGAAAAGTCTGTAATGATTATACTGGGATCATGGTTTTTCACTTATTCCTAAACATTAATCCATAGACTATCTCAATCAAAATCACCCAGAAAACTATTTAAAGACAACTTTCTTTCAAAAAAAAAATTCACAATGTTAGCCACCATAACCACTGTTTAATTCTATGACATTTCTGTCATTTCCAAAAGTAATTTTTTACCTCCAAATTCTCCCTTCCTCTTCTTCCTTAGCAACTGCTAATCTACTTTCTCCCCCTACGCCATTTAGATTTGTCTGTTCTGGATTTTACTATAAATGAAATCATGCAGTATGTGGCCTTTTTTATCAGTCTTGTTTCACTTAAAGAATTCAAAGTTTAGCCATACCATATATATAAGTACCTCATTCCTTTTTATTACAGTAATATCTGTTGTATCTATGTATTCATTTTGCACATGAATTTAGTTGTTTCCATTTGGATTATGTATTGGTCATATTTTCATCACAATAAATATAAAACTGGTATAGGCTACTTATGAAGAGAAAAATGTTTATTTAGCTCATAGTTTTGGAGGTTCAAAAATACAACTGGCATAGAACAGGCTCTATGGCAAGAGTTGCTCCTTAGCTGTATTACCTAATGGCACAGATAATAATAACAGGAGCAAGCATGCCTTTATATCTAGAATGGGTAATAAAACTGGAGGGGCCAATCTTTCCATTTTATAACAACCCACTTGGGTGAACTAAAGGGAGTCTCACAAGAACTGCCAAGGACTTGCAAGAGAACTATCTCACAGCCCTATTACCTGAATACCTCCCATTAGGCCTAACCTGTTATAAAAGTTTCACCACCTCCTGGTAGGGCTACCGTAAGGACCAAGAGTTTATCATATGAACCTCAGCAGGAAACGGTTAGACCATATAAGTCATATCAGGTTATTTATATATTTTTGCCCATTATGAATAAAGCTGCTGTGAATATTTGTGTATGCATTTTTGTGCAGATGCATGTTTTCAGTTCTCCTGGGTATATACCTAGAAGTGTAATATGCTAAATCATAGGGTAACTCTATGCTTAACATTTTAAGGAAGTACCAAATTGTTTTCCACAAATTACTATACCAATTTACATTTCCAATGTGTGAGGATTTCAGTTACTTCACACCCAAATCAGCACTTGTTATTTTTCCATTTATTTATTTTAGTAACTCTAGTAGATGAAACATCTGATTGGGTTTTGATTAGCATTTCCCTAAGGACTAATAATTAAGCATTTTGTGTGTTTATTTATTATTTATATACCTTTAGAGAAATATCTATTCAAATCATTTGCTCATTTTAAGATTGTGTTTTTTGTCTTTTCATTGTTGAGTCATAAAAGTTTTAATATTTTTTTGTATACTAGGCTCTTACCAGATATATGATTTGGAAATATTTTCTATCACTGCATGGATTATCTTTTCACTGACTTAGTGGTATCCTTTGTTCACAAAGTTTTTAATATTGATAAATTCCAGTATATTTTTTTCATTTTTATCTTTAAACATTGTATTTAAGAAACTGTTGCCTCATCAATAGGTCATAAAGATTTCCTACTGTGTCACCATCTAAGAGTTATAGTTTTACCACTTACACTTAAGTCTTTGATTCATATGAGTTAATTTTTTATATGGTGTGAAGTATAGGTACTATTATGGTTTGGATCTGGAATGATCCCCCAAAACTCATGTGTTGAAGGCTGAGACCCAAATGCAAGAATGTCCAAAGATGGAGCTTTTGGGGAGTGATTGGATCATAAGGGTTCTGATCTCATCAGTGAATCACTCCATTGATAGTGGAATGGGCTGATGAGAACTGTTGGAAACTGTAAGCAGGTGGGGCATGGTTGGAGGAAGTAGGTCACTGGGAGTGTTCCCGTGGGGACTATATCTTTTTCCTACTGCCCCCTCTGATTCCTGGCTATCATATACTGAGCAGCTTTCCTCTGCTACACCTTTCTGCCGTGATGTCCTGTGTCAACTCATGCCCAGAGCAATGAACCCAGTGAACCACTAGAAACTAAAACCATGAGCCAAAAATAAATCTTTACTTCTCTGACTTTTTTATGTCAAGTATTTTTGTCACAGTATCAAAAAGCTAACTAAAACAGGTGCAAATTCATTCTTTCACATGTTTCTTTCTTATTGTGCCAGTACTATTTGATAAAATAGTTCTTTCCTCACAAAATGGCTTTGGTACAGTTATTGAAAATCAATTAACAATTAATAAAATGGGTTTATTTCTGGATTGCCAGTTCTAATCCACTGATCTCTCAGTATATTCTCATTCCAGTATACAGTCTTAAATATTGTAGCTTTGTTCTGCATTTGAAATCAGAAAGTATATGCCTTCCTACCTTTTTCTTTTTCAACATTGTTTTGAATATTCAGTGCCCCTTCAATTTCCACATAAAACTTAGTTGTCAGTTTATCCATTTCTGACAAGAAAACAGTTGGAATTTTAATAGTTGTATTAACTCTGTGGTTCAATTTGAGAAGTATGTCTATGTTAACAATGTTGCACGTGTCAAACTATGAACACTGGATATCTTTCTATTTATTTAGAATTTCTTTTATTTCTTTAAAATGTTTTATCCTTATGTGTTTAGTCTTACACTTTTTGGTTAAAATTATTTGGTAATATTTTGTTATTTGTATCCTAAATTGAAATCATTTGCTTAATTTTATTACACTATTTTATTATACTGTTAATTGCTAGTGTTTAGAAATATGAACAATTTTTGTATATTCATCTAATGTCCAGAGGCTTTTATAAACTCATGGATGGGTAGACTAGAGACAGGATGCACCACAAAGAATCAGTGCTACAGGAAATCATTAAAGCCAGAAAGAACACAGAACCATATCACATAGTATGTGGGCAGACTCAAACCCTGATGATTAGACAAGGTCACCAACTTGAGCATAGGACAGTGAGTAAAATGAGACACAATTCTGAAGCATACAGAAATGCTTGTTGTTCCAAAGAATCCCTTGATCACCAGAGGGAGGGCAAGCTAGTGAGTAAATGTTCCCCCAGGGACACCAGCACAATGGAGGAAAGGTGGACAAAAGTTCAATTGGTTCCTCAACAAGCTGAAAAGATGATTGCCTAAACCAGCTGGAACAATGCAATAGAGCAGGCTAGTGCCTTTAGGAACCCCAAAAGCACCAGCACAAGGCATTGATGGCAATTGAAAGTGCTCAAGATTCCACAGACTGTGATCATGCCCCTACCATGAGTTGGTCAAGGCCCCCAAGAGATCTTGACTGTCTAGCCTGAGGCAGTAGATTCAGGGACCTTGCAAGAACCAGAGGCATGTGCCAGGAAAAAAAGATTCATAACACAACATCAATACTGTAGCTGACAGGGCTCTTGATTCCACAGATACAAGCCCTTGACCTTCTTATGGACCCTTTAACCCTGTTAAACAGGGAATGAAGAGAACTGAAGTCTACCACATGAGAAGGAAGATTGCCAATGCCTGGCTGGGCACAAATGCCGCAGTCTGGCTGGGCACACAATCACGAGCCACCACACAGCTTGTAGATTC
The DNA here is from genome assembly GCF_001458135.2 of Marmota marmota marmota. Taxonomy (NCBI): domain Eukaryota; kingdom Metazoa; phylum Chordata; class Mammalia; order Rodentia; family Sciuridae; genus Marmota; species Marmota marmota. The sequence continues at coordinate 11,783,994 of NW_026000249.1, read as the reverse complement.
AAACAGCAACTCTTTATTCCCGAACTCACACCAGCCGTATACAAACACGTTCTGGGGAAATCCACGTTCTCTGCCCAAATCCACGTTCTCTGCCCAAATCCACGTTCTCTGCCCAAATCCACGTTCTCTGCCCAAATCCACCTCCACTGGGCTTCTGTCTCCCAAAATATACTCTGAATCCCGTGAGAACTCAAGGGGAACTCAGGCAGCAGGATACGCCCTATTCCCAGCAGGAATAATCTTAAACCTTAAACCTGGAACCTAAACTGGGAACGCCCTAAACACGATTATCTTAAACCGGGAACACCCTAATCCGCCTTGGTCCTTGAGCAAGGTCACCTACATTCAATGTCACTGCAACATGGGGTACACTGGCAAGGAAATTGTCATACCTACTTGGCTAATGGCTCCCAGCAGAAGATGGCCATAACTTCACCAGTTTGCCCAATGAGGGATGAGGTTGGTGAGGGAAAAATACTCAGAGCCCTCATTCAAAGGCAGGTTGAAATCCAGTGGATATCCAAGAACACCAGAGCCATGATATGACTGTGGCTAAAGATTCCAGAGTTCTGCAGAATATGGGCATGTTTGAGGCCCAAAGTAGCTCTTAAACTCCCAGGGAAGGGCAAGCTGGTGACCAGATGAATCCTTGGGACATGAGGACCATGGACAGAAAGTGATCAAAAGTTCATTGGTTCTCCAGCAAACTGGAATGCTTGTAGCCTGAAGGAGACTGAAACTCTAATGCTAGGGCAGAATGATGCTAGGAAGGGCCCTTCTGGAACAATAACATAGGAATGACATTATAAAATAAGAAGCATAGTTACCCAGAATAAGGATAAAATATGACCTAAAGAATCCCAGTAATTTCAGTGAGTGAGAATTCTCTTGCATTGATAGATCACAGCACTTCATCCAGGTGAAGGGAAAATATATTAGAGTTCTTTTAGTTCCTTAGCAGGTTTGATGTCTGAGAAAACAGAAGATACTTGATGCCAAGCACCAGGACAGACTCAAGCCAGAAGGATCCATAAAGCATCACTGCAAATGTTGACCAAAAGGGACCAAGTTTCCCTTAGCTCCAATCAATCCTTGCTCTCAAATACCCCCAATTCCCTGTTGAAGGCATAAGAAGAAGCCCACAACACCACACAATGACCCAGCATTCAGGCAGAATAGTTGCTAAAAGCCTCCAGGAGGGAAGCAAGGACTGAATGATTGAATGTGGTTAGCCAGGAAATTCCTCATGTCAGTATCACAAGGGTCATACAGTTGCCAAAAGGAATCTCCTTAACACATCACAGAAGCCAGCTGATAGTCTGAATGAGTCCCAAAAACCTAATGGGCAGGCAGGCAAGAGAACCTAAAATCTCCTGGAGCACCTCCAAATGTGAAGGAAGGAAGCCAAAAATACCTTCTGTTCCCCAGCAAGCAAAAAGGTAGGTGGCTTGAGGACCACCAGGACCATATCACATGAGCAGGCTGGTGCTCAGAGCGTGGCTCCAGAACATCATCATGAGAAAATAATGTAAACAAAAGGAGCCACAGTTCTTTAGCATTCAGACAGGCTTCTGTCCCTAAATATCCCTGGAATCTCAGTGGTCCAGGCAGTGACCTTTTGAGTCACAATGGCATTAGCACTATGTAAAGAATGTGAGATGAATTGCTCCTTTCAGGGCAAAGGGGAAGGCTGAGAACAAGCACAATCATAGCATGTCCACAAACTGGTACTTAGACGTTTCCTAAAGCATTAATGCAAGGATATGATGCTGTGTGAAATGAACTACAGTTCTACAGCACACAGGCAGGCCTGTGGCATAAAATGTTTCATAAATCCCAGAGGGCAATCAGTATTGATATTGTTACAGAAACCTGCCTCCCTTTCAAGTACTAACGAGATATCACTTTGTACCTCATAAATATGTACAATTATTATGTGTCAATAAATAAATATAAACACACACACATACACTCACAAAGTAAAGAAGTCTTCAGAGAAGCCTAACATGCTGCAGCCTGGGTCTGAAGACTCTTGAACTAAACATAATCAAAAGGTGGGGAAAAAGTTTATTCCAATTTTTACTACTCTCTCATGTAAATTAAACAGACAACTCTAGGATTTTTAGTTGAATGGACATATCAAAGAAGGAAGTAGTGCAACTACCATTCAGCATTCTCTTTGGGGCTGTTGTGGCTGGTGATAATTCCTCTTTTAGACTACAGCACCCATTGTAGATTCATCCACAAAGGCAAGGTGGTTCTTGGGTTTCCACTCCACTGGTCCATTTTCTTGAAGCTCTTTCTGGCAAAAATGGAGACATCATTCTCATTGAATTGTTTAACTCTGAATCCATTCAGGAGTGGAGCAGGATTTCTCAACCTGAACCTACTGACATTTTGGTTTGGATAGTTGTTAGGGTAAGGCTTATAGGATGTTTAGCAGCATCCTGGTCTCTATCCACTAGATGCAAGTTCACTCCCCTCCAGTAGGACAATAAAAGGATCTCCAGACATAACCAAATACCTCTCAAGTACCAAAATCATCCCAACTGACAATCAATGACATATAACTCTTCGTTCAAAGGTTTATCTTTTTTTTCTTGAGGCAAAACTTAGTAATACTAAGAATTAAAATATTCTTGAAATCAACTATTATGGACCGGTACAATGCTGTTATTTTACTTTTTTTAATAATACAAATTATTTGAACATAAATGATTATTTGCTCTTCTTTATTTATCTCTAAGCTCCCTGTAGGCAGGAATTGTGTTAATCACTACTTCTCTAGCCCCTAGAAAACTATTGATGTTATATCACAGATATTGATGAATATTTATTTATTTATTTATTTATTTATTTATTTAATGAACTGGGGCCAATTATTGAGGGAAAAGATCTTTATAAATACATATTGCTGTGGTTTGGATAGTAATATATACATATACATGACTGTATGTAAAGCCTTAGTCCCCAGAGTGGTGATGTTGGGAGATGCTGTGGACCATTAAGAGGTAGAAATTAGTAGGTCACAGGCAGCATGGTCCTTTATGGTTTAGATATGAGGTGTCCCCAAGAATCTCATATATGAGACAAGGCAAGAAATTCCAGAGATAAAATAATTAGGTTGAAAACCTTAACATAACCAGTTCATTAATCCATTTGAATGAATTAACTGGGTTGTAACCATAGGCATGTAGGATATGGCTACAGGAAGTAATTCAATGTGAGTGTGAATTTGGGATATACATGTTTGTTCCTGGTAACCAAGCTTAGTCTCTCTCTTTCTCCTCCTCCCTCTCCCCGTCATGCTCTCNGGGGGGGGGGGAGAGAGAGAGAGAGAGAGAGACTGTTCTTGAAGTATTCTCTTAGTAATGGCCACTAATTTGGTGTATATTTAATAGTTTCATGAAGAATACAAGCTATATTTGATTCATTGAGTCGTTACTTTGCTATCTGAATGTTTTCTTCCTTTCAGCTTCCTATATTATAAAACTTGATACAAAATCTGATTTTAAAAAAGCTATGACTATTGCTAACAGATGCTCTATACAAGTGTTTTTCATACTTTAATGTGAAGATGAATCACCTGGAGAGCTTGTTACAAATCTTGATTTAGCAGGTCTGAGGCTGCACCTCAGATTCAACAGATCTAATAAGCTCCCTGGTGACACCAATGCTGATTGGCCACTTTTGAATAGCAAAGATATAGAACTATAGATCCACTAGCAACATGTGGCTAAATTTAAATTAATGCAATTAAACTTTAAAAATGTAACATTCAGTTCATCAGTCTCTAGCCACATTTCAAATGCTCAATAACCACATGTGGCTAGTGCCTCCTATATTACACAGCAATGATATAGAAGACTTCCACTTTCACAGATAGTTCTCTAAGGAATAAACTACCAGATACTGGGCAATAAACTACCAGATATTGGGCGATTCAAAGATGTCTTTTGTAAATTTTGTCTGGACCCATATATATGAGTGAAATATGGTTGTGATTGAAGAAGCATTCTAGTGTGTAAATACTAGAAGACAGCTTTGTGAATTGGAAATAAATAGGGCTCTGGATTAAAAGAGGCCTGGTATTGAAACTTGCCTCTGATATTTACAAGCTTTACAATCACTTAAACTTTCCCAACCTTGGTTTACTCAGTATAAAAATGTATGTTACAAAGTAAGCATGGGATACACACACACACACACACATACACACACAATTTGTTTGGGGTATATAAGCAACATAATTTAGCATAAATTACTTGTGAGTAATATAATTTGATGGGGGTTAGAGATACAGAGGTTAATGGGGCCACATCAGTGCAGAGTCTTGCTTGCTCTTTTAAGAAGTATGTTATTTATTCCATGGGACATGAAAAAGGAATGAGGAGCTCAAAGCTTATGCTTACAGCCAGTCCATCTGGTTGAATTGGGAAGGGAGATTTGAATGGAATAGGATTGGAGGCAGGAAAGCTAATTAAAGACTATTGCAATGGTCAAAGAAAATGAAGATGTGGATGTGAATTATAGTGATAGGCAATGGTGAAGTTGAGAAGAAGATAGAAATTTTTAGTGGGCAAAACCAGCAGGGTGTGTGGTGATTAAATGATATGTGGAAGAAAAAAAAGGGTTTTAACCTGAATCCAATGGTTCTATCTTAATTATCCAATCATGCTAAAGTAAATACTGTGGAAGAAATGGATTAGGGATAAGACAGTCAATTCAGCTTTAATCATCTTTAGTTTGAAGTACATAAGAAATATTCAAATGGGAGGATGGAATTTGGGAGAAGGGTCAAAACTACTGCATGAGATACACAAGTCCCCCTATGTTACAACTGTGGGAGAATATTAAAACATTCAGGGAAATGCATGGAGAGGAAAGAGTTGTAGAGTAAGGATAGACACTTGGGAAGTGATGATATTGAAGATTTGATCAGAAGTAAAGCCTATAATTGAAATTTGAAAGAAATCATGAAAGAGATGAAAAGGATCAAGTTTCTAAAGTATAGAATGAAACATAGTAATAATACAAAAGAAAATCCAGCATTATAAGGTTTAAAACACATCCATGATGCAGGTTCTTGATATCCTTAGGAAGAATAGATTAGTGGAGTTAAGAATGTGAACCCCTTAATTTATCTAGATACAGATTACTGAGATCCAGTTAGGGTTCAAACAAAGGTGATTTGAAGGTAATAAAAATGGAAGCCAGAGGAGATATCTATGAGTTAGAATAACAGTGCTAGGTAATTGCATGTGCAGAGAATTCATCTCATTTTACACAACACAGGCTTTTAATAGATATACCACAAGGTAGGTCTGCAGGTGGAAGAAAGAACATAGTTTTGGTTTGTACACATGGAATTCTCAAGTTTCAGAACATCAGCAGAAGGATATTAAATGAACAATTTCAAGTGCAGAATTAGAACTCAGTGAAGTGAGTCAGAATGAATTGGTTAATTTTGGATATCTGGCATGGAGGTGATAGTAAAACTCAAAGTATAAACTACATTGACAAGGATATTAATATAGTATGAAAGAAAGAATACTGAGAAAGTTTAAGTAATGATCCCTGCATCCATCAAGACAGGCTAAGAACACAAAGAAGTTTCATTGATTTAACACAAGAAATATTTATTTCTCACTTGTTCAAAGTCCCGTTCAATTTCACTGATTTTTTTCTAATATGTCTTTCTCTTTCTTTCATATGTTGCCTAAGAGATCCATCATATGCTTCTGTCTCGTAGCTCACAAACGTTATCCTTCAGAACCACAGGAAGGAGAGGCAAACTGGATATTTTAAGAAGTGGTCATTGCTACTTTATCTATTTAGTATATTACAACAAGAACATGTAGAATCAGGAGAGGAGGTTTAATGGGAGAATGTAGGGTTTTGAGTGTCAAGGTTGAAGGAACCTCAAAAAAGGAAGAAACTATTGACAAAAATGCTGTAAGGATTCCAGAGGAAGGCTTATTCCTTTTACATGTTGTTGTTGTTGTTTTCAGCAGTGCTGGAAATCAAACCTAGGGCTGGCTTTGTGCATGCTAGGTAAGAGTTCTACCACTGATTTACACACCCAAGGTTCACAACTTTTGATCAATGAATCTGTTACCTGTGAGGTCATTGATGATCTCTAAGACAGTGATGAACTCACAAATGACAAACCTCAAACCTAAAACTTCTCTAACTCAGTCATTTGATTTGGCCAAGATGAGCATTCCCATTCCTGTTTATTTTCCCCCTTTTGGAACATCAAGGTACTTGGTAAGGAGAAAAGAGAAAGGATGTCAGGGATAAGATGTGGGGAGGGATTGATTATCATAAAATGTTTTAGGATATCTTTTGTGAGAAAGCAGGAATTAACAAGACAGGAAGGACTATTATTTTAGCTAAAATAATGTGATATGCAGGAGTGCTGGTTTTAGTCAGCACTCTTGTGATTTTTCTCTAAAAATATTGAGCTCCTTATTAGCAGAAATTAGGAAAGTATACTATATATCTATCAGGACTATTCCAAGGATGCGTACTGTATTAGTTTTCTATTGTTGTACAACATATGATCACAAATTCTCCAGCTTAAAATAACACATACATAATATCTCATTGTTTTTATGGATCAGGATTCCAGGCATGGATTAACTGAGATCACTCTTCCACTGTCTCACTAGTTCGCAATGACGGGGCTAGGTTCCAGCTCTATTCTGGAAACTCAATGGGAAAGGTCTCCTTCCAAGATCTCTGAGGTTGTTGCCAAAATTCAGTTCCTTATAGCTATAGGACAAAGGCCCTCAACTCCTGCATACTATTCACAATTATTTGCCCTGTGGACATATCCCTAGTTCACAATGTAGTTCACATTATGGCTGCTTGCTACTTCAGAGAGGGAAAGATAAAGAGAAAGAGAGAGGAGAGAGAGAGAAAAGGGGGAGGGAAGAAAAACGGAGAGGAAAAAGGGAGATACAGCTAGCAAGATGGAGTCTTATAAAAATAATATAATTGTTGGATTCGTATTCCCATCACCTTTGCCATATTTTATTAGTTAGCAGCAAGTGACAGGTCCTGCCCACGCTGAAAGAAAGAAGATCATATGAGGGCATGAACACCAGAAGGCTAGAATCATTGGGGGTTACCTTAGGGTCTGTCTACCACAGGAACTGACAAGGTGAGAATGGCAGGTAATAAAAGGTGCAAAAGATTTAGTACAATGTAGAGTTTATATCAGTCACGATGATGGCAGGAAACAGCTGGCTTTCTGAAACCTGTGAAAAGAATTTAATAAAAGAACTAACTGTATTTATAAGGTTGTGAGCAGGATTTAGGGAAATCAGAAAAGACAGTACAATATACCAAGGCCAGCAATATTGGAAGCAGCTGTCACCCCTGTTAAGGTCTAATCAGACAAGGAAAGGGAGTGGTTACTGAAATCCACAGAGGATATATATGGGGCACCTTTTAGGAGTTGTAGGAACACAGCTAACCTGTGGTGATCTGACAGAAATGTAGCTGAAAAAAAAATACCCCATTTCACTCCTTCCCTCTAGCTTCCTGTCAATGCTTCCCACGTGCCATACCCAACTAGAAGACAGAAAATTGAGATAACATTCCCATGGCAACAGAACAAGTTGAAGAAGGGTGAGAAATGGGTTTGCAGAGGTAAATAGAAGATATTCAGCACAAAGAATAGTTACTAGAATTTCTGACAATGCATTACAGGATGGCAAATAAAATCAGAATGGAGGAGAGTAGGATGAGAAATGACAGAGAATGGGAGTCAGGATGAGAATGAAGGAACAAGTTTAGAAGAATTGAAAGTGAAAAATAAAAAGTCTCTAGTGAAAGGTGATTTTGAGTTTAGACATTCTAAAAATCAAGTGATGAGAAGGGTTGTGTTTCTACACAGAAACTACAAGGAGTGGAACCAATTTAAGTATAAGCTCAGACAGTCAATGTTTGAGAATGTAAGTGAAATGGGTTTACTTCATTTAAAAGAATTATAAAGAAGGACTCTCTCTGAGGAAATTTGCCTGAATTTCAAGCATTGGAAGTATTAGGATTTTTTAAGACAAGATGTGAACCCATTATTTGTACTGTCTGTACTTTCTAATCATTGTAATGATGAAAATCTTTCCCAGAATTATTTTTCTTAGCCACAGGAAGCCAAATACACATTTGGGGAGGAGAGCTGTGCATTTAGTGGTTACTACTCAGATATATAGCATCAATAAAGTGACCTCTAAATATACATGGATTATTTGACACTGGGAGAAATTACAGCAGATATTCAATTCCTGTTACTCATTTCCCTTCTTCTTCAGCTGTTTGATTCTTTCTAAAATCAGCTTCAAGTCTTCCCCTCTCTCAATAATTGAGTAATCCCCTGTATTAATATTGACCTGAAAGAAGTACCACTGAGAAGGAAATATAACACTGTAAACATCCTAAAATTAACTTCCAACTTAACTAAAATATCATTTTGCAGTATCAGTCTCCAGGAGGAATTATCCACCTCACCTCTATTCCTCTATTAAAAGGTGACATGGCATTTCTTTCTGCCTGTCTCAGACTTCTTTGTGATCCTACTTTCTCCATGATTTCTGGGCAGAATCTTATCATGTTATAATATACTATACCCTTTAACAGACTGGGAAGAAATACAATGGCCATTACTGTCACACATCTATGTTTTTGTGTGTTTGTAATATAAAAATAATTATTAATATTTTAGGGATTACTTATTACCTCAGCTTTAAAATAACTAACTACATTATTTTTCTATCTCAATTTCTAATATTTGAGGCTTATGATAATTTTATTTCCAGGATAATTATTTGGAACTAGGTAGGAAAATTGAGGTATTAGAATCTGGACACCAAAATGTTGATGTCAATCTACTGGCTTATATGATTCTTTTAAATGGCCCAAGGAAAGTTTCAGCACTTAAGCTTTCAACGTTTATACTTGCAGAATTTATTTCCAGACTCCCTCAAACCCTTCACTATTTATCACATTCTCTGAATTATTAATGCCAAATATATTTCCATGAATCTAGTTGTATTTCCTACATGGTGCAGAGAGGCTCCAAAGCTTACTTGTATTCAGCTGCAAAAGATAAAAATTAAAAAGCTACTTTTCTTCCTGAGTTCCCCACACAAAAGTCACTACTCTATGGAGATTACCATCTGTAAGCTAATTCCAAAGTTGTTAATAGCAAATATCAGAGCAATTGGCATGTGTTGTAAAACACACAGTTTAAAACAATCTCTCCCACTCATTTGTAAGAACTGTGTGACATGGCAGTGTGTTCTCTCTAAGGGGTTTATGCAAAGTCTTTTACTTAGATTGCTTTAACTGGCTTTTAGAGAATTTTAGAGAGTGTAGATTAACTCCCAAACACAAAGCAGATATGTGCTACTTGTTTTCCATTGATTTCCAACCTAGACATATCCATCAGACTTCCCCTAATTTCTGAGCAAGCTTAAAAAAATAAAACAAACAAACAAAAAACTTGAGTAGAAAAGAAGCTGTGAGGGCTCTCTTTGCAATGTATTCTGATTCCAAGTGTCCATGGAAGGAATGACAAGGAAAGGAGTTCATGTTTCTAAAATAAAAGAATTCTAGAAAAGGGACAAAGGATCTCAGACAATCTTGTAAAATTTTGCAACAGTCTATTAACAGGCAAATGTTTTCAATGGTCTACAAAATATCCCAAAACATCCCTACACTTACTAGTGTCTCAAAGGCACAACTAATGACAGTGAAATGATAAGGGATAAAATAGTGTGGAATACCAAAAATTTTAATTTCTTTCTAAAATTTATATTAACTGATACATTAAAATATAAAAATTGTACATATTAGTGGGTATATGAATATATTGGAAAATGTTTAAATCAGGTAAATATAGATCTCCCCTCAAACATTTGTTATTTCTGTATAATAAAAACTTTCAAAATTCTTTCTTCTTTTTTTTTCTTTTTTTATTGGTTGTTCAAAACATGACAAAGCTCTTGACATATCATATTTCATACATTAGATTCAATTGGGTTATGAACTCCCATTTTTATGCCAAATACAGATTGCAGAATCACATCAGTTACACATCCACATTTTTACATAATGCCATATTAGTAACTGTTGTATTCTGCTACCTTTCCTATCCTCTACTATCCCCCCTCCCCTCCCCTCCCATCTTCTCTCCCTACCCCATCTACTGTAATTCATTTCTCTCCTTGTTTCTTCCCATTCCCCTCACAACCTCTTATATGTAATTTTGTATAACAATGAGGGTCTCCTTCCATTTCCATGCAATTTCCCTTTTCTCTCCCTTTCCCTCCCACCTCATGTCTCTGTTTAATGTTAATCTTTTCCTCCTGCTCTTCCTCCCTGCTCTGTTCTTAGTTGCTCTCATTATATCAAAGAAGACATTTGGCATTTGTTTTTTAGGGATTGGCTAGCTTCATTTAGCATAATCTGCTCTAATGCCATCCATTTCCCTGCAAATTCCATGATTTTGTCATTTTTAGTTCAGAGTAATACTCCATTGTGTATAAATGCCACAATTTTTTTTATCCATTCATCTATTGAAGGGCATCTGGGTTGGTTCCACAGTCTAGCTATTGTGAATTGTGCAGCTATGAACAC
>NW_026000249.1:11755921-11771159 GCF_001458135.2 Marmota marmota marmota | reverse complement strand
TGATTTCATTTCCTTTGTATATGTGTGTGTGGGATATATATATATATATATATATATATATATATATATAGAGAGAGAGAGAGAGAGAGAGAGTAGTTGGACACAATACTTTTTAAATTTTATTTATTTATTTTATGTGGTGCTGAGGATCATAATCAGTGCCTTGCACGTGCTAGGTAAGCACTCTACCACTAAGCCACAACCAGCCCCTACCACTAAAAATTTTTTAAAAATTATTTTACATTTAAGTATTTAACATATTTTGAGTTGATTTTGTACAGGGTGAGAGATAGGGTCTCACTTCATTCTTCTGCATATGGACATCCATTTTTCCCAACACCATTTATATAAAACAATGCCCTTTTTGAAAAATATGTTCTTTGCACTTTTATTGAAAACCAACTGCCCAGAGATGTATGGCTTTACTTCTAACCTTTCAACTCTATTCCACTGGTTTATGTATTTGTGTTTATGTCAATACCATGCTGTTTGGATTACTTTAGTTTTGTAATATGTTGTAAAATCAGGTAGTGTGATGCCTCCTGTTTTGGTCTTTTCACTACAGATAACTTTGGCTATTTGGGTTTTTATTGTTGTTGTTGTTGTTTGTTTCTTTTTGCTTCTGTAAAGAATGCCATACATATTTTGATAGCAATTGCATTGAATTTATAGATCACTTTGTTTAGTACTGACATTTTAACAATAGTGATTCTTCCAATTCATGACATAGAATGTGTTTCTACTTTTTTCTTTCCTCTTCTGTTTCTTTCTTGAATGTTCTATGATTTTCATTTCATTTTACTCCTTTGGTTGAATTAATTCCTTGCTATTTTTTTGTAGCCAGTGTAAAAGCGATTGCTTTCTTGATTTCTATTTCAGATAATTTACTACTGGATATAGCACCACTATTGATTTTTATATATTGATTTTGTATCCTGCAACTTTGCTGAATTCCTTTATTAGTTCTAATAGTCTATAGTGGAGTATTTGGAGCTTTCTATATATAAAAGCATGTCATCTTCAAACAGTGACATTTTGACTTCTTTTCCAATTTGGATGCCCTTTCTTTCTCTGGTCTGATTGCTCTAGCTAGGACTTCCAGCACTATATTGAATGAAAGTCAGCATATTTCTCTTCTTCCATATATTAGAGGGAAAGATTTCATCTTTTCCCCATTCAATATAACATTATTTGTTGGCTTATTATAAATGGCATTTATTATATTGAGGTATTTTCCTTGCATACATAATTTGTTTACCATTTTTATCATGAAGGTCATTGAATTTTATCAAAAGCCTTTTGTGCATCTATTGAAATGACCATATGGTTTTTGTCCTTTATCCTGATGATGTGGTGTATTAAGTTTATTGACTTCCATGTATTGAGTCATCCTTGCATCTCTGAGATGAATCCCACTTGATCATGAGGGATAATATTTTTAATATGCTGGTAGATACGGTTTGCTAGTGTCTCATTGAAGATGTTGCATCTATGCCCATCAAGGATAAATCAAGGATAATTGTCTTTCTTTCTGTTTTTTATGCCCTTACCTGGTTTGGTATTGGAGTAGTGCTGGCCTTATAGAATATGTTCCAAAGAATTCCTTCCTCATCTATTTTTTGGAATGACTTAAGGATTGTATTTTATATTCCACATGTTATTTATTCATGTCTATCGTTCATCAATTGATTGACAGGTTGTCCTTTTTCTATATGATTCACTCTTGGTAAGATATATATGTTCTAGAATTTGACCATTTCTTCTAGGTTATCAAATTTGTTGGCATATAATTGTTAATAATAATTTCTAATGATCTTTTGTGTAGAATCTGTATCTGTAGTACCACATGTAATATCTGATTTTGAGTCTTCTATATCCTTTCCTTAGTCTAGCTGTATTATCTTTTTTATCTTTTACAATAACCCGCTTTTTGTTTCATTCATCTATTATATTGTTTTTCTAGAATCCATTTCATTAATTTCTACCCTAATACTCATTATTTCCTTCCTTCAACTAGTTTTGGGTTCGGTTTACTTCCTTGAAGTGTAGTGATAGATTTTTTATTTGAATCATTTCTAGGTTCCCAATGTGAGAATCGATTGCTATAAACTTCCCTTTCAGTTCTGCATTTGCTATATCCCTTATGTTTCCATTTTTATTTGTTTTAAGAAATTTTCAAATTTCCTTTTGGTTTTGTTCTTGATCCATTAGTTGCTCAAAAATAAGTTAATTTCCATGTATTTGTATAGTTTCCAAAGTTTTTCTTGTTATTGATTTCTAGTTTTATTTCATTGTGTTCAGAAATTATACTAGATATGATTTTAGTATTTTAAAAATTTGTTGAGATTTATTTTGTGGCCTACTATATGATCTTTCCTGGAGAATGATCCATGTGCTGATGAGAAAAATGTGTATTCAACAACCATTGAAAGGAATGTTCTGTAGATGTCTGTTATATCCTTTTGATCTGTGTTGCAAATTACTTTTGCTGTTTATTTGTTGATTTTATATCTAGGTGATCTATTTATTGCTGAGTTGGATATTAAACTCCCCAATTATTATTATATTGAAGTCTCTGCCTTTATGTCAATTAATATTTGCTTTGTATATTTGGATGCTTCAATATTGGGTACATCTATATTTAGAATCATTATTTTGTCATGCTGAATTGGACCCTTAATGTTATATAATGGCCTTGTCTCTTTTTACTGCTTTTGATTTATGGTCTACTTTATCTGATATAATTATGGTTACTCATGCTTTCTTTTGGATTCCATTTATGTGGAATATCTTATTCCATTACTTCATTTTCAATTTGTGTGTGAATTCAGAGGGGAAGTTAGTTCCTTTTAAGCAATATATTGTTGAATCTTACTTTTTACAATCTTACTTTGTGGTTAGGTAAATTGCTCTAATAGCATGTTTTCACTTCTTAGTCCTTATTTTTGTTTGTTTATTGGAGTTTCTTGCTTTGTGGTTACCAAGAAAGAAGCTCAGAAAAACCATAGTTTGAGTATAACAAATATTTTGAAATGATTGCCACTAAACATAATAGTAAAGATCAAAAACAAAAGAATATGGACCAGCAGACTACCCAGGCCTTCACAGGACCTAGGCTGATAGTAGGCCCAGGTCCATCCCACAACCTGCAGATACCCTCCTGAGTCCAGCCTCCAGCATGGGACCATCCCTTCCAACCAGCAGACTACCATGGGAGGGTAGGCCCGGTGGCCCAAATCCACCACACCAACTTGCACAGGACCCAGGTCCAAGATCCACACTGCAAGAAAGGAAGACACATAGACAACATGAAAAAAAAAAAAGGAGGAAACATTTGCCCAAACAAACCAGAATACTACAATAACAGAACCCATGGACAGTGAAGTTGATGAAATGTCAGAGAAGGAGTTCAGAAGGTTCATAATTAAAATGATCCATGAATTAAAGAATGCCCCAAATGAGCAAATACAGGTAAAATTGATCATTCCAACAAAGAGGTAAGAAAGCAAATACAGGTAGTAAAAGATTGCTTCAAGAAAGAGACAGAGACTCTAAAAAAACAGTTAGAAATCCTTGAAATGAAGGATACAATAAACCAAATAAAAATCTCAGTAGAAAGTATTACCAACAGACTAGATCACTTGGAAGAAAGAACGTCAGATAATGCAGACAAAGTATACAATCTGGAAAATAAAGTTGATCACACAGTGAAGATAGTAAGAAACCATGAAAAGAATATCCAAGAATTATGGGACAGCATCAAAAGACCAAATCTAAGAGTTATTGGGATAGAGGAAGACACAGAGTTTCAAACCAAAGAAATGCACATTCTCTTAAATGAGATAATATCAGAAAATTTTCCAAGCATGAAGAATGAATTGGAAAACCAAATTCACAAGAGGCTTACAGGACAACAATTGTACAAATTACAACAGATCTACACCAAAGCACATTATAATGAAAATGCCTAGCATAAAGAATAAGGAAAGAATCTTAAAAGCTGCAAGAGAGAGAAATCAGATCACATATAGGGGAAGAACAATTCGTTTATCAGCAAATTTTTCAACCCAGACCATCAAAGCCAGGAGATAGTGAAACAACATATACCAAGCTCTGAGAGAAAATGGATGCCAACCAAGAATCTTATATCCAGCAAATATAAAGCTTTAGATTTGATGATGAAATAAAAACCTTCCATGATAAACAGAAGTTAAAAGAATTTACCACTAGAAAACCTGCACTAGAGAACATCCTCAGCAAAATATTCCACAAAGAGGAAATTAAAAGCAAGGATGAAAATCAGCAGAGGGAGGTATTATACTAAAGGAAAATCTAATCAGAGGAGAAACCAAGTCACATTAAATTCCAAAAAAAAAAAAAAAAAAACAACAAAAATGGCTGGGAATACAAATCATTTCTTAATAATAACCCTGAATATTAATGACCTAAACTCACCAATCAAAAGTCATAGACTAGCAGATTGGATCAAAAAGAAAAGACCAATAATATGCTGCCTCCAAAAGACTCATCTCATAGAAAAAGGCATCCACAGTCTAAAGGTGAAGAGTTGGGAAAAATCATACCACTCACATGGACCTCGGAAGCAAGCAGGGGTGTCCATACTCATATCAAATAAAGTAGACTTCAAGCTGAAGTTAATCAAAAGGGATAAAGAAGGACACTACATACTGCTCAAGGGAACCATACACTAACAAGACTTGACAATTATAAATTTATATACCCCAAACTATGGTGCATCAACATTCATCAAACAAACTCTTCTCAGATTCATGAGTCAAACAGACCACAACACAATAATTTTGGGTGACTTTAACACACCTCTTTAACCACTGGATAAATCTCCCAAACAAAAGGTGAACAAAAAACTATAGAATGCAATAATATTTAGACTTAACTGACATATATGGAATATTTCATCTTTCAACAAGCAGGTACACTTTCTTCTCAGCAGCACATGATTCCTTCTCTAAAATAGACCATATATTATGCCACAAAGCAACTCTTAGCAAATATAAAAAAGTAGAGATACTACCCTGTGTTCTATCAGATCACAATGGAATGAAATTAGAAATCAATGTTAAAACAAAAAAAAAAAGCTACTCCAATACATGGAGACTAAATAATATGCTACTGAATGAACAGTGGGTTGCAGAAGACATCAAGGAGGAGATTAAAAAATTTTTAGAGGTGAATAAGAACACAGATACAACATATCAAAATCTCTGGGACACTATGAAAGCAGTTCTAAGAGGAAAGTTCATTGCATGGAGTTCATTCCTTAAAAGAAGAAAAAGTCAACAAGTAGATGACTTAACATTACATCTCAAAGACCTAGAAAAAGAAGAAAAAGTCTACAAAAAATCAGTAGAAAATAGAAATAATTAAAATCAGAGATTAAATTGAAAAAAAGAAACAATTGAAAAAACTAACAGAACAAAAAGTTGATTCTTTGAAAAAATAAATAAAATTGGCAGACCCTTAGCCATGCTAATAAAGAGAAAGAGAGAAAAAACTCAAATTACTAATATATGTGATGAAAAAGGAAATATTACAACAGTCACTACAGAAATACAGAAGATAATTAGAAATTATTTTGAAAACTTGTACTCAAATAAAATAGAAAATATCAAAGGCATCAACAAATTTCTAGAGTCGTATGATTTCCCAAATTGAATTAGGATGATATACATAATTTAAACAAATCAATTTCAAGCAATTAAACAGAAGGTGCCATCAGAAGCCTACCAACCAAGAAAAGCCCAGGACCCTGTAGTATGCTGTTTTTAAGTCCTTTGGGTACAGTCCAAAAGAGAGGGATAGTTGGGTCAAATGGTGGTTCCATTCCCAGATTTCCAAGGAATCTCCATACTGCTTTCCATATTGGCTGTACCAATTTGCAGTCCCACCAACAATGTATGAGTGTACCTTTTCCCCCACATCCTCACCAACACTTATTGGTTTTTGTCTTCATAATAGCTGCCATTCTGACTGGAGTGAGATGATATCTTAAAGTAGTTTTGATTTGCATTTCTCCGACTGCTAGAGATGTTGAACATTTTTTTCATATATTTGTTGATTGGTTGTATATCATCTTCTGAGAAGGATCTGTACAGGGACACAGCCACATCAACGTTTATAGCAGCACAATTCACAATAGCTAAACTGTGGAGCCAACCTAGATGCCTTTCAGTGGATGAATGGATAAAAAAAAATGTGGCATATATACACAATGCAATTTACTCAGCCTTAAAAGAGAATAAAATCATGGCATTTGCAGGTAAATGGATGATGTTGGAGAAGATAATGCTAATTGTAGTTAGCCAATCCCCAGAAAACAAATGCCAAATGTTTTCTCTGATATATGGAGGCTGATTCATAGTGGGGTATGGAGGGGGAGCATGGGAGGGGTAGATGATCTCCAGATAGGGCAGAGGGGTTGGAGGGGGCAGGGGTTAGAAATGATGGTTGAATGTGATGGACATCATTATCCAAAGTACATGTATGAAGACACAAATTGGTGTGAACATACTTGGGATACAACCAGGAAAAAAAGAATATGAGAAAATATGCTAATAAGCAAACTTTTCACATGTATTCTATTCTTCCCATGTTTAGAATTTTTGATATACCATTTAATTTTTTATATTGCCTATTTATGTATTAATATAGGTATTATTTTAACTATTTTTATTCTTCCTACTAAAGATATGGTTTATCCATCATGCTTATAATATTAGAGCTTCTGAATTTACTTGTAAAATTAATCTTACCAGTGAGTTTTATGCCTTGACATATTCCATGTTTTCTTCTTACTTGTTATCATCTTTCTCTTTCACTTTGAAGAAATGCCTTTAGCCTTTCTTCTATAATGATTCTGGTAGAGATACAGTCTCTCAAAATTTGTTTGCCTGGGAATGTCTATCTCTCTACCATTCTTAAAATGGCTTTTTTGGGTACAGTATTATCAGGTGACAGTTTTTTTTTTCCTTCAGTGTATAAAAAGCTCATGCCACTCTTTTGTGGTCCATAAGGTTTCTGTTAAGAGGTTTGCTTTCAAATGAATTGGGATACCTTTATATGTTGTTTCTTTTCTCTTACAGCCTTGAAAATCTTTTCTTTCAACTGTGAGAACTTTAAGAGATTATAAGATATCTTGAGGTAAACTTGGTTAAGTTAAACTTGATTGGTGATTTTTTACCTTCCTGTACCTGGATATTTGAATCCTTTTCTAAGTTTAGGAAGTTTTATGTTATTATTTCTTTGAAAAAGTCTTCTATCCTCTTGTTATTCTTAAACCCTTCTTAAACCCCACGTCCCTGAATATTTTTTTTAATATTGTCCCTCAGTTCCCATAAAATTTCTTCATTTCTCCTCATTCTTTGTTTTTTTTCTCCAACTGTGTATTTTCAAATTGCCTGTCTTCAAGCTCACTATTTTTGTTTTCTCTTTGATCTTTCTGATACTGATGCCTTCTATCAGATTTTTTATTTTGTTGAGTAGATTTCAGTTCATAAACTTCTATTTCCATCTCTATGTTATATTTTTGTGTTACAGCATTGAAACAGTTATCTGTGTTTTGTTCAAACTCAGTCATTTTCCTTAAAATAGGTATTTTAAATTCCTTATCTGAGAGTTCTCCTATACTGTTTACTGCCTGGTCAGTTTTTGGCACCTTATTTTGAGTACTAAGTGAGGTCACAGTTTCCTGAAAACTCTTGATGATTGTTGGCATATGACATCATCTGGGTATTGAAGGATCAGGTATCCTAATCTGGCCTTGTGCCTGTCTTCCCAGAAATTCTGAGCAAACTGCTTATTTTCTCTG
The DNA here is from genome assembly GCF_001458135.2 of Marmota marmota marmota. Taxonomy (NCBI): domain Eukaryota; kingdom Metazoa; phylum Chordata; class Mammalia; order Rodentia; family Sciuridae; genus Marmota; species Marmota marmota. The sequence goes on along the minus strand of NW_026000249.1, from coordinate 11,763,313 downwards.
AGCCTGTAGTAACTTTCACTATTTCAGCTCTAGATGGCACCCAGATCCAAATTTGCTGGGAGTCCACTATTGTCTTATCACAGTACTAGAGGACAATCCAAGCCCAATTTTGTCCCAAATAAACGATTGGTATATTGTTTGGAAAGAACCTATAAAGAGCACTCTCCATGGAACCGGGGTAGGCCTAGATGCTGCATCTTGTTATTGGCCTGTGGTGGAGCATAACAGCATCCTGCCCTATTCTGGGCAGTCACCTCAGCCTCCTATGTCACACTTATGGTCACCAATGCCATCATGCTACAGCATATCCTGAGTCCATATTCCTCAATACCAGCACAATACTGAGACAAGACCAAGGCTCACACTGCTATAGGTTGCCTGTTACTAAGTTGGACTAGTGGTCCAAGGCTGTTGTGACCAGTCACAGGTAACTGGAATAGACAGGGGCTGCATATCTTCCCCTGGCACCAGGCCTATTCCAGAAGCTCTGCCTATAAGCAGGCCTAGGTAAAGGGGGCAATTAGGTTCTACCTAATGTTAGTTTTCACCAGTCTACCACTGAGTTACAAGGCAAAATCTTGTGCTTACTACCCTGTCTTAACCCCACAAATTGAGATTTTCTCTACTATGCTACGCTGCCTGAAGTTGGAATAGTGTTCATGAAGTCAGTCCCTTAGCCACCTATGTTGGCACTAAGTTGGGTCACACCTGAGTCTCATAGTGATAAGGACCTATGCAATCTCAGGGTGCACCAGGTCCCATGCTGCAGCTGGTAGTAATATAAGATGACACATAAGTTTGTCCTACTGGGGTGCAAGTCTTTGTCTACTGCCAGGGCAGTTCTAAAGCTTTGCATTTATAAGCACTGGCCAGACACTCCATCTTTGAGCTTTGGCCTGTATACAGAGAGGGCCTTCATCTACTGGATACTGAGTCTCACCATGACAGAACTAGAACTGTGCTCTGAGGCAAAATGCTATCCTAACTTTCATGTGCTGCTACTCAGCAGATAGAGTCCTGTTTCCTCAGTACCACTAGAGGTTGGAGGTAAGGTGATAGTTGTAGCCAACTTCCTGGCCTAATACAGTTTCTGTGGCTCTGTTCATGGGTATTGGCCTAGTAGTAGGTGTTGTGGGGCTTTGACCACCTTTGGGTTTCATCATGGTGTGGCAGAACTGGTCCTAGGCTTCAAGTGTAGTCCTCAACTTAAATCCTCTCTCCCTTCCCCAAGCAGAAGGCATCTTTCTTTGTACTGCACTGCTTGGAATTGAAGAAGGGGTGAACTCTTTCCTTCCTGCCTTCTTCAATGTATCTTTTCACTTTGTTATACTAAAAGTGGGCTGTATGGTATGTCACCTGATTTCCTTAGCTCTTTTTTTAATATTTACTTTTAGTTTTAGGTGGACACAATGTCTTTATTTTATTTTTCTGTGGTGCTGAGGATCAAACCCAGTGCTTCACGCATGCTAGGCAAGCACTCCACCACTGAGCCACAAACCCAGCCCCTCCTTAGCTCTTATGAAGGTATTTTGGTGTTGCTCATTGTTGTAACTTGGTGTCTCTGTAGAGATATGATCACCAGAGGATCTTACTTACCCTCCATCTTGTTCTGCCCACCCCTTAATTTTCTTTATAATTAGAATTTTTCTGTAATCTAAATTACTTAGAATTTTTTTGGCCTTAGAGATACTGTGCTAGTCTGTTTAACTCTTATGCAAAGGAAAAGACACCTCACTAACATCAGAAAAGTTAAAAATGACGTATACACACACACAAAAAAAAACAGGGCATTTATTTTGTCAGTCTTCTTCTCTCATTAATCAGGTTGCAGAGATCTTAACTAGGAGTGCTCCCATAATGACATACATATCCAGATTTTGAATGTCAAGATTTCAAAGAATAAATCAGACAAAACATTTGAAGCTGAAAATGTCACATAAAAAGTATAGAAAATTCCAACAGAGCTTTGTCATTATTGAGCCCTAGATTTGACAATCATTAATTTGCTATTAATAAGTCTCACTGTTAGGAGAAATCACTTCTGCAGCTTCAGGAAGAGTTTGTTCTTTAGATAACTATTGCTTTAAGTGCTCTGTCAAATTGATTCAGATATTCAAGGTGAGAAAGAGATGTACTTAAATCTTTCAATAGACTAGCTAAGTACTCATCTGATGCCACTGATTCAATTTGGGAGTTTCTCAGGTTTCTATACTCTTTTCTTAATCATTTTAAAAGCCCCTTTGATACCCTATATAAGTACCAACCCATAGCAGAGTTGTTGTTACTTGGTAACATTAAAGCAATTCTCAGATGAATAATAAAACTCATCTAAAAAAAAAGTTAACTGTATATTTTTTCCTAACTTAACACTATATATCATATATTAAATCTATACAGTGCTATAATATTGCCTTATATTGGGGTTGATATATAATGGGTATGACAAAGATTAAATTATCTGTCAAAATAAATAATTATAAATTGTTGAACACTCATTTTCCCCCAGGCATTAAAAATCAATGGAAATGAAAACTTCAAATTTCCTGGGGCAAGGGGGTTGGAGAGAGAAAATTGTGTTTCAGGCAAAGAACTCACTTGGGAAATATTAGATTAACTCAGTTCTCTGTATTTAGCCCTGTATTTAGATTCCCTACCTGCTGTGGCCTACAGAGCTCAGCTGGAAGCAAATGACATCTCTTACCATTTGCTCCCTGTTTCTCTTTTGCTCATCATGCCTTTAGTTTCATACAGCTCTGTCATAGGTCTTTGACCTTCCTACTCCAGGGAGAACAGAATAAATTTTGGGACTGTGTGTCTTACTATAAATGTGTGAAAGGTTAGACTGAGCACAGTAAAGTTAAGGTCACTTTGCTGCCTGCCCTACTTGTTCTGTGCCCTTTTGTGAAACATAAAAGCAAATATATCACACTTAGCTTTGGAGAAATTCTAAATACCAGATTCATGAAGAAAACCAACAGGAAAACTTCTCTTGCCATAAAGAGGTTTGCAGGCCTTGTGCTCCTAAAATCAGCAATTTTACCTTGAGAAAAAATGGCCTTTTCAGTTATGTGCAAAAGCTTTTCTACCATGAATGGAAAAGTGTCTTAAAATGCCAGCAATGCCCCTAAATGATGAATTCTCCACTTGCTCAATTTCACTGATTATTCTGAAGAGTTGTTTAGCCTTTGTGCCTCTAAAACATATTCTGAGATTGCTACTGAAATGCAGCATTTGTCATTGAGAGCTATCAATGGTACAGTAAAAACTTACTCTTATATATGACACAAGAAAAACATTAGCTTCTATAACAGGAATATATTGAGTAGTTACACTGGTATGTACTTTGGGGGGTACCAAAGAAGTTAAAACATGGATCAAACTGCACTAATGCCTGAAATCTTATTGGGAAGGCAAAGTACACATAAATAGAAAACCATCAAAAATTCATAAAGCAACAAATGGAATAACATAGGTGACACATATTATATCAGTCAGCTATCACTGCTAACAACCACAAATGTTCAGTGGCTCACAATAAGAAGAATGTATTACCTGTGTATTATCAGGTGAAATGTGGCTGCTATAGGCTGAGCTCAGCTGGGTTTTTCTCCAGGTCATAGGTGTAATTCAGGTTTATTCTCCACAGACATGGACCAGTGAACTACCTGGTATTTTTTTTCAAATTGGAAGAGATCAAAAGCTCCCAGAAAAGAAGCAAAATGATCAGTTCTTCTTAATGCCTAGTATTAAAGTAGCACACAGTCACATGTGCCAACATGATATTGGCTATAGCAAATCATATGGCAAAGTAAAACATAGGTGGGGCATGGAGGGAAGAGTGAATAGTTACTGAAAAATAACGTAATTTACCACAACTATATTCATTTTTCAGTACAGATGTAACAAAATACTAGAAGAATCAGTATGATAAGTGGGTTTGAACAGGATTTCTGAGAAATCTAAGAACTGAAGGGTTATTCTTGACAGTTATGGTTAAAATCTATGATTCAAACCCTGTCCATAAGCTGTCTATAAAAATTTTCATTGTTTGTTCAGATAGCAAGAAGACAGGTTACAATTTTCTCATCTCCAATGACAATGTGGAAAATGCTATAATTCCCTGGAGTAGAACTTATTGAAAAAGAAAACCTATTCCACCATCATAAAATTAGTGTTTAGGTATTTTTCAGTGATATTTTTATAGAGAAGTTTGTTAGTATTTTAAGCTATTCATGAATACCTTCTTTGTAGACCTTGGTAATTGTTACAACCAGCCTACATTTATAATCCCCCTGGATTAAAATTGGTGGTATACTCACTATTACTCTGGCTCTCTAAATCAGTCCTCCCTGAAATTTGTTATCAGTTGATAAAGTTTGAATAATAATACCATGGATGATTATGGAAAGGAATATTTATCTGACATTCTCACATATTTAATTTGTCTTCATTTACCCCATTCTCTGGAGGAATGCTTTATAATCCTCTAGAATATAGTTTAGAATGGGTATATGTGTAAGAAGAATGAAGAAGAATGTGGAGAGAAACTGATCTTTCCCTTTAAATGGATGCAATGGGATTAATTCACCTGGATGATAAAAATTCAGTAACAGGAAAAGGTCCAAATATAGAACTGAGACATCAATATGTGAAACTTCATTCTAACAAGCTAACTATATCTCTATATGTCCTTGAGAAAGATATTTTCAGGATATAAATTCTTCACCTGTGGGGAAAAAATGTTGAACTATGTGGACTTTAGAATTTTAGCACTAAAATTCTGGTTCTTTCAAATGGTAACATTTTATTTTCTAGGATCAGATTAATATATGTATGGGAGAACATAATCCAAGATGATACATAGAGAAAAAATGAACAAATTCACTTTTCTACCATTGAAAACCATACATAGAATAAGGGAGTTCAAGAGGCAGAGTCAGACACACAGGAACAATGTTTCAAGGTAAGCCACTTGGCCCACGGTGCCAGTGGCCTCCTGGTTCTAGATATCTAGCTTACTCCTAGAACAGCACTGAATTCAGTGCCATTGGCAAAAATATGTTGATTAATAGGGATTTGCTTGTGATAAAATTATTCACCGCACACATTGGTAATTCATTTCTTAGATGATGTTTTAAGTCTCTGAATGAATATATCATAGACTGTATTCCTTTTCATCTTTTAGAAAAGTTTTTTCCTTGTTGCAATATTTGCTATCTTTGAGTCTCTCTAGAGATATGATTTTTTTAAAGAAAGAAGATATTTGATTAGTTACACTGAATCCTTGAAATGACTTGGAAACATTTCCCATCAGTAACTCCTTGCTTTGATTTTCAATATAAATCACGGGCATTTGGATTCCTTTGATAACTATAATTCACTTTTTGCAAATAACATCATAAGAATATTCTAAAATTTGTATTCCAGTGTGTTCATATGGGAAAATCCAGGTGATGTCTGATATGGTATAGATTTTTCAAAGTGTATGATGAGTCACTCTTAATTTGGATACTGGAAAGACACAGGGATCATGTTCAACAGCTTTTACTGAGAGATGTGATGAAGCAAAGCTCCAATTCTAGGATTCCTTATGCAGTGATAGGAGAAAAATCAATGACAAAAGACTTATGAAACATTGGTATGAGAATTCTCATTTTTTTTCTATTTGAAACATGTTTTTAAGACATCTTGCATGTTAAGGTCAGCAACAATTAATTTAGAAACTGTGAATGTTAATTGTAGGCAGAGTTTCAAAAGAAACCCTTTAAATATTTGGCTCATGCTGGTTAATTAGAAGAGCAAAATCAGAGATTGTTCCTTCTTCCCAATAATGTGAATACATATCTGTTTATATTGTATGAAAGGAGAGAAAGTCATTAGGAAAGTGAATGAATAAGATGACATTGACTTTGTGGCTTTAAATTATTTCTAATATTAGATTTTATTGAGGTGTACCAATGTACCTGGTCTTCATCCAATACAGATGAAGCCAAAGTAATAATGTTATAAAAAGATATGCAGCTATACTATGGTTTTGTATTTGAAGGTAAAGGCAAACCCAGTGGCAAAACGTTCTAGGATTTCCTCCTGCCACAACTTTAATCTAGCTAATGACATAATCTATAGGGCATCGCAACTGGTCAAGTTTTAGAATTATCAATTACTCAGATGAAGCTATTTCTTTTTGTTTCTTATCATTATGACCAAACTGGCATCAAAGAGTTTTTTTTTTTTTTCCAAAACTACCCTTACTTCCCTTTCAAATAGCATAAAACGGAAAGTAACAGCTAAGACTTTAAACCTTCTCCACATCTTTCTTATGAGGTAGAAGTAACCTAAAGAATCAAAGGGAAATTGTATCAGGTTGAGAAATTTGCAACGTGCTAAATGCAGTGGGTGTATGCAAAACGATATCCACTTCACATAGGAGTTGCACTCACATGGGAAACCTCCAGGGCCTTCCTAAGAAAATGTGTAACACGTCACAGTAATTCAGTGTTCCTCACCATCACCATCCCAAAGTTAAAATCTATTAAAATTAGCACTAAGGACAACAGTGGCAGGGGAAGACTGGAGAAGATTATGGTTATAATGCCAGGGTAGTAGGGTTCAAAGAATGGTTATGAATTGATGAAATTGTATTTTTACATCAATGCTTTTTTCTTTTCTCTTTGTACACACCTATCCTAAGTTATTGGAATCCTCTTCTGGTTTTCAAAGGAGAAACCCTGTCAAAACCCAGAATTGGGATAGCTATATCATATGATAGTTCTATTTTTCATTTTTTGAGAAACAACCATATGATTCTCCATAATGGAAACAGAAATTTATACTCTCACCAACAGTATGTAGGAGTTCCTTTTTATCAACATCCTTGACCGCATGTTATCTTTTATCTTTTTTCTTTTCTTTCTTTTTTTTGATAATAGCTATTCTAACTGGGGTGGGACAGTATTTCCTTATACTTTTGATTTCTTTTGATTTGCATTTCTCTGATGGCTAATGATAGTCAGCATTTCTTCATATACCTGTTGGTTGTTTGTACTTCTTCTTTCGAGAGGTATCTATTTAGATTATTTACCCATTTTTACTTGGATTACTGGGTTTTTTTTTGTTTTTTTTTTATTTTTTTATTGTTGGTTGTTCAAAACATTACATAGTTCTTGATATATCATATTTCACACTTTGATTCAAGTGGGTTATGAACTCCCATTTTTACCCCGTATACAAATTGCAGAATCACATCAGTTACACATCCATTGATTTACATATTGCCATACTAGTGTCTGTTGTATTCTGCTGCCTTTCCTATCCTCTACTATCCCCCCTCCCCTCCCCTCCCCTCTTCTCTCTCTACCCCCTCTACTGTCATTCATTTCTCCCCCTTGTATT
>NW_026000249.1:11740152-11752264 GCF_001458135.2 Marmota marmota marmota | reverse complement strand
GGGTTTTTAATTGGAGAGGGGTGTTTCTTCTTGGTGGGGGTGCTGGGATTAAACACAGGCCCTTGCATATAATAAGTATGGCTTTACCATTTAGCTATTCCTCCAGTCCAGGAGTTGTAAGATTTTTTAATTGTGGCTCCCTAAGTCAGATTGTAGTCATTCTTGCTAAATAAGAAAGAGATGGAATTACCTTAAAGCTAATAACCAGATAGATACTTCTGTTAAAGGAGAGCAAGAGAAAGGCCAGGCTATGGGACGAGACATTCCCCCCCCCCCCCTCTCCAGTTGTCATTTTAAACCTCCCATGGTCAAACCTTAATAGCCAAAACCAACTTATTTAGTTGTAAAAAGGTCAGTTCCTAGAACATAATAATTCCTACCAAGAAAGGTGCATGGAGATTTAACATAGAAGATAAAGTGACTGAGCTTTGATACACAGGTCATGGCTGGTAAAAGTTGGCTTCACACAAGCTGGATTGATTGAAATCCTGTTTAATTCAATCATTCCTTGAAAATCACAACATCTTTCTGAAGCAAATATTTCAACAAATTTTTTCTGCTATTTCTTTTTTAATCCTGAATACCTCTTGACACAATCTCAGTGATTATTTTAGCAGATCATTAAAGATATTACATTACTGGTTTTAAGAGGCTCTTCAAATTATTTTTTGGTTTGCCTAATTTCTAATTTAGTCACACCTGCAACCAGTTCTGAGCTTCCATATTCCTCACTTGAGGAAATGTTTTAAAAATAAATAAATAGATGTTTATTGGCTTTTTCTCTTACCAATTATCTTTTTAAGTACAGAAATTCCATTTAATATATCTCAGCTCAAAATATAGTCCTGATGTTTCATCCTTAAATCTATAAGTAGACAATCTATTTAGTACAAGATGCTGAACTAAAATATGAACTGAAGTACAAGGTCTTATAGAAATTTCAGTAAGGCCCTGGGATCATGTATATGTAGAAAGGCAGCTACAGTTAACAGAAGTGCAAGACTACCAAGATATTTTAACAAAACACTATTGATTTGATGGGAGTTATATTTCCCTTCTGTTTTACCAAGCACATGAGTATTGTATGTTATAAAATGTACATCTGTTTTTTGAAATATACTAAATATACTTAAAATAGATGTATTTTAGGTATGCCAGCACACCTTACTTAAAGGAAAATCCATTTCAAATCTTTTCAGGGGCTTAATAACTGAAGTAATAAAATGCCATGAGTCCAAAACAATACCATGTATAAAACTGCAGCTTGATATCTGAGAAAAAAGACAAGAATTCTAATATCCCACAGTACATTTGCATTTTCTCCCTTTGACATTTCACAGCATATCCACTGTTTTGTTTTAAGGAAAAATTTGTCTTCACCTTTTCTTTCTCTTGAGAACATAAGGTCCAACAATCTAAAGCATTGTCTTTATATTTGTTCATCATACTGTCCCGGATGCAGCATAGCCTGGGTGGCATACTCCATGTTGGTTGCAATGCACTACAGCAGCTTAAGAGCACATTAAAATGATAATGATCTTAACCCCCAGAAATTGTGCTGCTTACCAAGAAATGATATGCTTTACCAATGATGAAAGACTCTTATTTTTCTTTTCCCTGTGTGATACACTGGAGAGGTTTTCTTATAAGCTGAGTGAAAGAGCTGCCAGACATCATCTTCTGGAAATGCCTGGAAGAGACATTAGCTAAGAGTAAAACAGCAAACTTTGAGAGATCTGCCAGGCTGCATCAAATCAACCACCCCCAACCTGGACTCCTCATACTGACTCAGTAAGTTCAGTCTACTGGCAAATCATACACCATAATTAACTGTCCTTAATTCAGATGAACATTTTATGAGCCCACAGGGTCTGGAGAGAAAAATCGTTAGCTTCACTGACTAATTTTCAGTTAATCAGCAACAGTTCACTCAACAGAGCACTAATAGGGCAGCCTTGATTAGAAGTATAGAGATATGATATTAATTGGCTTCTTCTAACAGAGATGAGGATGCTAAATGGCAAAGACCATCTGTAGCTCTGGAAAAGAAACACTTGAAAAGCACTTTTTGAAGGTAAATGATAAGACAAGAATACTTTTTAATGTTTCTATTCTGTTGACAAAATTATTTTTCTTTTGTCACTACTATTCTGAGTCTTCCCTTCAGGGGCAAAAACTTCTTTTGAAAGCTGTGGTTTTAAGTGAAATTATACAAATGCAAAAGTTAGGTACTATTAGACCAAACCTTTTGTATTTTGGCTTTCGGGCAAACTTTAAGAATATCTAATATATGCATAAATTTTGTATATGTTTGTCTACATATATATATAAAATATATACTCAAAATATATTATATTATATGACATAATATATTAATATATATTATATATTATATATTAATATATTAACAATAGTATCAAGATATTAACATTAATATGTATTTCCTGACAGAGCATCAAATATAAAAAAATTTCTTGGGAAAAATCCTTTGATGTCTTCATGACTGCTTTTTATTAGATGTATATTTGAATAATTAAAAACAGAAGCTAAATAACATAAATTTACAGCTTTGAATGAAAGTATAAAATACATTTTCTTCTCAGTAAAAGTAGTCTGATTTTATTTATTGCAGTAAAATCTCAATTAACCAAAGTACCTCAAGAATGAAGGATTTTGTTAATTTGATTTTCCTACTAATTAAAATTTAAATCGAATCTTCCTTTACTCTAATTCTAATTGTTATATATGTTCTTTTTCTTACACTAGTAAGTTGAATATAGGCAATATAATTGAATGATTGATCATGTAGGATTTCACTAGGGCCATTCACAAGATTAATTCTCTCACTGAAATATAATAGAGATAGATACAGAAGGCTGGTTTAAATGAGTAGTAATTTTCTTCAACCCTAGTACTGACTGGCAAACACTCTTTCTCTTCTCCCTTCCCCACTTCCTCTCTTACCTAAATCTCAGAAATAAGCTTGCTTTATTTTCCTTCCATCCTAATTTCTATTAATGAATTCTAAAAAGTATTTTTATTTGAAAGCTTCCTTTAAATTTATAAAAAAAAATAGCGATTTTGTAGTTCCTAAGAAAAATACGTGTCTCAATATCTGCATAAAATAACTCAAACAGCCAAAGTTTGAATCTATTGCTCATTTGAAAGGAACAGTAATTCAACACAGAGCAATTAGAATATATAATCCTGTATCACTGAACATCAGAGATATGTTTTGAGAAATGCATCATTATGTGATTTGATTTTTGTGGAATCATCAAAGAGTGTATTTATACAAGGAAAGATGGCTATTCTATCACTAAGCAACATAACCTCATGGGACTACCATCATATGGCCTGCTATTGACCAAAACATCATAAGGCAACACATAACTGTAACTGGAAATTAAATAATCTATCAGATCATTAAGACAACTATTAATACTTATTTCTCTAAAATGGATATAATGCTTGAAATTAAAAGGCAGAATTATTGTTTATCAATAGATAATGTGATTGGCTACATACAAAATTCAAGCAACTCCACACTCTTACAGTAAGGTTTCTATGTATAACATTAACCACAGAAAGCTATGGCATTCCAATAGTTCATCAATAACAAAATAGAAAATATTAGAATAAGTATCTCATTTATAATGATTAGATTTTTAAAAAGAAAAAAGAAACTGACAAGTTTTGAACAATAATGTGTCCAGATTCTTTAAAATCGAATTCAAAGATATAAAGGGTGATATGATAGAATGGAGTGGAGACCGATATCATGTTCTAAGGTGGTAAAACACAATGTTCCCTCAGATTAATCTATAAATTCAATACAATTTCAAAAAATCTTGACAATATGTGGGGAGAATTTGGCAAGTTAGCTTAAGTTCAGATAGAGTAGGAAAGGATCCAAAAACCAATTTGGAAAAATAAAAGAACAAACATAAGGTCAGATTTTTTCCTTCCCTGCCATATATCAAGGATAATTATATAAACATATATTTAATCAAAATCCGTTGACAGTGACAAACTACTAGACAAAAGACTAATGGAATAGAATAAAAAGGCTACACACACAGAGAGAGAGACACACACACACACACAAGGAAAATTAATGTTTCACAAAGATGACTTTTGCTTGTATACAATATGCTTTATGTCTGCATAAAAATAAAATCAGGTCAGCATACTTACCATCTTAAAAGAAATTCTCTAGGTAGACTGAAGTCCTAAACAAGAAAGGCAAAACATTATAACATAATAATTTTTAAATCAAGATGCAACATGCCAAATGACTCCTCAAGCAGAAGTAAAATAAAAAAATCAGTAAGTGGGGTGGCATCAAACTAAAAGCTTTCTTCATGGCAAAGGAAACAATTAAGATCATGAAGAGAGTACCTACAGAATGGGAGAAAATCTTTGTCACCTGCTCCTCAGACAGGGCCTTAATATCCCAGATATACAAAGAACTCAAAAACCAATATAAATAAATAAATAGCCCAATCAATAAATGGGCAAAAGAATTAAACAGATACTTTTCAAAAGAAGAAATACAAATGGTCAACAAATTATGAAAACATGTACACCTCTAGTAATCAGGGAAATGCAAATAAAAACTACATTGAGATTTTATCTTGCTCCATGCAGAATGGCATTATCAAGAGTACAAACAACAATAAATGTTGATGAGGATGTGGGGAAAAAGACACACTCATACATTGCTTGTGGGACTGCAAATTAGTGCAACCACTTCGAAAAGTAGTATGGAGATTTCTCAAAAAACTTGGAATGGAACCACCATTTGACCCAATTATCTCACTCCTTGGTATATACCTAAAGGACTTAAAATCAGCATACTACAGTGACACAGCCACATTGATGTTTATAGCAGTTCAATTCACAACAGCTAGGCTATGTAACCAACCTAGATGTCCATCAACTGATACATGGATAAAAGAAATTGTGGTTTATATACATGATGGATTATCAGTCATAAAGTAGAATGACTTTATGACATTTGCCAGTAAATGGATGGAACTGGAGACTATCATGCTAAGTGAGATAAGCCAGTCCCAAAAAGACAAAGTTTGGATATTTTCTCTGATATGCGAAAGTTAATCCAAAATAAGGGAGGATAATATGTGGAGTAGACTAAGGGGAATGAATAGAAGGGAGGTGAGATTGGATAGGGAAAGATAGTGGAATTAATGACCTAACTTTCCTATAAACATATATGAATATACCACAGTGAATCTCACTTTAATGTACATCCACAAGATACTAATTTTAAAAAATAAACTATAAGTAAATAGCAGAAATATCAGTAGTGTAGAGGGAAGGGAATAAGGGCAGGGAGGAAGTTAGGAAAAGGGGAAGAACTGGAAGTGAATTAGAACAAATTATATTCCATGCTTTTATAATTATGTCAAAATGAATCTTAATGTTATGTATAACTAAAAAAGTACCAAAAAACAGAAGATAATTAAAAAGATACAATATGCCATATCCTATGGAGAAAAAAATGAATAAATGTTACCATGTTAAAAATTTTTAATGAGAAAGTAAAACATTTTCATCACTAAGAAATACATGTAATACATATGTCAATAAATAAATATTTTCAAGAATATATTTAAAAATTTCTAAGTATCAATAGGGAAAAAAATTAAAAACCATACAGAAAATTGAGCAGACAATTCACAAGAGGAAAAATCTGAATGACCAATTAATACATGAAAAGATGTTGTCATCACTGACAATCAGAGAAATCTAAAAAAACAAAAAGGAGCTATTAATTCCTAATGACCATATGAGCAATTATAAAGAATAATCAAATAATAAAAAGCATCTGAGAAAATGTGGAAAACAGAATCTCTAATAGACATCTGGGGAAAATCTAAATTAATATATTACAGTTAATACACTACTAAATTAATACTATAATTAATATAATATTAAAATAATATACTACTACTACTATGTCAATATCTAATGAACAAAATGAGTCTGTTTTGCATCTTAGCAGTTCTACATCTGTGTACATATATAACTTATGTATATTTAATCCACTTTGGAAAATGCCAACTTCAATCTCCTTTAAAGAGTTTGCAGATGAAGTTCCAAAGAGAACAAGAGGAACTCACATTAAAATAAATTACAAAAACACGTTAGAAAATAAGACACAATGGATGAGAATGAGCAAAACACAGTCAATAGAAACAAATCCAAAAAGCTTCCGATATTGCTATTATCAACTATAGAATATAGAATAGCAATATTTAATATGACTAAAGAAAAAGAAACTAAGAAATAGGAATGATGTACAAGACTATGAGGAAAGTTAAGCAAACATGGAAAAGATCCAGATAGAACTTTTAAAAATAAAAACAAAATAATTGAACTGGGGATATAGCTCAGTTGGTAGATTGCTTGCCTTGCATGTACAAAGTCCTGGGTTCAATTGCCAGCACCACAAAAAACAAAAATTAAAAATTAAAAGTCAATATTTTGATAAACAGATATGAACCAAATGAAGATAAAAAGTATTGAATAAAAACATAGAGTCAATCAAATGTTAAAAATGTTGTCTACAAAGACTAAAATTGGACAATATGAAAGGTCAAAATACATGAAAGAGTGATAATTATCATCAATTTTAAATATAATTATTAAATATTTCAGGTGAGAAATAACCAGTACCAGATTATTTAAGCCATAAATTAATAAAACCTTGTTGACAAGAAACACACCTAAAATATAGAATATTTAAAAGCACAAAAAAATAACAGGCAAATATTAAGTAAAACAAAGCAGTTTCTTTTCTTTAAAATGTTTTCTATTCATGAAAGGAGAAGAAGTTAGTAATGAAAAAAGGATAAATTCATTAAACCATATGCCAATGATAAACTTATACATAGTTAATAAAGTAATCTGCAAGTAAGTAAAGCAAAAATTGATAAGCCAACATTATAGAAGCTTATTAACTTCTCCATCAGTAATCAATAGATGAAGGGACAAGAACAGGATACAGAACTAATAGGATCTCCATTTACTTTTGATGGGGATTTTAAATGGTCTGTAGAATGAATTTATGAAATTCATTGCCTATTTCCTCCTCCTGCCAATCTAGGTCCTTCTTCTACTCCACTGATCTTCTCTAACCTTAGGAGATCCAGCCTGCCTCCCTTTTCCCCTTACTTTGCTCTAGATATTTAGGAAACAGTTTTCTGAATGATATGCACATACCCTGTGTCCTATTTATCCCATTTGTGTTTATATATCCCAGTGAAATTTTTGCACATATAACCAAGTAATTTATACAATAATGTTAATAGCTAAATTACATAAAATAGATAAAACTAGTGAGAAAACAAAATGTATACAAGGAGTAGAAGGAATAAATATGAGACCAGCATAACCTTGATGATAAAACCTGACAAAGAACTTCCCAGAAAGGTAAACTGCATAAAAATATCTCTTATGGACAGAAAAATTTTAAGATATTAACATAATAAGATATTTGATTTATACAATGAATGAATAATATAGCATAATCAAATAGGCTTTCATCTATAAATGCAAGGTTGGCTGACATTTAAAAAATCAATGAAGTAATTCACTAATTTAATAGAATAAAGAAGAAAAATTCACATGATTGTCACAATAAATGGATCAAAACATTTGTCAGTTTCAAAGGAATACTAGGAATTTTATTTTTTTTCAAAAATTATTAGAAAACTGGAAATAAAATATAACCTTCTTAATCTGATTACTGTCTGCAAGAAACCTACAGTAAACATACTGCTTAATAAAAAAACTAACAAAATATTTTCTCCTGAGATTGGGACAAAGATAATCAAGTTAGATACCACTTATTCCCTTCAACATTTTACTAGAAACCATAGCAGGTTCAATAAGACAACAAATAAAATAAGGATTAGAAAGAAATGTTAAATTGCTATTAGTTTTAGATGACACAATTATTTAATTAGAAAATACCAAACAATTATAGACATACTTTTGAAATTATACATGAATTTCGAAAATTCATGGGATTAAAAAAATCAATTATATTTCTATATCCCAGCAACAATCAATTAGAAAATGAATATTAATGAAAAGATAAATTTTCCAGAAGCATCAACAAATATCAAATACCTAGGACTAAATTTAATGAGTGTCTTAGCTTTCTGTTGCTGTAAAATATACCTGAGACAAACAAATTATGAGGAAAGATTTATTTTGGCTCATGGTTTCAATGGTTCCAGCCCCTGGTCAGTTGGCTCTGTTATTTTGGGGTGAAGTAGCACATCACTGTGGAGAGCACATGATAGAGGAACTGCTTACCTCATGGTGGCCAAGAAGCAAAAATAGAGTCAGGAAGGGGCAGGATCCCAATATGTTCTTCTAGGGCATGCCCCACCCCATGACCTGACTTTCACTAGCCTCCATCTCCTAAAGGTTCAACCACCTTCCAATAGCCCCACAGGTTGGCAATAAGCCTTTAGTGTGTGGCCTTTGGGGGCATTTAAGATCCAAACCATAATAGTGAGATCCATGCAAGAATTCTACATACTTAACTAATCAAATATTAGTGAAATTGTAGCTGTATACTGTACCATTGAAGAAGCATACCATTCCATGCTCATGATTGATGTTAACATATTGATTATCCCCTAATTGATCTATCAATTCAATGCAATCACAATTAAAATCCCAAGGAAGTAAGTGTGTGTGTGTGTGTGTGTGTGTGTGCATGTGTGTGTGTGTGGTATATGTGTTTATGAGTTGCCAAGCAGTTTCTAAAATATATAATAGAAGAATACTAAGACCAAATAAAGGTTGAGATAATCCTATATCAGAAAATAAATGTTAGAAGACCATCACTCATCATTACCATGCTTACTGTGAAACTACACTAAGTGTTGTAGCACTGCAAGGATATAGAAATAGATCAATAAAAAAGTAATCATAAATTTACTCACAAATATTTAGAAGTTTGATTTGTGGTAAAGATGAGAATACACCATTGTGAAGAAAAAAATTATCTGGTCTGGTCTATTTAATAATTGGAAAAAAAGCATCTGTATTAGCTCACACTGCACACCAATATTGACTCCATGGAGATCTAATGATAAGAAGTGAAATAATTTAAAAAACAGAAATATACGAGATATCTTCATGAACCCATGAAATGTAGACAATGTTTTCTTTTGTCTTTTTCTGTTTTTGAGTACCAGGGATTGAACTCAGGGTAACTGACCACTGAACCACATCCCCAGCCCATTTTTATATTTTAATTTAAAGACAGGGTCTTACTGAGCTGCTTAGTGCCTATAGTTGTTAAGGATAGCTTTGAACACGCAATCCTCCTGCCTCAAGACTCCTGAGCCTCTGGGATTACAGGCATGTGCCATCATGCCCAGGAACAAGTTACAAAGGTACTAACCAGAAAAATAGTGATGCACACAATTTTTAAAAGTAGCAATTTCGTCATAAGTACTGTTAAGAGAGTAAAAATGGCATGCTATGGATTGTTGAAAGATATTTGGAGTATGTATCAGCAAAGACTGATATATATATATATATAGAATCCAACAGAACCCCTACAAATCAATACGAAAAAGACAAACAACCCGGTAGAAAAAAAAGAGCAAAAGCTGAACAGGCACTTAACTAACAAAATAGACAATAAGCATATGTAAAGGTGTTCAATATCAGAGAGATGCAATTTAAAAGCACAATGATTTCAGATCACATCCCAAAATAAATATAATTAAGTCAACTGATAATATAAAGTATTGGGGAGAATGTGGAACAACTGGAAACCCTCACATACTGCTCTTGGGAGTGTAAATTGATACAGTCCTTTGGTAAACTGGCAATATCTATAAAAGTTGAACATCATTATACCCTGTGACCTATCAATTCCATTCCTAACCATGAATCCAAGAAAAATACATATATTTGTTCTCCACAGACGTACACAATGATGTTAATTCCATAATTGTTCACAAGAATAAAAATCAAACACACAAAACAAAAATCCTAGAAACAAACCAAGTGTCCATCAATACCTAGAATGATTTCAGAAACTGGGGTAAATTCATTTGGAAGAACAATAAGGAAGGAAATTATGGCTACACATAATAACATCAAAAAGGTTGGGGCTGGGTTGTGGCTCAGTGGTAGAGCACTTGTCTAGCATGTGTGAGGCACTGGGTTCGATTCTCAGCACCACATATAAACAAATAAATAAAGGTTTATTAATAAATAGTAAAAATATTTTTTAAAAAAAGTAATGTTTAGAAAAAAGAAGCCAGACCTTATGAGGACATATTATAAGATCCCCTTTACAAGAAGATAAGGAACAGGCAAATTAATCTATATTAAAAATTGGGAGAGTGCATACCTTTGGGGAAGGGAGGATACTGACTGGAAGAAAACATCATAATCTTATGGAGGGTGCTGCATATGCACTTTTTATATAAGTAGTTACATGGATGTGTTTCCTTAGTGAAAATTCATTGAGTACTATACTTATATGTGCTGTTTTCTGTGTGTATACTGTATTTCCAAAAAAATTATTGTAATGAAATAAGTTAAGAAGAGATTGTACTCCAGAGGATGTGTGGGATAGAAATTTTGATCAATTTTAGCCTTTTCAAGTCAAGTTTACATGTTAAAATACAAAATAATCAACAATCTCAATATCTTCCCCCCTTTCCCCTTCCTCTCTCTCCTTCTCTCTCTCTCTCTCCCTCTCTCCTTCTCTCCCCCTCCCTGTTCTTATTCTCCTTCTTCTCCTCCTCCCAATGTTCCTCTCTACTCCCTCTATAGCCATCCATGGTTGTCTCTGGGAGATTGGTTCTAGGACTCATCACAGATAGAAAAATCAAGCCTCTTATAGGAAATGGCACAGTATTTGCACATAATCTATGCACCTTCTCCCATATACTTAAAATTTGCAAGGCTCACAATGTGTAAACAACTGGTGCTGGGGAGAGTCTAAGCATCTGCAAAATGTCAGGGAGCTATAGTAGTGTATGCTTGCACAACATTCACATCACCCCATTTGCATGGATTCAGTTTGGTACTGTGTGCAACAAATTCAAGTTTTGCTTTTTTGAACTTTCTGGAGTTTGTTTCCTGAATATTTTTGGTCTATAGTTAGTTGAATCCACAGATACAGAAGGAAGACTGAACTCAATCCCTGTCTTTAGAAAGAGTTTACATCAACACAAAAGATTCATCAATTTATCACAAACATAAATACACAAAACAAAGAAACCCTTCCCTCCACATATATAAACCCAACTTCATTGTAAAGAAACTTTCTAAATAGAGCTAATGAAGTTCTCAACTGTAATGGTTTCAGAAGACCAAGCATATTTTTATTCTTGGTGGTTCTTCAAGTCTGTCTAATCCCTCTTAGACAAAATTCCCATAATCCAGTTGTTGAATCTCTGGTGGGGCAGGTTGACTAATTCCCTTCTCTTTGTAGTGTCTTTAACACATCAATATATCACAGTCTTCTTGATTTACTTTGGAATAAAATCTCGAAAAATAAGCAAAGTTTCATGTTAAACTTTAGGTTTGGGAAGTGTTGGAACTACTTTTCCACTTTTTATATCGTTACAATGTGGCGAAACTACAGGTAGGAGCTATTTCAAGCGGTGAAAGTCACAATAACCTCTTTCTCCCTTTCATTTTTTTTATATTTTTTATTGGTTGTTCAAAACATTACAAAGCTCATGATATATCATCTTTCATACATTTGACTCAATTGGGTTATGAACTCCCATTTTTACCCCAAATACAAATTGCAGAATCACATCGGTTACACACTCACATTTTTACATAATGGCATATTAGTGACTGTTGTATTCTGCTACCTTTCCTTTCCAATACTATCCCCCCTCCCCTCCCCTCCCATCATCCCTCTCTACCTCATCTGCTGTTGTTCAGTTCTCTCCCTTGTCCCCCCCTCCTTTCCCCTCACATCCTCTTCTATGTAATTTTGTGTAACATTGAGGGTCTCCTACCATTTCCATATGCTTTCCCTTCTCTCTCCCTTTCTCTCCCCCCACTCATCTTTGTTTAATGTTAA
>NW_026000249.1:11707191-11739109 GCF_001458135.2 Marmota marmota marmota | reverse complement strand
GAGAGCCTAGGAGAGATTTTATGCGAATTCTCCGCTGTATGGGAGATGAGCTGAGTAACACGCACCTGTTTTATTGTTGCAATCTGTCGGAGAGCGGCGGTGGTTACTTCAGCTCTCCAAGATGGTGGCCGCTGGTTTCCTTGGTGGAGTTTCCGTTGTGGGGGATAGAGCTGTCCCGCTTCCTTCCCCGTCTGAAATCCTGAACTCAGCCCAGGGCTCCGTGAGTGCTCAGGCGGCAGGATTCCACAGAGTCTGCAGGAATCTCCCTGCTTGCTGGTCGCTTCTCGGCGGCTCCCCGCCGTCTGTAGCCGCAGGGCCGGCCGCGCGGATCAGTCAGCCCGGATCTCCGGTTGCACAGTTGGCTCGTGTATGAGACTCAATTACCGGACCTCGGTGCTGGAAATCCTTCCTCTAGGTTCCGGTGCACCCCCATTTTGCTGTAAGTTCCTAACAAGATAGTTTTTTGTCGTTCTAACTCGTTATTCACCCGCGCAGTGGCGCGGTACACGGGGTGTGATGCACTCTATTCGCGGCCATCTTGGGACTCCCTCCTCCCTTTCATTTTATTTGAACTGAAAATATTTATGGGTTACAATGTGGTGTTTTGATATATGTTTACATTGTGGAAAACACTATCATTTTTTATAGTTATTGCAACAAAAATTCAGAGCATTTTGAGCCAGAAAAAAACATCTAAAATAAAAGCAATAGGGCCTGGGAAGGTAGCTCAGTTGGTAGAGGGCTTGCCTAGCATGTGCAAAGCCCTGATTCTATCCCTAGCATGTAATAAATAAGTAAGAAATATGTTTATTTTAGGTTTTAATATAACTGTAGTTATAAATGGCAAATAACAACTCAATAAATATTACTACATTAGTTGTATTTTTTGACAGTACTAAATTGTTTAAAACATTTTTTTTTACTAACAATGATGTCCACACAGTGCTGCAAGTTCAAAGGGCAGGTGAGTAAGTCAGGTTTTTGTTGTAAAACAATTTGACATCAAGAGACCCTACCATAAAAGAAGCAAAGTGCAACAGAGAAGTTTATCAATTAAGACAGATGGCAGAGTACAGTCTAGTCTTACTTGAGACATTTGCTTAATCCTTATGAGTTACCTATTCAAAGCAATCTCTTTTTTTATTGGTTCTTTTCAGTTATACATGACAGTAGAATTAATTTTGATAAAATTATACAAGCCTGGAATATATGTTATTCTAGTTAGGACCCCATTGTTCTAGGTGTATATAATAGATATAAATTCACCTTTATTAACATAAATCTAAGTTATTTACAGATCCCATCTTAATAACTGAGATTCTGTATTTCAAGTCAAAGTGATTAGATTTATATTTTCTTTAATTAAAGCTGATTTTCTTATTGAAAACTCATTTCTATTTTCATATTTTTCCTATCTTAAAAGAAACATTTCCACATGCCCCACCCAACACACCTTGATGCCTATAAGTACCATCTGCTTTAAATTGTTTTCTGCAGTGAATCTGCAAATATAAAACCATAGATACCTTCTGCACTACTTGAAATGCATGAATAAATTTTTAAAAATTAGAATGCCCTCTCTCTTAGAGCCTTAATTATTAAGTGCACATACTCAGTATTTAGAGACATTTTGGATGCTGAATTGTGAGTAGAAAGGGGTATATTATTTTGATGTTAATCTTTCTTTGACATTTACCTCCAATCTGGAATGGCACAATCTTTTACCTGAGAAATAAAAGGTAGTAATCATTTTAGCAATCCAGGGAAATCAACATAGTATCTTGTAAATGCTAAGGTGTTTTAAAATTTTTAAATGTTATAGTGATTTCTCTCTCTCTCTCTCTCTCTCTCTCTCTCTCCCTCTCACTCTCTCTTTCTCTCTCTTACACACACACACACACACACACACACACACACACACCAGAAGACACTTACTTGTAGTCTGTGCTTTTTGTAACCCTTGATTTTATTATTAAAGTGGTCCAGATCATACGTTAATTATGTCAGCATCCTCTGGCCAAAGATTGTGAGGAACACACCTGTAATTTAACAGAGTTGTATTTATTGATTCATTGTGTTAAGGAAGGCAGTACATAATAGGAAACCATGAAGTATTTCAGTAAGGGTGTCAAAAGAGATTTTTTATAGGATACAGGTTTCAGGTTGGTGATTTGGGGAATGGATTGAAGAAAGCATGATTTTCCTGTGGACTGGATACTCAGAGCATAAGGAAAATTCTACGATTATGATCTTAATTTGTATTTACAAGGTGGAATATTCTAAAGGACCTATTTGGGGCTAGTAGAAAATACAAATCTCTTTTTTATTCACTATAACATGAAACTAAGAATGAGGCTCTTTCAGTGATTTTGGCAGACATCTCACATGAATAAATGAAGACTTAGGACATGGAACTCTGAGACCTTATCTTTTCTTAAGTGGCTGAAAGAATTTAGTAGGGTCCCAGTCAATGCAATTAAAGTTGTGTCCTTCTGCTAAATCATGAAATATGTGTAATTTTTAATCTGTAGCCCAAGAACATCTATTATTACAATGATGAATTGAATGCTGTGTCATAAGTCATTGATGTTTGTAATAATGCAGAAATATCTAATGTATGCATATATTCCAAGTAGATGGTAACTGCATTGCAGCAGAAAGTCTTATGATCATACTTATTTATATTAATTTCTATGATTATAGATCACATGCTCAGAAACACTACTGAATATAATAATTATTTTCTTTTCATGCTCTAATGCCACAATTTGACCATTGGGAGTATATTTAGGTTGGCTCCCCTTAATACTACTCCACAACTTTTTAAAACATCTTTGCTTTCTTACAACAAAATAATCAAAATTCAACTTTGTCTTATTTCTAGTAAATCATTAGCATCTACTAACATTTTTATTCATAATTTAATAATAAATCTAACCGCCATGCATGCTAAGTATATGTGCAGTTGGAATGCCACCAAATTTCAGAAAGGGCAATTTGTAATCAGTGAGTTTATCATCAGTGTTGTCTTCATTTGATTGTGGGTTTTCAATTACGCTAATCTTTGCATTTTAATTATAAATACTGTCAATTTAGCTTCATCATTATTAATTTAGCTTGGGAATGGTTGTTTGTTCACCTTACAGTGAGTAAGGATACATATTTGCATCAACAATATTTTTGATGTATAATTTTCCAATAACTAGAAGATGTGTATGCATTGAAGTTCAAATATGAATTAGTCATCCTTCATTTCTTGAGCAGCTGGATTCCTAAACTTTGTACAAAGACTCTAAAATCATGTTTAAAAACTCATATCTTTTTCTGAAAAGTTAATAAGTGACTCATATATGTTGCTAACAACAATTTTACAAAAACTATTTATAATCCTTGGTTAGCAGAGAATCGTTTTTATTTGGAAAGCAGAAACAAACAGAAAAGATGAACAACAGACACATATTTAGAAAAGATTGCCCTCAGTGAAGTCTTCCTTGAGTAGAAATTCTTATTAGAAATACATGAGTATATTGGATGATTTTATTTTATAAAAAAAAAAAGCACATCACTTCCCAAAAAGGAATTCTGACGGAATAGGCATGTGTATCATAAAAACTTTCTCCTTTCATTGCTTTTTTCAATCTCACCTTTCTTTTTCTACCTAACCTTGAGAATCACCACTGTTCTAGGTATCTAACCTCAAAGGTTGTAAAATGTTGTACAGAATGATGTCCAATGGAAGCAAAGTCTCAGGAATATGTGAAATCTTTACAAAGAAGGGAGAACATTCCATTGGTCATTTCTGCACCTTTGGATCACAGGTTATTTTAAAGCAACATTCTTGGAGCCAAAGATCAACCTTATGACTATAAAGCTCTGTTTGGCTTCTCTGACTCAGTGTTCTTTCTAACAAACTGTACTGTGCCAGTCATTGTGGAGGAAAGAAATAGCCTGGTATCTGAATGCTACTTGGAGTTTGTGTGATCAAAAGTAACTAATAGGGCTGGGCATAGTGTGCATACCTGTAATCCCAGCAGTTCAAGAGGCTGAGACAGGAGAATAGCAAGTTCAAAGCCAGCCTCAGCAATGTCTCTAAATAAAATACAAAATAGGGCTGGGCATGTGGCTCAGTGATTGAGTATCCCTGAGTTCAGTCCCCAGTACCAAAAAAAAAAAAAAACCAAAAAACAAAACACAAAACAAACAAACAAAAAAAAAAAAAAAAACAAGTACCTAATACAGTATTTTTTCTCCTAGCAGTCATGTATAGGTATTTGGTTTGGACACATGTAGACTACCTATTGTGTACTTTTATGTATCTACCTATTCAATATTACAGTGCAAATGGCCCCTCTTATCCTGTAATATGAGCTATTTTGACATAACAAACTATTGCAAATCTCAGTAGTATATACACAGTGAGCATTCAATTAGCTTATACATCTGCTACTTTTCTCAACCCAGTTGGGCTCCCTCACAAATTACATATCTAAGGTTGGAATTGCTGGCTTACTAAACTCAGCTAGAAAATTTCATGTGTGTGAAGGTCAATAGATAAGCTAGAGTTTGATCTGATGTCTGAGGCCGCTCTGCTCTACATTACAGGTCTGTATTGGCTCCAATTGTTTCTCATCATCCTCCTCGAACCACTATGGATATAACCTCTTTATGGCAGTGGTAGAGACACAAAAGGCTTTTTAAGGCCCAGACTGATAATAGCATCATTACCATCTCACTCTATTGGCCAAAGCAAGTCATATGGCCAAAACCAAAGTTTAAAATTGAGGTAACATAGTTCAATGCTTTAGGGGAGGAGCTGTAAAATTGCTGGGCAAAGAGCATCACTAAGGAAGGAAGCACTGAAAAACTAGAGCTATGAATACTAGCTACCAATACCTATTGCTTTTTCTGTATATAACACATGTAATACAAATGGAATACTCTATTATTATAATTCCTATCCTGATTCAGAATCCAACAACTCAATCAAAATGGGCAGGTATTGAAGTGGCTAAAAGCACAGAGTTAGTTAGCTACCAGTATGGGATTCAACTATCTGCTTTACCACTTAGCAATCTGGTACCTTTGAGCAAGTTGATTTCTCTGAGGATTACTCTCCCCAACTAAACAATGACAAATACAATACCACCTAATTCAAATGTTGTAAAAGTATAAAATGAGATAATGCTTCCAAATTATTTAGCATTCTAACATGTGCTTGGTAAGAATTCAGAGTATCATATCGACTTTTTCTCTTTCCCTTTCTTTTCTCATCTTTTCTTCTCATTTTCCTCTTTCTCATTCCCTTTTACTCCCTTCCTCACTTTCTTTAGGAACTACTTTCTGATTCTTATGCTTCATCTTGAACCAACTCATTTTACTTAAAATACATTCATCAAAGATGTTTTCCTTTAAAACAACTTTTCAAAAGAAAAATTTAAAATAAATTCCTAGATTTGGCCCTGAGTCTGAACAATACCTCCAGAACAAAATTAAACATAAAACAGGCATCTCAAAGCTACTGAAAAAAGTCACTTGAACTATAAGTTCAGCATAATTCACATTTTCTGTGAAGAAAATATTGATTTTCTGTATTCCCAACCATGACCTTGCATGTGTGGTAACCATGGAAACCACCTAAGTTGTAAGGCCTTGGTAAAGGCAACATGGTGAATTCATATTAAATTAGCTGGAGGAAGAAGAAAGGGGATATAATCAGCATAACTATTTATGTCCCCTGACCATCTTGCATTTAATAATCTGAAGCATTCCTTGACATCTTCCTCTGATCCAGAGGTTCTCAATCTTGCTGCAAATTAGAGTCTCCTAGGGGATCTTTTAAAAATACCAATGTCAAGGCCCCATCTAAAGAGATGCTAACTAATTAGTTTGAACTGGAACCCAGACATCAGTATTTTTTAATGTCCCCCAAATGATGCTAATATGCAGCCAAGATTGAAAATCACTGCTCTGAACAAACATATACCTCTTTATTTTGATATTCTAGATAGAGACAAATTACCCAAAGGTAATTACAATGATATCTTCAACTGGAAAATCAGTACAAATGAATTGTATAACCTAAGAATATTTGAAACAGACAACACAGAGAAAGCCAAAGGAGTATTACATTAGGAAAAGTAGTACCAGTAGGAAACAGATCAAAGTAAAGGTAGGTTCATCCCATGGCCTGGAAACACAACAGTGGAAGCAGTGCACTTTTCTAGAAGAATTCAACTAGGTTTCAGATCTTTGGTTCTCGCTTCAGCTCAGGCACTAATAACTAACTATGTGAACTAGGGCCAGCAACTGGTCTTCTCTGAGCTACATTTACCTCATCTATAAGAGGCCTTGACTCATTGATTTATAATTCCCCTCCTCTTCTAAAATTATGATTTCTAAAATGCAGAAAGATTGAAACATGCTATGCCTGAACCCTTTCCCAAACTAATTAATTAGAATCTCCAGGTATGGGACGTAGATGTCAAGAGTTTTGAAATGTTTCCAGGTAATATAATTTTCAGCCTGGGTTGTTAACAACTGGACTTTAAAAACCTGTCCATGATGTGATTATATACGGTATGAGAAAATAAAGACTAAATATTTTTATTTTTATTTTGTAGCTGTGGGGATGTATGCTTTCAGTAAGTGTACATTAAAAGTAATTCACTGCAAAAATGTCACCATCTATAAAGGGAAAATGTGTGTGTGTATTGTGTGTGTGTGTGTGTGTATGCACACACATACAGGAAAACAGACAAAATTTAGTCAGAGAGAAGGGAAAGGCATGTGTTTTATTACATGACATTATTGGGAACATGGTAGTTCAGCCTAACAAAATCAGAAAGAAAAAGAAACTTTTCCAGATATACAATATTTTCCTGATCTTTGTTGTCCTTTCTATTGTTTACCCTGTTCAGGTGACAATTCTAAAGTTTGCCCTACAAAATTACATCTCCCAACAGAGATGTGAACTAGGGCCAGCAACTAATTCACATAGAGCCATGATGCCCCAGATGGTAGACACTAGCCTCATATCTCTATATGAAATTAAATTAAGTAAAATTAGAACTTTAGTTCTACTGTTACCCTGACCAAATTTTACATGCTTGATAACCTCATATGGCTATTAGATACCATACTATACATTGCATAACATTTCCATCATTACAGATAGTTTTATTGGTCAGGGGTTCTCTGGGGTCTTAGCGGTATAAAAGTCAAATTTACTTGCTAGCCATAGGTACTTAAGTGTTCTATTTGAGTCCTAAAGAATACTGAGATTAATTCTCTGTGTCTCAGTTTTCTCATCTAAGAAATTAATATAAAACTAATTATTAACTCCAAAGGAAGGGTTATAAAATTATATTTGTGTCCCAAGGAACATAATTCTGAATAAAACCCATGCACATGGATATCAACTATGTTGTAACTTATATTAAGGGGAAAATTAAGTCATAATATATAGAAGGATTGTCAGTGATTCTCAAAATATAGTCTATGTAGTACTTGCTTTAGACTCCCCTGTCATGCTGGTTAAGAAATATGGCCTTCTGGGCCTGAGTTTTATCATTACTTATTCAGAAAATTTGGAGTGGAACCCATGACAGGGCATTTTAACAAATTCCCTGATGGTGTTTAAGCATACTATCTAAAAAACTCTTTATGGAAAAAAATCATTTCTAACCCTTCCCAGCACCTTGTAATTTGTGGCTATATTTTAATTTGACTAATTTATCATTTTTGATCATTTAGTGTTTTGCAAACCTGTTTGGGAAGTAAGCAGTTTCTCGATCAATGAGATTACAACCATGATACTGCAGGGAGAGTTAAATTGCAGTATATTCCACACTCACTTTTCCTGTACTGGACAGTACAATTGAGTTTCAGTAATGTTATTTAGTGTATCTCTTTCATAAATTGCTCATTTGGAGCTAGCCAGATGATTACCTAGGAAATATTTTGCACAGTTTCTGAAAGAAGCTGTTTCAAATTGAAACAGCAGGAAAACACAGCCATTAAAAGAAGAGAATGCCTATGTTTTTACAACAAAATAATTAGAAGCCATTATAGTGCTGTTTAGATTTCAGTACCCCATCTATCTTACTTTCAATTACAAACATTGTGCCCAAATAGGAAGTCTGACTAAACATGAGTGCATTCAACAGACTGTTTAATAAAGTGTGACCCCCATTGGTAATATATGATGTTAAGTTTTCTCTAAATACAGCTTTTTAAGGGGTGATAACTAGTTTTAAGGTAAAGAGTTAAGTAGCAATTTCACTAATTTACATCCATTTGTCCATTGATAAAAGAATCTCAGAGATGGACCAAACTTCTAACCAATATCTGAATACCTTGTGCTACCTTCCCAGTAGTTATTGTCCATCCTCTATTTGAACACTTCCAAAAATGAGATGACAGTATATTCCAAAGAAAGTTATACTCACTTTGGAATAGTTCTTACTCATGCAAACTCTATGTATCTTTTATCATTTGGCTTTAGTTCTTCCCTCTTGGACCACAAACGAAATGGAACCCATGACAGGGCATTTTGACAAATTCCCTGATGGTGTTTAAGCATACTATCTAAAAAAATTCTTTATGGAAAAAAATCATTTCTAACCCTTCCCAGTACCTTGTAATTTGTGGCTCTACTTTAATTTGACTAATTTAATACTCCTTTGATCATTTAGTGTTTTGCAAAATTATTTCTTTATATGATAACATTTCCAATAGTGGAAAATTGCTAGGTTGTTCATATTTGTCATCTCCATGGTATGTTCAGAAATACTTGCTTTTAATATATCTTGGTTTTCCACTAATGGTAATGAAAATAGAACAAATTATTATAAATTTCTTCTACTTCAAAACACTTTCACATATTATACTTCTTAATTCAGTCAAGAGTTGACAATGCATACTTGCTAATTCAAAGTGACTTAATCTTAACCAAACACAAAGATTATCTTGAATAAAGGAGAGACTTGAGAAAATGCATATATCCGTTTCATATAAACTCCATTGGTATATCTACAAAATCTGTTTGGTAAAAACACAAGCTTTGTTCATTAACTCACTATAAAAGATGTTCCTAAACTTATAATGGATTTATTAAAATGTGATCTCATTGTAAATTGAAAATATGGCAAGTCAAAAACGCATATGTTAATTACTCTGAATTGATCACTACCCAGTATACTCATAAATCAAAATATAACACTGTAGCTCATAAAAATATGTAAATATTATATCAATAAAAAATTTAACAATATTTTTAAAATGCATTTAATATACATAACCAACTAAACATCAGGTCATAGTTTAGCCTAACTTACATTCAGTGTGCTCAGAACACTGACACTACCCTATGGTTAAGCAAGAATATCTAATGAAAAGTCTATTTGATAAGCACTGAATATTTAATATATACATATAGATGGGCATTTTGTAGACATGTGTGTCAGTCAGATTTTCATTACTGTAACCAAAATATCTGACAATAACAACCTAAAAGAGGAAAGATTTATTTTGGCTCCTGGTTTCAGAAGCTTTAGTTCACAGTCAGCCAGTTCCATTGCTCTGAGTCTAAGATGAGGCAGAATACTATAGCAGAAGGGCATGGAGGAGGAAAGCAGCTCAACTCATAGACTCTGGGAAACAGAGAGAGAGAGAGAGAGAGAGAGAGAGATACAGAGACGGGAGAGAGGGGCCTGGTACCAGAAATAATCCCCAAGGGCACATCCCCAGTGACCTACTTCCTCCAACCATGCCCCATGTGCCTATAGTCTCCACTTTCTCTCACTAGTACAATTTATTAACTCGTCAAATAAATTAATCCACAGATGAGGTCAGAGCCCTCATTATCCAATCACTTGCCAAAAGTCCCACCTCTGAACATTGCTGTACTGGGGACTAGGTCTTCAACACATGTGTCTTTGGGGAATACTTTATATCCAAACCATAACATGATAGGATATAAAAACACAAAATACAATATTCAAAAAACACTAGTGACACAAAATACTATATACTATTAATTGCCTCCCCTAATAATTGCAAGGAAGTATCATACTGCATATTGCTAGCTTGGAAAAAGAGCAAAATTCAAAGTACAGTTTCTACTGAATGTGTATAGCTTTCACAGATCATAAAATTAAAAAATCATAAGTCAAACAATCATAATTCAGGGACTTATGATTTATTAAATGCCCATCTGCCACATGTAGAGATTCAACCATGAACTAGAAGCTTAAAATGTGGGGAGACAAACATTCATATGCCTGTATAATACAGACTTTTAGTAATTCCCCATACATTTATTAGCTCTCATTAAAAAATGGCATGAGCATTTGAAGCAGCAAAGCGGGTATCAGAGTAGATGTCAGAGAGACAAAATCCAATTTTGTCATTCCAGCTCTGCCTCATAAACACACCAAGTGGTATTCAACAAGTCAGCTGCATTTACCCTAACTCTGCTACATTTCTTTTATATTTTGTTTACTCCATGGATTTGTGCACAAATTATTATATTTTAATCATTTGTGGTAGTGCTTATCAAATGGCTTTCTTATAAAAGAGAATGAAGGATAGTATACTAAATACATACAATAATAATTTGTATATGCTATATTAATGCTATAATGTTTACAAAGTACATCACAAATATTGTATCTTTAAATATTTTCAAAGATTTGTGAACTCTTACATCATTTGTGAGGTAAAGAAACTGCAATTGAGATAGGATAAACATTCAATTTAAAAATTAGTACAATGAATTTTATCATTTTATTTTATATAACCATTTCCAGGTATTTGGTTTGTTAACATCTAAAGAATATTTTTATGCTCAAAGTCATCTTCTACTTTTGTATAATAAGTTATTGTGATAGATTATGATATCTCTTCCTCTTTAACAACCTTACATTTTTCACAATAAGTTTTTATCAATTTCTATGATCTTTGCCAAAATGATCAACTGATTGATTTTATGAGTTGATCTCATGAATTTTTTTTTTTTCATTTGACATTTTACCTCCTACCATTTTAAAAGTGGCTGCTGAAACATGAATATCAGAACGGGGGGAAAGACCTTTTGAATTAACAGTTTGATTCTGTTCTGTGCTAGTTCTTTTTCCCAGAAATATACTTTGTAATGTTTTGTTATTTGAGTTTTAAGTGTCTCAAGAGGTGGTGGATCTGGCACTTTCTTGGCAGCATATTTCACAGTCTAATAATCTTAATAGCTTTAATACCCTGGAATGTGTTTAATCTGGTCTTATTTGTTTGTATAGGTTAAAAAATTTCCATCACCCTCACAAAAGGAATTTTTTAATGGTCTCATCCCTTTTTAAATGCTCAAAGTTTCCTTTTTATTTTTTAGTGTTTAAAATAAAAAGTTTGAAATGAGCATTTTAGTTTGTCTCAAAAAGGCCTTTACCCAAGATCATTTGCAGCATGTTTTGTTCAACTTAATTTTACAAGTTTCTTCCCTTGCTTTTTTCCAGCAAAATTAAGTCAATCCTGTATATTCTTACATAGGTAGCAATAATTAAAATGGTACCTATAGTTTCCTCCACGTTTACTAAAATCCTGGCTTTGTACTTTACCAGGATTTCTCAATACTATTATGAAGCTGTCCTGTGCATTATACGATGTTATCAGTATCTCTGGCCTCTACACATTAAATATCAGTAGCATTCTCCCCTTCCTCATTTATAACAACCAAAAATGTCTTCAAACATTGCCAGATGTCTCCTGGGTGAATAGCAAAATTTGCCCATCTAAGAACCACTGACTTATATTATTTCATGTAACCTTCAAAACATCCTATAAAATGAATGGCTTTATCCTAGTCTTATGGCTGAAGAAAATAAGGCTAAAAGAAAATAAGTAACTACTCTAGAGTCACAGCTAGAAAATAGAGGCGTCAAGATTTGAACCCCTCTCCTGACTTCAAACTAATGATTTTTCTATCAATATAATCTTACTTCAATAATGATATGTTCACAGTGTTAGCTTCACTTCAATATGATTTATGATATTAAAGTTGAATGGCATGGTAAAATCTTTCTTCACAGTTACTCTATCTGAATTTTTAAATGTTCTTATGTAAGAAATAATAGTTTTGCTTTCTTCAACTCCATTATTTAATGTATGATGTTTATGTTATATTATTTAATATATTATCATTGTATGTTTTGAAGCCTAAATGACTTAATCTGATTTATCAAGATCTCATTTTGTTTAAATTCTGACTTCTAAAGAATTTGAGGTCCCTCTCAACTTCACCTCATATAAAAATTTCATTTTTCTTTATTTTACCAATAAAATATTTACTTTTCCAAATGACATAATTCATTATATGTCTATTTACAAAATATCCTTCTCTGTATTTTGATTTGTTTTTGTTTTTCTTTTTTATTGATTTTATTATTTTTTTAAATACACGACAACAGCGGAATGCACTCCAATCCTTATTACACATATAGAGAACACTTTTTCGTATCTCTGTATATAAAGCATGTTCACGTCAATTTATGCCATTATACGTGTACTTTTTTGCATTACAATTCTTAATACACATTTATTCCACAATTTTTCATATCTCTGTATATAAGGTATGTTGACATCCAATTCAAGTCTTCATACATATAATTCGTATAATAATGACCATCACATTCCAACATTCTTGCTGTATTTGGATTTTTTATAAAGCATTTTATTTTTTCTAATTCAGAGTAACCTGGATTTCCAGATAAATAGAAACAGGTGCTGAGGAGAATCAGAGAGAAAGAATAATAAACAAATAAACAGTGTAACAGTATTAATAATAGCCAATGAAAGAGTGTGGATTCCCTTATTTCCCATACAACAAAATAAAATTTGAATTTATTTCTTATCAATATAAATAAAGAATATGAAATATATGGCTTATACCTACTCTGGAGATGCTTGTTTATACCCTTCAGCAGTAGTGACAACCTGATTTTGATTCTAGGAGTCCAGCAATGGTCAAGTGCTTTTAGGAAGGAAAAAAAAAGGAAAACTTTTATATTTTCTTTCTTATTTTCCTTTTCTTAGTCTATCTTTTCAAAACCAGCATTCCAGGTCACACAGTAAAAGCCAAACAGACAACAAAAAATTGGAATCACTCTCATCTTTCCCTCTGCTAGCCACAGTCAATCTTTCTGAGGTCAACACACCAGTCTGCAACAGAGTAAGGGTTAAATGGTTTGGGAGAATATCAAAGCCCAAAGAATTTGAAAACTACAACTGTGGACTACAAAGTACTGAGAAGCATCTACTGAATTGCTTTAGGATTATAGAACTTTTCTTTTTTTTCTAATTTTTCCTAGTTATATATACACACAATCTTTATTTTGTTTATTTATTTTTATGTAGTGCTGAGGCAGAAGGATTACAAGTTCAAGGCCAACCTCAGCAATGTAGTGAAGCCTTAAGCAACTAAGTGATATGCTGTCTCAAAATTTTAAAAAATAATAATAAAAAGAGCTGGGGATATGGCTCAGTATTCAAGCACCCCTGAATTCAATCTCTGGTACCAAATGTTTTAAAGAAAACTTCCATTTACCCCTTTTTAAAAATAGTTTTATTAGTGCATCATAGTTATACATAATAATGGGGTTCATTTTGACATAATCATACATTCATGGAATATAATTTGTTCTATTTCAGTCCATAGTACTTCCTCTTTCCCTCCCCACTTCCCTTCCCTGCTCCCCTTAATCTACTCTGCTGGTTTTCCTTCTATTTATTTGGTTTGTTATTGTTAAATTGGTGTTTTATAGATATACATAAAGGTGGAATTCACTGTGATATATTCATATGTGTACATAACATAATTTGATCAATTTCATTCCTCTCTTTTCTGATTCTTCTTCTCTCCCCTTCAATCCCTCTGCTCTAGTAGTCTCTCCTCTATTTTTCTGTAATTCATTCCCCCTTCTTTCCTAATTTTTCCCTCTACTTTCTGTTTATGAGTGAAAACATTTGACCCTTGACTTCCTGAGTCTGTATTATTTCACGTAACATTTTCACTAGTTCCATCCATTTAGAAGCAAATGACATAACTTCATTCCTCTTTATCACTGAGTAATATTCCATTGTGTACATGCACCACATTTTCTTTATGCATTCATCTGCTGAAGGGAATCTAGGCTGGTTCCATAGCTTGGCTATTGTGAATCATGCTGCCATAAAGATTAATATTCTTTTATCACTGTAGCATGCTGACTTTAGTTCTTTCGGATAAATATTAAGAAGTGGGATAGCTGGGTCACAGAGTGGTTCTATTCCAAGTCTTTTGAGGCATCTCCATATTTCTTTCCAAAAGTGGTAGTACTAATTTGTAGTCCCACCAACCTTATATAAGTATACCTTTCCCCCCACATTCACCAGCAGTTTTTATTTATTTATTTATTTATTTATTTATTTATTTATTTATTTATACATACATACATACCAGGGATTGAACTCAGGGGAGGGGCACTTAATCACTGAGCCATATCCCCAACCTTTATTTATATTTTATTTAGAGACAGTGTCTCACTGAGTTGCTTAGGGATTTTCTAAATTGCTGAGGCTGGCTTTGAACTTGCAGTTCTCTTGCCTCAGCCTCCAGAGCTGCTGGAACTACAGGCATGTGCCACCATGCCTGGAATTATTTGAATTCTTGATGATCTTAACTAAAGTGGGATGAAATATCAATTTAATTTTTATTTACATTTCTCTGATTGCTAGGGATGTTGAACATTTTTTCATATATTTGTTGTTAATTCCATTTATATTTCTTCTTTTGGAAAGTGTTTAGTTCTTTTGCCCATTTATTGATTGGCTTATTTGATTTTTTTGGTGTTAAGTTTTTGAATTCTTTATATATTCTGAATACTAATCCTCTGTTGGAGGAGTACCTGGCAATTTTTTCTCCATTCTATAGACTGTCTCCTCATACTTTCAATTGTTTTCTTTGTTGCAAGAAGCTTTTTAATTTAATGTCATTCCATTTACTGGTTCCTGGTTTTATTTCTTAAGCTTTGAGAATCTTAAGGAACCTGATGTATGTTGCAGTGTTAACACTATGTTTTCTTGTAGCAGTTACAAAGTTTTTGGTCTAATTACTAGTTCTCTGATCCATTTTTAGTTGACTTATATGCAGGGTAAGAGATAGAGATCTAGTTTCATTCTTGTACATATTGATGTCCAGTTTTCCCAGCACCAGTTGTTTAAAAGGCTATCTTCTCTTCAACATATATTTTTGGCACCTTGAGTATCAGATGACGATATTTATGTGGGTTTGTCCTGTGTCTTCTATTCCATTGGTCTTCTTCTCTGATTTGATGTGAATATTATGCTGTTTTTGTTAGTTAAACTTGGTAGTATAATTTGAAATTTAGAATAAAAAATTGGGGCAATATAAATCCCATGTTTGTATAATTATATCAAAATTAACCCAAATATTATGTATAACTATAATGCATCTATTAAAAAATAAAAAAATACAAAGCATCAATGCAACACAGAGGTAGTTCTTTGAAAAAAAATCAACAAAATTGATAAAGCCTTAGCTAAACTAACCACAGGAAAGAGAGAAGACCCAAATCAACTAAATTAGAGACAAAAAAGGAAAGATATCAATACAAATATTTCTGAAATCCAGAGGAATATCAGAAATAAATTTTGAAAAACTATATGCTAATAAACTGGAAAATCTGGGCTGGGGATGTGGCTCAAGCGGTGGTGCACTCGCCTGGCATGCGTGCAGCCCAGGTTCGATCCTCAGCACCACATACAAACAAAGATGTTGTGTCTGCCGAAAACTAAAAAATAAATATTAAATTTCTCTCTCTCTCTCTCTCTCTCTCTCTCTCTCTTAAAAAAACTGGAAAATCTAAAAAGACATTGATAAATTTTTGATGTACTCAAATAGAACCATGAGGATATAGAAGACCTAAACAGACCAATATCAAGCAATAAGATTCAAGTAGCAGTTAAAAGCCTTCCAAAAAAACAAACAAACAAACAAAAAACAGGACCAGATATATTCTCAGCTGACTTCTACCAGACCTTTAAAGAGGAACAAGCACCAATCTTCCTCAAATTATTCCATGAAATAAAAAGGGAGGAAATAGTCTCAAATTCATTCTATAAAGCCAGTATCACCCTGATACCAAAACCAGATAAAGACATCAGGAAAAGAAAACTTTAGTAGACCAATATCCCTGATGAACACAGATGCAAAAAATCCTTAATAAAATATTAGCAACCACATTCAAAAACACATTAAGAAAATAGTGCACCACAATCAAGTGGTTTTCATCCCAGAGAGGATAGGTTGGTTCAATATACGCAAATCAATCAATGTAATTCACCACATAAATAGAATTAAGGAAAAAAATCTTATGATCATCTTAAATACAGAGAAAGCATTTGACAAATCCAATACCCATTTATGTTAAAAAAATAAATAAATAAAAACACTGGAGAAACTAGGGGTAGAAGGAACTTACCTCAATATTATAAAGGTTGTATATGACAATCGCAAAGTCAACATCATACTGAATGGAGGAAAACTTATATTACTTTAATATTTCTTGTTGACAGAATGTTTTAAAAACTCAGAAGTGTTGAGAAAATGGCTTTGTAAGCATTGTTTAATGATAATACAAAGCCCAAAATTGGAAATGGCATGACAAACACCTAGTTGATTTTATTAAAAAGTGATAATTCACCAAATTGTTTACCTATTTTCTAATAAAAAATGTCTTGGTGACATTGACTTGAGCTATGTTTAGAATCCAGTGAACTAACCATATTTCTAATTAATATGTATCTGCTATGGATTGGATGACTGTGCCCTCAAAGTCTATGTATTAAAGGCTTGGTCCCCAGAATGGCAGTACTGGGTTCTTCCAAAATCAGATAAGAATTTGAGGATAAATAGTTACCTTGGGAGTTGATCCCAGCAATTACTGAAATGAAAACAAAGAGGATGAAAAGGGAAGGTGCTAGTACAGGTTGCCTAATAATCAGATTACCATTTGAAAGCAATTATAGTACAATCCCACTGGGAACTTCTGGGTGATAATGACAAAGACTTCAGAGCTGTCACATCCACGTGCCAAGCAGGCTTTTGGTATTTTCCTACCAATTCCTGTTGTTATTTATGACTGTATGCTCCAAGTGGTATAAGTCCCCAGCATGTGCCTGTCCTATGCACAACTTGAACAAGCTCCTATGTTTTGAGACTGATCTCTCATAAAAGACACAAGTGCTTGTAATAAGATGCCCTTGATGCATGAGTGGGACACTGAAAGCATCTTTTATAGCACTATTATTTCCCAAAACATCAGAAGCTCCCTAAATAAAAATATTCACATGATGGGTCACAATTCTGGACAAAAAATGTGAACTTCTATGAACTGCCTTAAAAAGAGAGAAACAAACATATTTCCCTCTTGTTTCTCAAACAGCTACTCTTCCAAGAAAATCTAAAGAATCCTTGTAA
This sequence comes from Marmota marmota marmota, assembly GCF_001458135.2. Classification (NCBI taxonomy): domain Eukaryota; kingdom Metazoa; phylum Chordata; class Mammalia; order Rodentia; family Sciuridae; genus Marmota; species Marmota marmota. The sequence goes on along the minus strand of NW_026000249.1, from coordinate 11,721,585 downwards.
ATAGAATCCTTCGCCATTTTTTTCCAACTGAGTCTGTTGTATGCAAGTTTGGTTTAAACAGAAATCTTCATTTGTTCTGACTTGCTTTCAAGAATTTGCTGATGCCTGGGGTGCTTCATTTACATATGGACTTTTTAACTGAAAGAGTGGTCCTTGGAGAAGAGTCATAGCAATCATTTTAATTAGCAGCAACTTCTTTCTTTCCCCCTGCTAGTAACCCAAATGAACCAAGAGATAAACTTACAAAGTATTGCCCCAAAGGTTCCTCAGCTGGCAGCTAATCAAAATGTGCAGAGGCAATAATACTGGACAACTATTTCATACTCAGGCAGATTTTTACACAGTTAATTATACACCAGCTAAGAGGTGAAGGAGGTCCCACGGTTACTAGAATTCTTTCTAAGTTGTTGTCAACACTGTTTAGTCTACCCTGAAACCACAGAGACTTCAGGAAAAAAAAAAGTCATGTTATTTCAGAAAACAAACTTTAAAAAAAAAATGTTCTTTCCTCTTTGAAGAGTTTAGCTCTTCAAACCTATCCTTAATCTTTCTTGTCTCAGAATTGGAGAAATCCTTAAATGTGCAGCTCTTTTAGAATTGAACAGAAAGAGAACCAACACTGAAATACCAAAGCACAAGTTGATAGCAAGACAAAACATTAAAAACACATTCACTCCTGTCTATACTTTTGATATCATATTTTCATTTTAGATGAATTTATTGGGTCCATTTCCATTTCGATCCAATTATGTTTACTTTCTTTTAGGATAATATTTTCCTATCTTGCTTCCCTTTCATTTTCTTTGGACAAGTCTTAGGCCAACCCTAAAAATAGATTCAAATGCTCCAATAAAATGTCCTATTATAGGTTAGTACTTTCTCAATCTTCTTTAAAATGGCCTAAACACCTGTACCTTGGGTGGGCAGTACCAGGAGGAGATGGTAGGGGGATGGACTGATAGGAAGAACAAAGCACAACTGAGGCCTTTCTTGCAGGGTACTGTTTTCAAATGAGCTTTTTCCCATCATTCTTTTGTTTCCCAGAAACAAATTGTCTGCTGCTATATTTTCTCACTGACTGGTATCATTTTAGAGATGCTCTTTTTACTTGAAAGTCAGATGCACATTTTAAATCTTCTCCTCTTGTAAAATGCCATGATAGAAAAGCATTATATAAATTCAAGGCATGTACAATACTATGCAGAATTTTATTGAATAAAAATAGATCTGAGAGTCATATAGTTAGTGTCTACACAATCTCATCACAACCCATGAAATATGAAATACTCAGGCAGTTAGGCAAGTTATTCTACCTCCATTAAGCCAAATATCGAGCATTCAGATAAATCATTTAAATGCTTGATTACATCGTTTTCACATTTGGTCTGGTGGTTTGGCTTTATTGCACTAATACCCTGGAATCCTACTGATTCTCTCAAAATGTTGCATGTATTTCTGAAGAAGAATTCTCTCTTCAAGTTACTTTTTCAACATTTTCAGGTTGATTGGCATAGACCTTGACTATCTCACATATCTGCATTAATTGACAATAGGAAAGATAAAGAAATATTTAGAACAGAACTTGATAACTATTCTGAAATGATATTAATCACTATAATACCATGCCAAATCTGAGATTTCTGGAAATATAAAGCTATGTTATTTTCAGAAAATAATCTGAAAACCTCTTTTGGACCATTTAATGAGCTGCATTGCCAGATATTACATTTTGTAAACTTGAAGAGGTTGGATGATTTTTCTTTTTCTTGTCCACTCCAGTTCTCTTTAAGTGTTTCAAGCCTGCATGGATTTCCTTGGCATCTCAGCATGTAGCTTTTCCAGGACAGTCTGATGGAACTGCCATGAAATGTGATTAGGGAATTTGAGAGAGAAGAAAGTTGGCTGAAGGTCATTACCAATTAGATGAAAATTCAGATGAAAAGTAAAGGCTACTGAGCTACTCAAATAGAGTAATGAATAATTGTCCAAACTTTTTAAAAGACATTTGGAATGTAATTTCATTGTGGGTTTTCATTAAATTTAAAAAAAAATGGCAGAAGTATCATGTCTACCCATGCAGTCAAATACACATACCTCCATGGTAAAGCAACTTCCTAATCCAAGGAGGAGTAGGGAATATGCTGAGTTTGGAGCAGGATTACAGTATACTTAAGCTAGCATCAATAGTTAACACAACAGGTAAGGAAAACTCATGCCAAACTATGGCCCATTAACTACCAGTCCTAGTAGCCTTGTAAGCCTGAGAATGATAGTGGAAAGTTTTCCCATATTTTCTTCTTCACTACAGAAAAGAACAGAATATCCATCTCCTGAGACCTTTGTTTGCTTCAACCTAATGAAAGGAGATTAGGTTCTTTGCTTGTTTTTCTAATGGGCTGATATAAAACACTAATTTTCCCCAGCTTAAAATTATATTGCAAATATCCCCTGTGAGCATATAAATGTATAACAACAATTTAATTGTTTTGAAAGGTAAAATGCAGAATAAACAACTATCCACAAAATTGGATCCTTTTCTCGTGTACTACTTTAATTACAGTCATTTTAACAGCTTCACCATTTGCATGTCCTATTATTCTTAAAAGCAAAGTAATTGCATATAAATAACTCAAGCAAAGATGTGGCCATGCAGCCTCAGAAACATTTGGGTAGTTTTAGTGAGCCCAGAATGAATAATTCTTAATATTTACTATTAAACTCTATAACTAAAGGTAAAAGTATGGTAATATAAGTCTTTAGCATTGAAAAGGAAAAAAAAAAAACTAATCCCACCAGAAGAAATTGCTTCACTGGGAATGAACCACAATCAGTGGCATAGTAGAGTCAAGGAATTATAATAAAATCCCCTATCATAAATTGGAAATGTGACACTCTGACCACATTCAATGATTTGGCCCAAATTGCTCACAGGAGTCTATGATGAAGGTGGATTTTTATACAGATTTTTAATCCCTGTGTCCGAGTTATAAAATGCTTTGTAAAATTAGAATGTGTTGTGTCTCAGTCAGAAGAGCATTGAGGTGTCCAAACACACTAAGCCAGAACTTCTAAAGAAGATAAAGCAGTCAAATGCATCCATAGAAAATAGAAAAACTAAATTACACATCCATTCTGTGAAAGAAACTCTTCAGCAGCAATGACTCATAAACCAAAAATTAGTTCTGTGTTTTACTACAAGACAAGTAAAGCCAAATTAAACTAATTTAGCAACCTGCAGAATGGGGAAAAGTATCTGCAAAACCACTTATCTGATAATGGGTTGATATTAAAAATATATGAGGACCTCCTATAACTCAATAGCAGAAATAAATAAATAAACAATGTTAAAAAGAAAACAAAGGAATTAACATACAGGTAGCCAACAGGTATATGGAAAGATGCTCAATATCAATAAGCATCAGGAAAATTCAAATCAAAACTATGGTGAGATATCACATGACACCTCTTGCAATGACCATTTCAAAGTGAATAAATGCAGGACAGCATGTGAATAAATTGAAACCCTTGTGTACTGTTGGTGGGAATATAAAATAGTACAGCTGCTGGGGAAAACAGTATGTAGATTCCTCAAAGAATCTCAAAGAAGTTAAAAATACAAGTAGCATATGATCCAGCATTGTAACTTCCGGGAACTCTGCTTTTAATATGGCTCAAAGTATCTATTCTTTTCTATGTGGTTAGTGCTTTTTGTATATTGTTCAATAAATTTTTGCCTACTCAAGTGTCACAAAAATATTCTACTGGTTTTTTTTCTAGAAACTTTATTTTTGAAGTTATTTATTCATAAAAAAGAACAAGGGAGGGGAGAGGGTAGGAAGGATAGTAGAATGGGTATAAGAAGAATAGTAGAATGAAACAGACATTATTACTTTACATACATATATGACTGTATGACTGATGTGATTCCACAACATGTACAATCAGAAAAATGAAAAAATATACTCCATTTATATATGATATATTAAAGTGCATAAATGCAGTCTACTGTAATGTATAACTAATTAGAACAAATTAAAAAATTAAATAAAAAAGAATAAGCAAAAAGAAAGTTGAAGGAAAAAGATAATAAATATAAAACCAGAGACTAATGAAAGAGAAAACAAAGGTACAAAAGCAGTAGGTCTTTCTTTCAGGAAAAAGAAAAAAAGTAATGACAAACTTCTGGGAAGCTTGATAAGAGAAAAAGGGAGAAGATGCAAGTAATACATGAACAAAGAGGGACATACATTAAAATTATAGCATTTTAGAAAATAATAATATCATCAACATTGAAGACCAATATTCTTGAAAACTAGAGATGTAAACAAATTCCTTGAGAAATATAACTTACCCAAACTTATTCAAACAGAAATTTAAAATTTTGAACTATCTTATGACTATTTTAAAAATTTAAAGCATTAGGTAAAATCTTTGTATAAAAAAACTCATCAGAAGCTATCCCTGAAAAAAAATCTTCATATAAAATTGCGACTCTTTCTTTACACCTCAGAACTCATTTATAAAATAGTCTTGACCTAGAAACTTTATTGTTTTACCTTTCAAAATTGGACTTATAATGTACCTGAAATTGATTTTTAGTTTTGGTCTGAAGTATGGACAAAGTTTCATCTTAGTCGTATGTATATATAATTGATTCAGCATCATCCATTTACAGAAAAGACAACCCTTTTCCCAAATAGATTTGCATCTTTGTTTTATATCATTTACATTTACATTTATATATCAATTATAGATTCTCTCTTCTATTCAAGTAGTCAAATCTGACACTCATACCAAAGTTGATTAATGTGCCCTTAAAATTGTTGTTATTTTTTAAAGCCAGTCCTCCAGAGTTATTGTTCTTCAAGAATGTCTTAATTGGGCTGGGGATGTGGCTCAAGTGGTAGTGCACTCACCTAGCATGGTGAGGCAGCACTGGGTTCGATTCTCAGCACCACGTAAAAATATAATAAAGATATGTGTCCACCTAAAACTAAAAAATAAATATTTTTTTAAAAAAGAATGTCTTAATTGAACTTAAAAACAGCGTACTACAGGGACACAGCCATATCAATGTTTATAGCAGCACAATTCACAGTAGCTAAACTGTGGAACCAACCTAGATGCCCTTCAATAGATGAATGGATAAAAAAAATGTGGCATATATACACAATGGAATAAAAGAGAATAAAATCATGGCATTTGCAGGTAAATGGGTGAAGTTGTAGAAGATAATGCTAAGTGAAGTTAGCCAATTCCAAAAAAACAAATATTGAATGTTTTCTTTGATAAGAGGATGCTGATTCATAATGGTGATGTGGGGGAGCATGGGAGGAATGAAGGAACTTTAGATAGGGCAAAGGGGATGGAGGGGAAGGGAGGGGGCAAAGGGGTAAGAATGACGGTGGAATGAGTTAGACATCATTACCCTAAGTATATGTATGAACCAAATGGTGTGAAAATACTTTGTGCACAATAAGTGACTTGAAAAATTGTACTCTATACGTGTAATATGAAATGAATTGCATTCTGCCATCATGTATAACAAATTAGAATAAATAATTTAATTAAAATAAAATATGCATTAAAATGTCTTAATTCTTTGTGGCTCTTTAATTCTCGTGTAATGTGCCAATTTCAATATATAAAGATTCTCAGATGTTCATTGGAATTGAATTTAATCCTTATATCAATTTTGTAATTTTTGGTATCTTTATGACATTTTCTTCCATTTGCAAATGGCTATATGTGTGTGTGTGTGTGTGTTGTGTGTGTCTGTCCATCTACAACTATTTTTTTTTCAAAAAAGAAAGAAATGCAATATGATCCACAGATCCTACTTCTGAGTATATGTCCAAAGGAAATTAAATCAGCACCCCAACGATATACCTGCACACCCATTGTTATTATAGCACTATTAACAATAGTTAAAATATGGAATCAGCCTAGTTGCCCATCACTATGTGAGTGAATAAAAATCTATTATACATACACAATGGAGTATTAGTCAGTCATAAGGAATGAAATCCTGTTATTTGCAGCAAAGTAGATGGAACTGGAGAACATTATGTTTCATAAATAAGCCAAACAGAGAAATAAGTACCACATCTTCTCTCTCATATTTGGATGCTTAAAAAAAATAGTCAACCTGAAAGTAGAACAGTGATTACTAGAGACCAGGAAGGGTGAGGAATGTGGGAAGATTGGGAGTTTGAGAGGGTGGAAAACAGTGGTGTTTGTTGATCCGTATATGCCATATGCAAATAGGGAAATTTCATATTGAACCCATTATGTACAATTAATACATGTTAATATGAATTTTAAATAAACATGATTTTTGTAGGATTTGCATGATGACCTCTTTCATGCCTAATTTTTAATTTACTTTTGCCTTCTGTTTTTCTTATTTAATCTTGGAAGAGAAGGTATCAATTTTATTACTCTTTTCAAAGAACTAAGACTGGTTTTTCTGATTCTCTCTAGTCCAGGTTTTTCTATTTTGTTATTTTTTTGTCCTATCAATAGTAATGGTATTTAAGTATGCATCTACAAAAATAAAAGTATTTTTGCTCCATATTTTTAAAAGGTTCTACTGTATGTATCTTGCTATATTATGTTCCAAAAATCTCTAATGCTCTTTTCGGCATATTCATGCCTTTTGACTTTCCATGATTCAGTCTAGATTTTTTATTCTGCTCCATAGTCCAGTTATAAATTCTCTATCCTATTACATTCAATTACATTTAATAAAAGAATGTATTACTCTCTTAATTTTATTTTCATTTCTTTAATTTTCTATTTTAATTTTATCAGTTTTTATTTCTCTACAAAAATTCTTCACTTTAAATTTCTTGAATATGTTGAACATTCTCATTTTGAAATATTTGAATAATATATCTATTTTATGGACCTCCTACAGATCTATTTTTATTATCTGCACACTCTATTGGGTTTCCATCAAATTTTTCCTCCTTTTGTGCCTGGTTACTTTTAAATGAACTGTTGAACATTCTATATGATAAAATGAAGAGATAATTTGAGGTTGTGGATGATGTAATCTTCCTCCAGAGTACATTTATTTTCATTTTGTCTCTGGCAAGAAGGTATTTTAAGGGAACTACAAATCTCAGAGTAACTTAATTCAATCGGGAAATTATATTATCCTGAGCTAGGTTTCAGTAATCTATGAAAGCTAGAACCTTCCATTTTACACTTAATGAAATAGAAATGTGTATTCCTTTGAAATTCCAACAGAAATCCTGGAGTATGTCAGGATTCCTCCTTGATGAACTTGAACTCAAATTTTTGTCTCAGGATCCCTCTAAGTCTATTGAAAGGTCTGAACTACTTGGCCTCTCAGCCACTGCTTTGTAATCCTCAAATGCCTTGAGGTAGAAAGCATTACCAAATGCCAGTCCACTTCTGTGACTTTTCTTCTCTAAAGGCTGTTAGTGCCACTAATTCTTGCACCTCCATAGCTCTCCTACACCTTCAAATATAGTTCTTTTAAAATATTTTGTTAAGATTTTCTAGTTTTCTTGAACTCTCTCAGTCTGTGAATGATGGACATGGGTTTAAACAACACTAATTAAGTGTTTACCAAGTGATAAGTACTAAATTAAAGACTCATATTTGGCTTGTCTCATATAATCTTCATACTAACTCTAAGAACAATTCTCATTGTGCACACAAAGTTAAAGTCATTGCCTAATAATGGAACTGTATCAAGATCTCTATGTGGAATTTCATCATTTAGTTCTATATTTGTCCCCACAACTTATGCTACATATCATCAGTTATTTTAATGATTGATGAAACAGGTTCACATACTAGAAAGTGCAACTGTAGTCTTAGTTTCAGAAGTTAAAAGTTTCCCCAATACCTAGCATTCTGTGAGTCATGGTAGATCTGCTTCATTATTTGTTGTAACCTGTTTCTTCTTTTTCTTCTCCTCCTCCTTCTTCTCCTTTTTTTTTTTGTGTGTGTATAATACTAGAGATCAAACATAGAGCCTCTGACATTTTAGACAAGTCTTCTACCACTGAGCTACATCCCAGTACTTTATTCTAACTTTTATTGGGAAAGTTTCCAAATGTGCAAAAAAGTACAAAGCGCAATGAAACAAATCCTGAAAGATCCCTCATGTAGATTCAGTCATCCTATATTGTCATTTAAAACATCCATCCTCCTTTATATTCCTTTTGTCTATAGCCTTTTAACATACATTCTGAAATTCAATCGTAAGTATTTTAGTATGCATCTACAAAAATAAAAGTATTTTTGCTTCATATTTTTAAAAGATTCTACTGAATGTATCCTACTCATAGAAAACTGGTGTTCTGTTTTTTTTCCAAAAAGGATCAGCATGCTAGGTGCTCTATTTAAGCATGTTCTCAAGAGAATTAAGTATATATGTTACCAAAATACATGTACAAGAATGTTCATGGCCACTGTATTCATAGAAGTCAAAAACTGAAAACTATTCAATTTACAACAAAAGAATATATAAATTATAGGCTGTTCATATGACATAAGAAATTATTGCCATATGTAACAAAATGAGTTCATTTCACAGATATAAGGTTGAATAAAATAAGCCAAACTAAATACATACTATATAATTTTACTAATGTATATTTCCAAAGCAGGAAGAATTAATGCATGGATGATAAACCTTACAATAATGGACAATTGTAGGAGGGCATAATAACTTGGAAGGAGCCTTCTGGGATACTGAAAATGTTATTATTTTTGTTTTTAAAATTGTTCTCTCGGGGCTGGAGATGTGGCTCAAGCGGTAGTTCGCTCACCTGGCATGCGTGCGGCCCGGGTTTGATCCTCAGCACCACATACAAACAAAGATGTTGTGTCCACCGAATACTAAAAAATAAATATTAAAAAAATTCTCTTCTCTCTCTCTCTCTCTCTCTCTCTCTCTTTAAAAAAATTGTTCTTTCTACTTTTTGTTTGTAAATTATAGCTGCATATAATGATGGAATTTGTTATTACATATTTGTACATACATATAATAATATAATTTTGCCCATATCAATTCCCAGTACTTCCCCCTAGAAATGTTGTTTATTTTGATTTGAGTTGGGGGAATCACACAGTTAAATAAATTAGGCAAAAATTTATAGTTTGTACACTTTATCTTTAACTGAAATATTGCATTATACCTTAACAAAAAAGCAATTTTAAAAAAGAAGTGATAATTAGTCTCTAGGTCAAATGTGGCAAATTTTTTCTGTAAAGGGCAAGAGAGTAAATATTTTTGACTTTGCAAGCCATAAGGTCTCTGTCACAGCTTCTTACCTCTGTCATTTTTATCACAAAAGCAGCCACATGATAAACTAATGAACAAGATTGTGTTCCAATAAAAATTAAACTTTCATGTCTATACATAAAATTTTATATAATTTTCACATTATATTATTTTTTTCAGGATGTTTTTCTGTAAATATTTAAAGATATAAAATCCATGGCTGGGGACATGAATTAATGGTAGAGTACCTACCTATCATGTTGAAGTCCTAGGTTATCACCAGTACTTAAAAAAAAACAAAAGTAAAATCCCCTTTTTATATTTTGGTATATACAAAAACAAATTGTGGGCCACATTTTGCCCACAGTCTATGGTTTTCCAACCCTTACTCTGGATGTGTGTGTGTGTGTGTGTATCTCTCAGAAATATATGTAAAAATATGGACATGAAAACTTGCACAGTTCTAGAGAACTTGTGGCCAAAACAGAACTGGAATTCACAGATGGAAGATTTGTTTCAGGTTTCTATAGTTGTGGGAAGAGATAAAAAGAGCCAATATAATATGGTGATTGGTGACATTGGTCAGTAATGGGAATGTATATTGTTATTTTCACACTATGATTTACCATGAAAGTCAATAATACTATGGGATTGTTATCATTAGACCACAGTAAAAGCATTTAATGTTTTCCTCCTGCTGTGCTCTTCATTTACCTTAAGTTTTACTACACACAATAGTGACAATAGTAATTTGGGATTTCAGGGAGATGGCACTAAATACAGGCAGCGTGTGTGTGGAATATTTCAAATGAACTTCTCTTACCATTCCATCTCCAAAGCACACTCCTTTTTATGAACATGTTTTTCTGTGTCTTGGAGGTATTCACTAAAGTGGTGATAATAACGACATTTGGCACTTATGTGGTGTTTTCTCCTTTCGAAGTGCTTCTCTTTTAAAAGAACCTAAAGGGTTCTTTAAGTCTATCTACTTTTCACAGCAACAGGAACCACAGTTTTTACTAACTTCAAAGAATAGCTGTGGTGGTTTTGAAAACATGTGCTGAGTTTGTTTCGCCCCAAAATCTATCACCATTATTTTTTTCTCCAAAATTGATGCAATTCCCCTTTTTAATTCTGTCTTTTCTGTTTTTCCATTACACAAAGTGTAACCAATTATATAAATGGAAGTTTAATCACATAACATAATAATCTCATTATATAACTTGACTTATTCAAATAGTGATGTTAACAGGGTATATTGTGTATCTGCTTAATCTGGATAAATATTTTTTCATGCTGCCAAAATTTATTTATTTAGTTCCTACATGATTTACACCAGATGAATAAGGTAGAATTAGATAAATAATTCCTTGGGAAGCTCAAGTCTTGTGGGAGAGATAGACCTTATCTATGTAGGAGGATAGACGCTATCTTTGACCTTTAAGGCTGCTTCTTTCTGATAATGCACTCCTTCAGGCACATAGATTCCAGCTTCTGACAGTGGTGCCTGTTTCAAGAATTGCCTGCCATGATAAACAACTGGGTTTCTGGAAGTGGGTTTCTGTTATCTCTAGCACCAAACCCTGGCCACTATCTTTTCTGACCCTTTGGCTTTAGCCATTTGTTTTGATTTGACCTCTTTGGCTTATAAGATTCCACTTCCTATTCAACTCAGCTATGCACTCTTCCTTCATTTTTCAGTCCTGTTGAGACTTCAGGGTAAACAATTGATACATTAGTCTTAGACTCAAAGGACAATTATAGCCTGGCTGACCACTGGCCTGGAAAGAGGCTTCTAGAAGTACACATCAAACACATGCAATATAACTGAGTAGAACAATTGCAACAAGGGCACAGAGAAAGGAGCCAAACTTCCATGTGTGAATATTGATAATTATCTGAACCAAACTAATGGCTTCCCCATATAGTAAACATCCTCAACTGAAAAAGAGAAAAATGCAGGCAATAATGATATTTTTGGATTCTGTTGCCAGATTCAAACATATAAGAAGTGACTTTTCATATATGTACTAAGCAGAGTTTGAAATATTGCAGTTTAGAGTTTGTTCTTCCACTGATAATTTCATCAATTGCTGTATTATATTTTTTAAATCAGGCTCCCTTAATCTTTGAGTACATGCCTGTTCTCATGCTTCAAACTCAGGAAGCATCTAACATCTGAAAAGCTATTTTTTCTGCCATAGACACAGCCTATTTTTCATTAAGCTGAGCAGAATAGCCAAGCCAGTGAATAGAGCATCCAAAAGAATAATAACAGTGAGGTGTTCTCTTTGTAGGACTACATCAATTCAAGCAGGAAAATCGATGCACCTGGGGGAGAGTACAATACTATTCCAGCATCATTAATGCCCAGAAGGCAACAAAAATCACAAGGAGAAAAACTCACTCAACTTTGGCCATGCAGAGAAACAACAGGTAAAGAGGCTAAGCTCTCCCTTAGTCACTTAGAAGGAAATGTCCACCTGAGAGACATTCCTGCATTGATGTTTAGCAATTCCAGCTACCAAAGTTAAAGCCACATATTTTAAAATACTCTGGAACTTTGAAAGGTTTTGTCACCTTTGTTTTTCATCACAGTTACTTTGGAAGGCAGACTAAATAGTGATATTTTCCTTCCTTTCTTGGTAACAAAGCTTGAGCAATAGGGAGTTCGAGAAGGAGAAAGTTATGTCATTGAAGCCAGAAATAGACCTTGTTAAAGCGAAACGTTCCACTCAGTTGCCTTGCTCACTGAGCTGTGCAATTTCTGTTACACAAATCCTTAGACTTTGAAGGTCTTCCTATTCTTACCACTACTAAAAGAACATGTTTTGAAGGCAAATAATCACTGTCTTATCTCTACCATATGAAATGAAAAACCAGAGGGAGCTCTAAAGAATTATGAATCCTCTCCCAAAAATGTGCACAGTCCTCCTAGAAATGTTTCTTATATTGCCCCTTGTATTAGTTAGCGCTGCTACAATAATAGTGAGTAACAAATGGAGCCAAAATTTCTGTGGCTTAAAACAGGTCTGCTGATTAGCTACACCTAGCTGGCTAGAATAGATTCCAGGTACTAGGTGTCAGTGTCCAGGTTAGATTCCAGGTACTAGGTGTCAGTGTCCAGATCCATCTCCACATTCTCCATGGACCAGATAGGCTAGTCCTATCTCCATGGGATAGGCTATTTCCTGTTTCATAGAAACAAAAGTGGCCAAACACAGACATTTAAGCAAAGTTAAAGTCTACGCTTCCGTCACAGCTTTTAACACTTACTTGGCCAAATTAAGTCTCATAGCCAAACTCAAAGTCAACATCTGAAGAAATATATTTAACCCACCATAAAGTCAGGGCAAGTGTGTGGATATACAGGGAGAGAAATTAAGTATTATGAAAAATGTCTCAGTCAACCTTACCCTCCAAAGGATAGGGATATTCTCTGGTTGGAACTAGGAAATTGCTATAAGAAGAGGGAACATTTCTGTTTGGATCCTGAAGGAAAAAGTATCTAGCTGCTCACCTAACTAGTCTCATTCCATTTATTAAGGCTGATGGGAATTAATTGCTTTCATCGACAGTCATGAAATTTAGCAAAGTTAAAAAAAAGGGGGGGGGGATATTTTCTTCTGTGGTCCCTAAAAAGCCTAGAGCTGTGCTGTCCAATATGATAGTCATCTGTGGCTATCTGAACATAAATTTAAATTGGTTAAAATGAAATAAAGTTAAATATTTGAGTCCTTCGTTACATTAGCTCTATTAAAAGTATACAATAGCTTACCTAGCAAGAGCACTTAAGCAAGAAAAAGAAACTAAAAGATTCTAAATTGGAAAGGAAAATGTTAAAATTGTTCCTGTTTGCATATGGCATGATTTTATGTATAGAAAACCTTAACGATACCACCAAACAACTGTTAAAATAAATTCAGTTCAGTTGCAGGATGCACAATCAACATATAAGACTCGGTAGTATTTCTGTACACTAACAGCAAATTGTTGGGGAAAAAGGACTCCTAAAAATTTCCATTTATAATAGCTACAAAAAATAAAATACTGAGGAATAAATTTAAGGAGATGAAAGATCTTTGTACTGAAAACTATAAACCATCAATGAAAGAAACTGACAAAAATGCAAATAAATGGGAAGCTTCCCATGTTCCTGTATTGGAGGAATGAATATTTTTATGATCCTTATCAAAATACCAATAACATTTTTCACAGAAGTTGAAAAACTTCTAAATTTTGTATGGCACCAAATACACACACACACACACACACACACACACACACACACAACCTCTGAATTGCCAAAGCAAACTTAAGCAAAAAGAACAAAGTAGAAACATCAAAATGTACTACAAAGTTGTAGAAACCCAAAGAGCATGGTACTGGCATAAATTCAGAGGCATGAATCAATAGAACATGTTACAAAGCCCAGAAATAAATTCATGCACTTACAACTATATTAGTCCACATTCTGTTACTATAATAAAATACCTATAAAGTAAAGAGGTTTATTTGGCTTATAGTTTTGCAGGTTCAAGGACGTGACATCAGCTTTGTCATGGCCCTAGTAATGGCAGATGACATCACAATGGTGGGAGCACGTAGAAGGAGAGATCAAGTAGCAAGATAGGAAGAAAGAGACAAGGGGAGAGTCCATACACACTCATTAATAACAACTCCTCTTATGTAAACTAACTCAGGGTCTCAAGAACTACCTGAATCCTTCTAAGGTCAGCACTCCCAATGACCTAATTACTTTCCACTAGGACCACCTCTTAAGGATCCCACAACCTCCCAACACCATCATACTGATGACCAAATCTTCCAACCCCTGGGAGACAAACCACATGCAAAACATAAAATAGCCAATCTATCTTCCACAAAAGTATAAATAAAAATGAAGAAAGTTCCATCTCTTTAATAAAGGGTGTTGGAAAACTGGATATGCTCATGCAGAACAAAAATAGACAATTTACTCATATTTACACAAAAAGATACTCAAACTAGTAAAAAGATTTAAATTTAAAACACACAATTATGAAACTACTATAAGAATACATAGAAGAAAAGGTCCATAATATTGATCTGGGTAATGACTTTGGATAAAACCCCCAAACACACACACA
>NW_026000249.1:11696932-11706447 GCF_001458135.2 Marmota marmota marmota | reverse complement strand
CAACAAAAGCAAAAAAAAATAGAATTACCTCAAACTAGAAAGTTTCTGAAAAGCAAAGAGAACAATCAATAGAGCGAGTGAAGAAACAACATAAAAATAGGAAAAAATATTTGAAAACTCTACATTTGTTAAGGGGTTAAAAAATGGGCAAAATACCTGAATAGACATTTCTCAAAATAAAACATGCAAATAGCCAACAAGTATATAGAGAAAACTCAATATCACTAATCATCAAGGAAATTCAAATTAAAGCCACAATGAGATATCACCTGAAACTTGTTAGATTGGCTATTATCATAAGGACAGAAACTAACAAGTGTTGGTGAAGATGTGAAGAAATGGGACCCTTCCTCTTGTTGAGGGGAATGTGAATTAGTATAGCCATTATAGAAAACAGTATGAAGGTTCTTCACAATACCAGAAATAGAACTACCACATAACCTAGCAACCCTACTCTTGTGTGTGTAATCCCCAGGAGATGAAATAAGCATGTCAAAGAGAGTTCTATATTCCCATGTTCACTGTAGCATTCTTCAGAATAGCTAATCATAGAAAGAACATAAGTACCATTGGCAGAGCAATGGATAAAAAATATATGGCAAATATACATGGTGTAATACTATTCAGTCCTGAAAAAGAGTGAAATCTGGCCATTTGTGACAACACTGAACCAGGAGGGAAATAAACCAGGCACAGAAAGACATACTGCATGATCTCACTTTTATATGGAATCTAATAGTGTTGATCTCATCAAAATTGAGAGTAAATTATTAGCCAAGGATGGGGAGAATTTCGGGGAAGGAGGGATAATAAAAATTGATGAATGGCTACTAAGATACATTTAGAAAGGAGTAGGATGTTCTGGTATGCTATTATTGTACAGTAGGGTGACTATATGTAGCAATGATGTACTATACATTTCAAAAGTCAGAAGATTGTGAAAGTTTTCACCAGAAACAAATGATAAATGTTTAAGGAGATAGATGTGTTTTACCTGATTTAAACATTAAACCATGTATACATGTATCTATCACATGGTTTTAATATGTATAATTTTATGTTTTATGTACTAATTAAAATTAATTAATAATAATCCACACAAAAACAAATAGCATACTTAAGAAATGCTTGGATTTCTTTTGATTGCTGAGAAAAATAAAAGGACATCTAAATAAATGGAGCAATTGCTCATTGATTTGAAGGATAAACATTATTTATCTGTCCATTCTCTTTAAATTTAACTATAGATGGAACACATTCTCAACCAAAGTTTAACTTCCAGGTATCCACATATAAACACACATAAATTATATACACAGGGACTTGGACTGTGTCTCAGTGGTAGCACACTTGCCTGGCATGTGTAAGGCACGGTTCTCAGCACCACAGATAAATAAATAAATAATAAAATAAAGGTCTGGCAACAACTAAAAAATTTTTTTAAATAAAAAAGAATTATATATGCAGAATGATTTGTCATGTATATCCTTAGCAATCTTTTTATAATATCCAAAATCTGGAAGAACCCAAGTATTTATCTATATGAGAAGGGATAGACATATCATAGCATAATCTTATAGTAGCATACTAATTCAGTGATATTAAAAAGGACAATTACTCAAAACCATAATGATAAAGATGTATCTGAAAACAAAGAAAAAGAACAAAAAATATCAAGTTGCATAAAAGAAGCCGGACACATTGTACACATTATATTGAAGGCCAAGAACAGTCAAAGCTTAGTTATATTGTATGACCTTATGTGTCAGTCTGAAGAATTTAAATTTCACCAATGTGAATGTGAGCAGCTTAATAGGGTTTAAGTTGGGGATGATTTGGTTAAACAGTTTTAATATGTGAAGCTCATAGGAGGAAAAATCTTATATTTTTATGTAACCTAAGATAATGTAAACTCCTTATAAGTATCTAGGAAGAGCATTTATAAAATACTTTGAATTGTATTAAAGTATTACTATTTTGTCTACAACTGTTCTAAGAATAATTTGAGGGAAGCACCTTGATTCTGGATGACATTCGATTTAGATTTTTAGTAAAACCATATTGAGTTCACCTCACTAAAAATGTACCTGAAACAAGAGTTTAAAAGACAAAAAGTCCATTAAGAGTTTATATAATGGGACTTTGCAAATAGGTATCCCACATTTGCTAAATCCACTTAGCATAATTCAAACTCAACCTATGATGTCATAGAGGGGATATTAGTGGTATAAATGTAAAAATATCTAGTTAGCCAGAATAAGCAAAATATATGCAAATAAGCCTTTCTAAATGAGATATTATTTATATACTATAAAATTCATCATTTAAGGGAATAATTCGTTGAGTTTTAGTGATTCACAAGGTTATACAATCACTATGTAATTCTAGAACATTTTTATAAGCCCCCCAAAGAAAGCCTATACTTCTTAGTAGTCACTTCCCAATCCTCTCTTCCTCCAGCACATGGAAACCACTAATGTTTTTTCTGTCTCTATGAATTTGCCTCTTCTAAACATTTTATTTAAATAGAATCACATAATATCTGACCTTTTGTGTCTGGATTCTTCTACTTAGCATAATGCTTTCAAGGTATGTCCATATTATAGCATTTATCAATAGTTGTCTTAATCTATTTTCTGATGCTATAGTAATACCTGAGACTAGGTAATTTATAAATAAAAGAGGATTATTTTCTTTATAGTTCTGGAGACTGAAAAAATCCAGGAATATGGCACTAGCATCTGCTCAGCCTCTTTTGAGGGCCTTGGTGGAAAGTGGGAGGGCAAGAAGGCAGGCACATACAGAAGAAAGAAGTACTGCTATGGTTTGTCCTCACCAAGATTCATACTGAGGCTTAATTGCTCAAAAATTCAGCGGTGCTGAGAAGTGGGCCTAATGGGAGGTGATTGGGTCATGGGAACAGAGCCCTCATGACTGGTTTATTACTTACCTTGTGGGAGTGGGTAAGCTGTAGGAGTTCTATATTCTCACTAAAATCAGAATGAAATCTCAGGTTATTCTATTGATTACTGAGAGGGGAGTGTTGAAGATTCCAATCTTTTTAGTTATATCCATTGTTGTTTCATCTCTTTGGAACTCTGTTGTTTAATGCATAAACATTTAAAATAGCTGTGTCTTCTCAGTTGACTGACCCTTTTCTATCATTATGTAATATTCCTGGTGTGGTTCAAGTGTGTTCTCCTAGAGGCTTACTCCCCTGAGTGGTGGTGTTGGAAGATTGTGTGTACCTTTAGAGATGGGGCCTACTGTGAGGTCCTTGGGTCATTTGTGACCTGCCTTTAGAAGGGATTTAGGTAGTTTTTGTGGAACCTTCTTGATAGTTCTTGCAAGATGGTTGTTTAAAACCTGAGTGTGGCCTCACTGGTTTCTCTGGCTTCCTGTTTGGTGGTTTGATTTCTCCCTCCCACATGTGTTTCCACTATTGCTATCCACCATGAGGTGATACAGGGAGGCGGACTCACTAGAGCCTGTGCCATGATTCTGGGACTTTCAGCATCTCAAATATAAGCTTAAATAAACATCTTTTCTTTATGAAGTTTGTCCACATCAATAATTCCATTATAGTAACAAAACACTAATATAGTCCCTCTCTGGTTCTGTTATTTTTTTTCTACCTTGAGGGCTATATTATTTGATATTAATACAGCCACTCCTGCTTTCTGCAATCTTTTTTCTTTTGACGAAAGGAATCAGTGCATGCCAATATAATGACTGATATACTTTATACTTTCCTTTTGCTTAAATTTTGTTCTTCTCCCTAATTCATACTAAGTTGATCAACTTTCTAGTAATTTAATGTTTTTCTTATTAACTAAAAATTCCCACATACTTTTTTCATTATATTAATGCTTAATTTCACTTTTTCTGTTCTGATTATCAGGTGCATAAAATTCTGTGAGTATTTTAAAACAAGATATGAATAATTTCCCTCACAGAAATCCAAACACTTTCCTTCACAAAATGAGGCCTTAATATTTCTAGGTCTACTGTATTCTCCCCTGTGCTTTACATACACTGAAGCTCTGTTAGTGAGTGCTTAGAAATTCATGATGAAAATATCTTCTACTTAGATTGTGCACTTATTGTTATTCAGTTTCCCTCTTCATTCCTAATACTGAGTTTTCATCCCTAATCCTCTCCTCTCACTTCTTACCATCAAGATATTTTTGCAATTACTTTTATAAGGCTTAAATCTCTAAATAAAGAATCCATTTTAAAGGGCAGTGCCTCACTCTGATATTAATGATATCGAAATTCTAGTCATGAAGCTAATAAATGATTTGACTTTGCTCCTGGAAAATAAGTTCTATGTCTCCTTCCCTCTCTAAAACATGCTCATTCAGGTCATATCTTCAAGCATAGTCTAGCAAAAGTGTTTGTTTTCAGCCTCTTTTCCCAAGCAATGTCAGGAAGGTAAGAAACATACCATCCCTTGACCTCAAGTAAAGAATGTATTCTAGTTATTCATCTTTCAGTAGTGTTTCTTTCCTTTTTACACTAAGAAGATGAACTTCCAGGTGCCTCTGCCTGCTTCTGGACATGCACATAACATTGATGCAATTCCATTTACTATTTTGTGTTTCCACTTCTTTTCTTTTGTTGTATTTGAGTCTGGCTAGATCATTTTGGTTTTTTTGTCTTTTCATACTTAATCTATCATATAGTCAAGTTTTTGAAGCATAAGGCTTCATTATAATGCAAATGTATACTATACTGATTGGAAGTTTGCCTTCATATCTTTTATATTTAAAAGCACAACTACAGTATCTATGTAGTAGGTTTATTGCCTCAAGTTTTTAGGGTCTAATCCAACTGATCGGCATTCCTTCTGGAAGATTTTCCTCAGGTTTTGTACTTTTTTACTTGTGAGTTCATAATTAGGGGAACATTGAATATTGCATTTTTGCTAGGGATTCCAATAGTGTCACTATCCCAGGAACCATTTTTATGTTAATTCCTTAACTGGAGGGTGCCTAGACCATGTGAGCAGTTATAACTGAATGCCAAACTACTTTAGCTTGTCCCATGGAAGATATTATTTTCCTAACAAGAATCCAAGCCAGAACAGCAAAGCTTCTTTTCTGCCTCCTTTCCCATCCATCTTTTAGCTGAGGATGTAGTCCTTTGAGGTTCCCCAAATGTGTGTGTGTGTGTGTGTGTGTGTGTGTTTCTCAATTCTAACTACCATGTAATAGAAGCCCAGTCTTATCTCCTATCACCAGGAAGATGTTACAAACCAAGTTGCTAGACTACCAAGGCCAGAATTTATCTCATCTTTACCCAGACCACCATTTGCCTCAATTCAGATGCACAAACTGGTTGTCAATTTTCTTTTGGAGTTTGCCTCTCAGGGATTGATTTCTTACAAGCTCAAATATCCATTTAGAAGGATATTACCTCCTCCTTCCACATTTCTAGGTGGTTTGTAGTGAGACGATTTTTCTAGTTGTCCAGTATGAAAAAAAAAATTGCCTAATGTAGTCTTAAATGTAAGCATCTGTTAGTTTATAAACAAAAGTACAATAAATAAAAATTATGGATATATTTTATTTTCCCTATTTTATTTTTACCTCCTCTTTTTTTTTCTGACAGCAGTTTTTTTTTAATCACATGCAAATCTTGCCTTTGTCCACTACAATAAATTCTAATGGTGACCTCTTGCCTATTTAATAAGGTAGCCATAGAATTGGTTAAATGTATTTCCTGTGGAATTATTTGAGATGAAGTACTTTTGGTTATTCAGATATGTATGTATTTTAAGCAGAAAAAGACAAGGTTTTAACACAAAGCTCTGATTATGGTGAGAAAACATTTGGAGTAAAAACATATTAAAGGTTCCAAGTAAAAACTGCATGGAAGTGCTGCTTCTTAAAGTTGCTTTCCCAGTTGGCTTTCAAACAGAAATAGAGATATATAGCCTCTGACAAACTAAGGACAGTCTGTGCCTAAAGTCTCCAAGACAATTCTCATCCATCTTGTGGCAAATTGGCCAATCAGAAAAAGGAAATTGAGCTTAACAGAATCTCATTTGGCAGATCTTTAAGAAGTTGGCTTTACCTCCTTACTGAGCACCTCAGCTTTTGATCATACACATAAAAATTCATAACAAGGCTTAAAAGTGGTAAAAACAAAAGAATTCAAGTAGAAAATCTGATAATTTTATTTTTACTGCTCCATGATAAACAAAAATTTCCAGTCTTTGAAACTGGTCAGGAAATTTTTAGAATTGTTCTTTTTTAAATGCTACCTTAGAAAAATAAACATCTTAAACATGAAAATGAGAAAGCAGAGAAGGTCAGTCAAGAAGGAGAACAATGAATAAAGTCATTGTTAGGCATTCACCAATGTTGGCAGTTCTTACCACTTAAGCCAAAGTTAGATTCATAAATAGGAGACAAATAAAGTCATTCAGTAGACAAATGAAAAGTCCATAAGTATTTGATCCAATATTCTGGTTTTATTCTAAATTATTAGCTGTGGCTATATAAATTGGTGTCTTATATACCAATTCAATGAGTTTATATTATCAGTTGGAGGAAGGTAATAGACTTGATAGTATAATAATCAACACTAGGCATTTACTTTTTCGTATTCAGGTGTCCTCACCCTATCATCTCATTGGCAAGAGTTGCTGCCCACAGATTGCCAGTAGCCAAAGATATTTACACACCGTCTCTTAAAAAAAGTTAAACCAAACAACCACCACATATGTTCAATAATAAAATGAATTTCTTAAATAAATTGTGGTACATTTGTAAGGTGAAAGATAATGCAGCCATTAAAATTATATACATGAGGGCTGGGGTTGTGGCTCAGAACTGCATAAAAATAAAATAAAGGTATTGTATTCTCCTACAACTAAAAAAATAAATGTTAAAAAATTACATACGTGAAGAATGATAAAACTCACTTTTATAATTTTATGCAAAAATGCATACAACAAAATAAGATCTATAGAATGATCTCAATTAGGTAAAATATGCTTAGAAAAAAATAAGGAAGTACTTGTAACAAAATGTTAATATTCACCTTTGGATGGTAGGATTATGAACATTTTTATTTTTATAATCATCTTTTGCATAGTTACTATATTACATATAAATTTATTGTGTAATCAGAAAATGCCTAGTAAACTATTTTTTTATACCAACAGCAGTCACACCTTTCTTGCTCTTATGCTCTATGAGACTATGAAACATTTTCTTTTCAGTGGACCCTGGATTATGACTCATTTGAAAAGGTACAAGTGGTTGTAGCATGTGGAGAGTTCAAAAAAGCTTATCATATTTAGTTTGCCTGACTGATCAGGAGCTTTTTGGTACTTGCCAAATGTCATCACTGGACAAAACAATGGGATCCCATCAATGATCTTAATTTGGAAGCACTCGACCAAAAATATGAATGTTGTCTTACCAATGAATAGTGTAGATTGATACACTCTAAAAAATAAATCATGGTGATCCCAATTTTAGTGTTATTCAGTGAGTATTTCCTAATATCACTATTTTTCCTAGGGAAATTTTAATCCAAACAGGAGCCCTGCTAATCCTGATTTGGAATAAGTGATGTGTCAATGTTCTTTGATGCCCTGATTCCTTGTGAGAAACTTGGGACTATATATCATTCTGTAATTATAAAATAATCAATTGTAGGTAAAAGAAAAAGGACTTTTCGAAATATTTCAAGCTCTAGTCTTTAAACCTGAAGTCTGGTGAAAGTTAAAAGATTATTTGGGGGGTTAGGGCTGGGGCTCAGTGGTAGAGCACTCGCCTGGCATACATAAGACACTGGGTTCAATCCTCAGCACCACATAAAAATAAAATAAAGGTATTGTGTCCACCTATACTAAAATACACACACACACACACACACACACAAAGATACTTTTTGAAGATTTAATATATCTTCATTATTTTCTTTGCTTCCTTTGAAATAACAATTACCTAATTAATCATTCAAATTTCAAACTGCTTTACATTTGCAGCAATCTTACAAAAGCATTTCAGGGCTTTCCTTGACTGAATATGCAAATTGTAGTTTTGCTTTAGATATTCAGACTCAACAGTAGGCATCTATATGTTAAATGGAAAACATAGGTATGGAAAATATAGCTGTGTTGTTTTACATTATTTTTGGCCCAGGCATACATGAATGGAGGAATCAGGTGGCATGGCCATGAATAAGAAAGTTTCACTACGTTTTGAGATTCTTAAACAAATCTATTTGGAACATAAGTTTGAACCAAGCAAATCTGCCAGGAAGTCCTACATAAAATGAATTCATTTTGCATTCAAACCTCAAGGACACAAGTTGATAAAATTGAAAACTGGTTTTAGCCCCTTAGGCAACCTCAGTAAGAAATGTGAAAGGAAACAATGGACCTTTACCATCACTAAGCAATATAATGTTTTTTTCTCTTTGGATGATTTGAATTGGAGAAATGGTACATTGCAGATGATTGAATCAATCTGTAATCCCAAAATTTGCTTTCTATTGAATTTACATAAATTGAATAAACTCTCAGGGAAAGAATGTCCATCTGTGATAATCGGTAATAACTGCACTATGTTTGCATTATAATGTCTTGCTCACCATTCTCGCACCTGTGGCTAGCAAAGGAGCTGGCATAAAGAAGGGCTTCAACAAACACTTATGAAATAAATAAACTCTGGTTGCCTTGGATTAAAAAATTTTAAAAGAAACCTGAAAAACACCAAGATGGGGAAAATCAGGACTACATTGACACAAAGCTTGAGTAAGAATGAAAAAGGAAACAATTCTAACATTCTATAGGAAAGTTATCACCTGAAATTGGAGAAGTACCACCCAGCAGCTCTAGCTACCTTATTACCAAGAACATTTGATTTGTCCTGGGAAGCCCTTTAACCCTACTTAAGTTTCCTTATTTGGAAAATGAAGATATTCTAAGTCTAAAATGTTGCAAATTTTTCTAAATTTCCTCCTCCAAACCTGGCAGCAAGTGAAGCAGTTTCTCTGTCACTTTCCTTTCCTAGGTTCAAGCTTCTGCACTCACATCTTTAAAGATCACTTCATGCTCTATGTCAACTGTCACTTCACATATGGAAAACAAAAGACCCCTGAGCTATCCTAATCATTTTATAACTTGCTCTCTGCTGCATACTTTCCCCCCTTTCTGCCCTATCTTTTCTTCTTTCTCATATGAATGAAACATCCTTGCAAAGTAGCCTTCCAGGATTGAGTCTGTGGTGATATTTAGAATAAAATCTCAGAGGATTTGAATTCACTTCATTGGTCTTTTTTTTTATTAGTTGTTCAAAACATGACAAAGCTCTTGACATATCATATTTCATACATTTGATTCAGGTGGGTTTTGAACTCCCAATTTTACCCCAAATACAGATTGCAGAATCACATCGGTTACACATCCACATTTTTACATAATGCCATATTAGTAACTGTTGCATTCTGCTACCTTTCCTATCCTCTACTATCCCCTCTCCCCTCCCCTCCCA
>NW_026000249.1:11681078-11696242 GCF_001458135.2 Marmota marmota marmota | reverse complement strand
CAATGGGCAGATCATTCAGACAGAAAATCAACAAATAATCAGTAGTGTTAAAGAGTTAATCTAAAACCTAGACCAAATGGTCCTAATAGACATCTACGGTACGTTTCATCCAAACGCTGCCAAATACACATTTATCTCATCAGCATATGAAATTCTCTGTACGATAGGCAACATATCAAGTGTCAAGAAACTTTTAAAAATTGAAATCATATGGAATATAATTTCTGACCACAATGAAATAAAACTATATATCAATAACAAGAAAAATTTCAGGGGCTGGTTGTGGCTCAGTGGTGGAGCGCTTGCCTAGCAGGTGTAGGCACTAGGTTTGATCCTAAGCACCATATAAAAATATTTAAATAAAATAAAGGTATCATGTCCATCTACAACAAAAATAAATTTAAAAGAAAAATTTCAGAAATGATACAAATACATGGAAATAAACTTAATTTGAACAACCAATGGATTGAGGAAAAAATCAAGGAGGAAATTTAAACATTTTTGAAACAAATGAAAATTGACACATATCATGGTAAAATTTATCAACTACTTAAAAATCAGTACTAAGAGGGAAATTTATACAAAGATTTCAAATAAACAACCTATCACTCAATCTCAAGTAATTAGAAAAACAAGAACAAAACAAATGCAAAATTAGTAGAAAGAAATAAGAATGGTTAGAGCATAAATGAATGAAATAGAGACCAAAAAACTATGTAAAAGATGAACTAAACAAAGGTCTGTTTCCTTAGAAAGATAAACAAAATAGACAAACACAGACTCAGATAAAAACTCAAATAAAATAAGAGACAGAAAGGGAGACATTACAACTTACAACACAAATAGAAAAGATCACTAGAGATTATTATGTACAACTATATCCCAACATATTTGATGATTTAGAAGGAATGGACAATTTCCTAAACATATACAACTTACCAAAACAGAACCATGAGGAAATAGAAACTCTGAACAAACCAATAATAACATTGAATCCCTAATAAAAGCCTCTCATCAAATCAAAGCCCAGAACCAGATAGCTTTACTGCTGAACTCTACTAAACACTTAATGAAAACTAATGTCATTTCTCCTTACATTATTCACAAAGACAAAAGAGGGAAGAATTCTTCCAAACTATTCTACAAGGCTAGCATTTCCCTGATACTGAAACAAGATAAGGACACAACACAAAAAGAAAACAATAGGCCAATATCCTTGATTAATATGCATGCAGAAATCCTCAACAAAACACTTGTAACCTGAATCCAACAAACATATTCACAGTGAATAACTCTGGTTAAGTAGGCTTTGTTCAAGGGATGCAAATATGATTCAATACATGCAAACCAATAAGTATTGTATACCACATCAACAGAACAAGGGACAAAAAACATATGGTAATCCCAGTACATGCCAAAAGACAGTTGATAAAATTCAGCACCCTTTTATGATAAAAACTGAACAAATTAGGTATAAAAGGAAAGTACTTAAATATAATAAAGGCCATTTATAGGAAGCCAACAGCTAACATTACACTGAATGGGGAAAGGATGAAAGCTTTTACTCTAAGATTTGGAATAAGATGAGAATGCCAACTTTTACCCCTTTAATTCCATTTGGTCTGGAAGTCCTAGCTAGAACAATTAGGTAAGAGAAAGAACTACAGGGCATAAATTCCATACAGGACTTAGGAGGAAGACTAATTTTAGACATTTATCACTCATCCAACCACTTCACTTTACTGATGAGGAAACTGAAGGATAGAGAAAAACCACTTGTTCCAGCTCTCCCAAATGCTTAGCAATGATGTGAAAATCAGGCCTCCTCCTGTTTTATAGATGAGAACAGTTATGCTCCAATATCACAGTATGACTTTCAACAAAATTATAGCTCTGTAACATGGAAGATTAGTGTACAGGTGGATGGCTGCTCTATGACTTTGCAGATTCCAGGGCTCCTGTCTTTGAGGATGTTCCAGCAGTGACTTTCCCAGGGTTGCAGTGAGTCATGGGAAAGCAATGTCAGCTCCTGCTGAGACTTCAATAGAAGAGACTGAATCAACCTAACAAGAATAGCAACTGGAAACACCAGATCCCAAGGAGATGAGCTGGCCTCCATCTAATTCGACTGAGAAATCTCTGGATCACTAACTGGATTGAATTCAAAGAACAACTTTGAAACTTAAATATCATAAGTGTACACATCTGTGAATACTGTGGGGTTTTGCATAGGCTAAAGCTCCCTCTCAAAAGGCCCCCTTGGAGGAATAATCTTGCAGAGGGAAATGAAATAGATATAAGAAGTAAATTCCATTTCCTCTGTTCCCTAAGCAATGACTGGCACTAGGGAATTCAAACAGATGAGATCACGTAGGAAGAGGAGTTAGTAATAAGAGACTAAGTCATATGGGCAGAAGGATTAATTTAGAAGACAGAGTCAGCAGACATGGGGTGACAAATGGTAACAAAGAGAAGTTAAAAAAATCAATCCAATGGAAAAGATCCCTCCAGCCAGTCAGGAGAAGGGGGCACTGCTTCTAGTTTTCAGCAGGTATCAGGGTACTTTGAATAACCTGACCAAAGGTGAAAACTTATAACTGAAATGGTAATAACAGATAAGAAAATTGTGGCAATAACTGTGAAACAACTCAGAAAAGTTAAAGCCTCCATTAGCATCTGTATCTTGAAAATTTTTAAAAACTCAGACCTACCCATTCTTCATTTCACAGGTTCTATCAGGTTTTTACAACGCACAGAATACTCCCAGCACCTGCAATGAACAATGTTTCCCAAGTGTCCCCTTTGACAACCTGTATTTTCTATGAATATGGGGCTACATGTGATGGCTGTCTGCCAAGTCTCTACTGCAGGACTAATAGCTGCAACTAAGCACTCCTTTCAAAATGTCAGTGTCTTAAGCCATTGGTTTGTGGATCCCTTCCTTAAAAAGCTTGTCACGATTCAAGTACTATGAAGAGTAAGAGCTCATATATGGGCTGGGGATATTGCTCAGTTGGTGGAGTGCTTGCCTTGCATGCACAAGGCCCTGGGTTCAATCCCCAGCACCACAAAAAAACAACATCAACAATACAAAAGAGCCCATTTATGGATATAGCCATAAAAGTTAGAAATCATGCATTTCTAAGGACATCAGGTACCTGGTGATAAAGGCACAAAATGGCTCTATGTTGTCTTTGGACAAAATCTCTTAAGGATTGGAGGATAGTCTTTCTTGCAACCAGAGCCACTCATAGGAGTGGGCCAAGTACACAGCTTTGAATCATCAGTAGTCAGTCTTCACAGCTGTAGAAATCTTACAAGTAGGTGCTTAATTCATTACATAGAATTATAAACCCTTTATACATTTCAGGGTAGATATAGGGTAGATACCCTCTAAAAGTGTCCCAGTTGAATCAATGCCTAGGTGCCTGATCATTCTCCAGGTCATCCATCAGGTTGGGATGGATGACTATCCCAACCCAGCCCCTGGAATGCTGGCGTATGGAAAGGAAGGTATTCTTACCTTGTCACCAGCAGCCACTGGAGAAAACCCAGACTGCAGTTATCATGCCCCTATAAATGTTGTAACCTAAATAATTTCATATAAACTTTGCATCTTGTAATCATTTGGCAAAACTCTACAGCAGTGGCATAAACATTTGTGTATCTATGTGCACACATGGTATAAATCCATTGATTGAATTACTCTGATCTCAAACTGCAAAATGCTAGCCATGATACAAAATATGGGATTTATTCTACCAAAACTCACCTCTCTTGCCCAGATATCCTGTCTAAACAAAATTAGAAGCAATAAATACACCACCTGGAAACCATGCCTCATTCTTCCCTTATCAGTGTGGCCTTAATCCAAGACATTCTCTCATCTGGCTTGTCTCCCAAACTTCTGTCCACCCATTGTGTGGTCGCATCACTCTAGGAATGTTCCTTTTGCATGCTTTTGGCTTTCACTGTGAATCCTAGCTCAAGGCTGCCAACTTCTCATCTCTCCAAAGCTTTACTCAATAATATGAATATTGAGGCTATATAGGCAAGTGAAGGGAAAATTAAAGATGAGAGCCTGCTATAAAGATATGTAATTGATGAAGCCCATATCACTGTGGCCAAATGGAACCAGATCCAAAAATTCAATTTGTGTTTATCTACACAGCTGTGATAACTGGGAAGCATCTGAAATATCAATTGTGCCACTTGCATATCAGTAAGACCACTCCACTCTGGGAAAACTGTACCAACTAAGTGTTGCAGTTCTATGTTAAGGTTTTTTTTTTTTGGGGGGGGGGGGTCCAAAAAAGATGTAATACAGACAGTCCAAGACCCTAAATATTAGTGCTTTATTTTCTTCCTCATCATCTATCATAACTAAGACTTACATTAAAGCCTTTCTTCACACAGTCTCCCCCAGAGAAGAATTTCAGAGAATAGCCAGAATTTCAGAGAAGTGCCTTCTTTTCTAATCCAGTTTTCTGTTCATCACCAGACTTTGATCCTTCCTCCACAGGCATCTCCAATCCTAGCCAGAACCAAGTCCTCAGTAGTCTATGCTATGAAATTGCATCAAGGCCATTTTAAAAAGATTGGGGTTGAAGAATCCAGTTGTACCACTTAGGTGAGACACTTAAACTCCAAAGTCCCTCAATTTCCTAATCTGTTAAGGAAGGCTATATAGTGAATTATCAGCAAGGTTCCTTCAAGTTCTGAAAAGAATCTATAAGGAAGGAAGGATAAAGAAAAAGAGACATGATTAGCTTTTCTGACTTTGGAGTGACAACTACCTTCCTCTTTGTCTCTTTCAACCCTCCCTAAGCTTTTCTCTGTCATCTGCCTGAGACTTCCTATTTCTTTAACAAAACTACTTTCAATAATTCATTTTCAACTGTTGGTCTGCACTGCAAACTCCATGGGATCAGGAACAACAATCTTTGTGTTCTCAGTGTATAGAATCTGACCCAAATTCTCTCAATTATTCTTTTATTAAATAAATTTTGTAGCATAGATGGACAGTATGCCTTTATTTTGTTTGTTTGTTTGTTTGTGCTGGGGATTGAACCCAGGGCCTTGTGCATACAAAGGAAGCACTCTACCAACTGAGCTATATCCCTAGCCCCCTCTCAATTAT
Organism: Marmota marmota marmota; assembly: GCF_001458135.2. Taxonomy (NCBI): domain Eukaryota; kingdom Metazoa; phylum Chordata; class Mammalia; order Rodentia; family Sciuridae; genus Marmota; species Marmota marmota. Next base: position 11,691,102 of record NW_026000249.1, on the reverse strand, counting down.
TCTTAAACTACTGAATGTGATGCCTCTCCTAGGTATATCTGCAATTAAAACTTTCAATAGAATGAAAATTTTCATCTCTTAATAAAGAAATTACAAGGGAAGTGGGACACAAAGATTTTTTTTGCAGCATATCCTTCAAGTATCCCTGAAAACTCCATATTGGTTGCCTTCAAAAAACTAAACATGAAGCAGATTAGAGGATTTGAGGTAGGTACAGGGAGAAAAACTCATGGGAGACCATGTTGGTTACCCATATTTTTGTAACAGTCAGGATTCTGGCAGGAAAGAGAAAGGTAAACTCAAATGGGATGAGTTTAACAAAGGACTATTTAATGGATAACCCAGTGCTTTGGAGTCAGCATACAAGATAGGCATTACCACTCTTATGCCTGAAAATGCAAGAAAGGGCACAGGCCATCAGACAGCCTTCAGTACAGGCAACAAACCCTAATGACTGGGCCAGAGAGAAGGGGAAGAATAAAAACCTTGATCTTATTCTCCTCTTGCTCACCTAGCTCTTCCTAGGGCTCATATTGGCCAAAATCAATGAGAAGCCAAAGGGCAAGGGAAGTTAAAGAGTCAGTCCATAAAAGTTAGCCTGCTGGGACACAGCAGGATGTAAAAAGAACAGAAAGTAGACCTACAGTGGCAAATGGAAAAGATCCAGCCCAGTACTCAAATACCTTACTGACAAGCATGATAGCTTCTATGAAAGCAGTGATAGGAAATATCCAGTTTTAACCTGTGGTTCACAAAATATTGTATTCATCTCTGGTCTCCACAGGTCTACCCCCCGGGGGGCGGGGGGGAGAGCCAGAGTCTCCATGTCTAGAACCAAATAATCAGAGCTTAATGTTCCTTTTGAAACTACAAAAGGACCACCTCTATCATGTTCAAGCTCTGCATAAGGTAGAACATACTGTATTTTAAAAAACCTTGATTTATGATTAGAGAAAAGAAGTCTCTCCACTCCAAAAGTGACCAGTGTGGGTAGCTGATCCAGTGGTCCTGCACACAGCCCAGTCATATCTCAACCCACTTGAAATTTCCCATGCTCTTTAAGGTGACAAAATAGGCTTCCTTCCAGGTATATAGGCTCCTTTTTATGAAAACAAAAGAACTTGGGTGTCTTCTAAGTTTAGATTCACCTTTTAAAGAGGAAGCATAATGGTGGGGAACAATAACTTCCTATAGTTTTTTATAAGTATAACTTTCTTAAAAGAAATATTGTCCCCCACAGAGAGCTTTAAAGAAAACAAACTGGAAAGATCTGTTGGAGGCACAAAAGCAGATTCTTTCTCTCTTTTATCTTTTTTACTTTGTCCAAAAAATAAGAATCAGAATGGAGAAATTAAAGTCACAACTCAGCTTTAATGAAGTCCGATTTTGATGCTGATGAAATAGTTGACAGAAATGTGCACTTGTTTACTTGTCACTTAAATGGATGCTTTACCAGAATCCATAGGAAACTCACCCTTTTCAAGAAGCCAATGGAATAATTCTTTTAATCCCTTTGAGAAAATATGCCAAAATAATCACATATCCTGTATTAGTAAAAGGCCTCAATTGTATTCCTTCCTATGTAAATATAGTCCTCCTTGCTCAAGAACAAACTGTCAAAAGACTGTAGGTTTCAAAAGAAAGATGGATTTAAGACAAGCCAGAATGATGTCAGATTTCATGGAGTCCAGATGGTTCTGTCAGACTTGTCCTCAGCTGCTTGGTTTGTGGTGATTTTTTTTTTCTGAGAGCTAAATAGATGTTGGCAATAGAAATGTAGCTAGCAACTCCAGCAGTATATCTGAATCATTATAGTAAATATGTTTTAGAATTCATATCCACCCTGGGCTCTACTTCAACAATCCTCCTCCCACTGAGAGGTGGGCCTCTGAAATCCTGTCAGTATTATGCTCTCACAACTCATGGACTCTAGCTGATTGGACCAAAAATGAACACTTGACTCAGGGAAACTGATTCGGAGTCAAGATTGGCAGAAAAAAAAATGTCTTTGGGACAGAGATAAACTGATGTGAACAAGACAGAGGCCATCACTTAGAGGCAACAATTACTTGGCATAAACATGACAGAAGAACCGGCATTCAAGAGAAAGAGAAATAGGAAGATAATAGCAGAGATTAGAAGATACAAAAGAACATGAGATCCCAAAAAGAAATGGGTACAGTTAGGAGAGGTCTACTTTGACTTATGCTGGTTTCCCAGGTCCTATTCCCTGTTTCTTATGTGGCCTGAATGCATGTCTGACTCTTAAGCCCTTGTAGATATCCTTATATCTTTTTATAAACTGTCCCTTTTTGCTTAATCCATTTTGTATTTTACCATCAAAATTATCTCAGGGCCTAATTAACTCTGGAAAATAAATCAAGAACCTCAGGGCTCTAGCTTCCAGATGCAATTCCATGTAGGCATGTTGAGACTAGTTCTGTAATATCAAGACAGATACATCTGAGGGAATCCTTCTGTAGGATTAAAGGAGACAAAAAGATTGACAATCCTTTAGCAGAAGATGAGTTACACATGAGGTAGCTGTTAATTCCTTGGCACTAGTAGGGGAAGCATGTCAGGGGCAGGGCTTCTTCAAAGGACTTGCTTCCTCACTGTTCTTTGTTAAACTTTACACATACCACAACACCAAGAAGTCTGTTTACATTTTACATTTTACCATCACCAGTAGCAGTGCCTGTTTTATGCATCAGCCTGATATTCATTTTAATCATACCAAGCTTATGACGTTATTACTGACCCCATCAAATCACACTTGTTTAATTCAGCAAAGATAAAAGCATTAATTTTTAAAGCAATGTCTTATAAAATATGTAACAAGTTCTACAAAATGACACAATGTGCTTTCATTTTTCAAAGCCCTAGCTTATTGACGTAATATCTCCAGGTGATGACTGAATTTGAGATTATGTGCCATAAATTTGAAAGGGCTTTTACATATTTCACTTAAGTTATCACTGCAGAAATTCCATGAGTTTGGCAGAGCAGGCATTAGTAAATTCATTTTAAATGGGGACAAGTGAGGCTCAGTAAGTCCAATGCAGCTATACAAGAATGAGCTAAGACACGAATGAGCAGGGACACAAATTAGAAGTTTTATTCTGAAACCTATATTCTTTCCACTACAAAGGAGGTATAGAATTCTGCATAATTTGTAAAATGTACTCTTTATAGTGGGAACCAATTTAACATGGGCATTCACTATGATATTTCCAGATCATGAAAGTAAGACTGTCTGAATGGCTCATGCATCCCCCAGCACCTAGAACAAGATGGAATATGTGAAAAGTACATAACTTAGGCTTGGTTTCCCAGAAGCAAATCTTGAGATAAGGATTTATATTTATATGAAAATAGGTTATTAGGAGGCATTCTCTGGAAACAAGTAAGAGACTAAAGATATAGGACTAGGAAGGGAAGGAAATAAAGCAAGGGCAGGACATGAATTCCCAAGGATGGTAACTTTGGCTCAATCCCACAGGTGACTTCAGTAGAGAGTCCAGGTCACAGCTCAAAGTTGTCCCCATTAGGGGGCATAATGATGAGAATATTTATTACTTCCCATCTATCAATTATTTTTTAAAGGATACCCACAAGGGACTATCAATTTCCAGGTACTTTTGATTCTTCAGGAAAGGTGGGTCTTAGCAGCTTGAGGGCAATCCTTTGACAAGGCGATTCAGGTGCTGGTTTCTGAGAGTAACAACATACCAGGAGTCATGTGCACAACAACAGTAAAGGGATCCAAGGGAACATGGATAGAGCATTGATGACATCTGACACAATGCTTAATACATAGATGCTGAATAAAAGAAATAGAGAAAAGAAATGCAAAGAAAGAAGGAAGGAAAATGGAGGGAGAGAGAAATACTGTGCTGTGTCCCATGTGCCTTTTAAAGTAAGTAATATTATCTAAACTAAGTATCACAGCAATGTTTGCAGGTGAATATGTCTTTCTCTATTTTATTATAAAGGAACTGAAACTCAGAAGGGTTAAGTAGTTTTCCTAAGGTCACACAACCTGTAATAATAGAACCAAATTTCAAACAGTTCTATCTAGCTCCAAAGCCTCTGCACTTCACTATATCACATTTGGCTGTTGTTCACCTGCTACCTAAACACCATGGAAACTGCCTGGCCTTTTTCAACCCACCAATAATCAGTTTTTCAGTAGTAACAATTTGGATGATTTTGCAGTATCCACATATCCTATTCCCACGCTCATATTCTCATATTCCCTAAGACCTTGTCCATTTGAAATAAGATTGGAAAGAAAAAGAGCTGGACATACAGATGATATGCCAAAAAGTGTGGACACCATTCTCTATGCAGAAACAATGAAAGATGCCAAGGCCTAATGAAGAGTCCAGTCTCCTGAAATCTCCTGGCATTTTCAGCAAACTGCAGTTTTTTTGAGGATGTGTGTGTTTTCCAGAGCATGTCTGCTCAGAATGTATGAGCCAAAACCTCCTAAGGATTTTCCATCACTTGTTTATATTGTGCCTAGATCTACTCGAATGAGTTTATTATAAATAAGATAGAGTAATGGGGTTTTTCATGAATTGAGAGTGAAATTGGTTTTAAATATTGTTTTCAACTCAAGACTAACTATAAATGGCATTTAGACTGATTGCACTATTAGCAGGTAAAATGTGCTGAGTTTTTTAAGGGATTACAACCTGATTTAATATAATTATGAAACTAAATTATAATCAGAGGAGTTTGCTAGGAGGTTGTAAGAAGCAGCTATTTCCTTTTTCTCTGTATAATGTTCAAGACTACCCCATTAAACATACAATTCCCTTTCCCTTTCAAGAGAATAGAAAAAGAAATAGAATTGTAAATGTTCCCAGAGCTTGGCACTCTTGTTTTTGTACTGACTGGCCTCTATTCTCCTCCAGGATCCTTCTTTCTTTTCTACCAGTCTCCAACACATCCATCCAATTTGTCTCATAAAACATCCTAACCACTCTCTTAACTTTAGCTCTGAAACAGGATCTAATCTAAGGCTGATGAGGGTGGATTGGTTCTATTAAGGGTATGCCCCTAGGGAAAAACTATAAAATCCGATTGAATTTCATCTTTACCTTCTTTAACCTTTTAATGCTCTCTTCTTTCCCCAACATGTTTCCAGAATGTTCGCACTCTGAAGGATTGATGATAGTTTCTAAAGTTACACAGCTCTCTCAAAGGCACTATCTTTTAGAGTAAGCCAAAAAATAAAAAAAAAAAACAAAAACAAAAATAAAAAACAACAACAACAAAAAGCTTCCTGGAGCTTCTCAGAGCAATCTCCATAGGCTATGATCTAGTCCACTGATTAGTGGGCTATATGAAGAAAGGCAGTGTTTACTTTTATATCTCCTTTTAAGTAAACTTAACGACAATCATCCTTATTTAACTTATATAAAATGAAATTGGCTGCTCACCATGAGAGAAATAAACACAACCCTAGCACAGATTATGCCACAAAACTCCATCTCTACTAATCTACTTTCTAAGAATCAAAATAATATCAATTTTGTCATAGCTGACACATAGCTGACCACAGGAATATTTTTTAATTTTTTTTTAGTTGTAGATGGACACAATATCTTTATTTTATTTATTTATTTTTATGTGGTGCTGAGGATGGAACCCAGTGCATCATGCATGCAAGGCAAGCGCTCTATCACTGAGCTACAGCCCCAGCCCCTGACCACAGAAATGTAAGTCCAATTTAGTTCAATAAAACAAACCAGCCAATCTGTACACTCATGAGTAGTAATAAATATTTATTGTTTTAAGCCATTAAGTTTAGATTGTTGTTATGCAGCAATAGCTAATTGATACAGCATTGTCCCTCAACATGAGTAAACTTAGATTATACAGAGCTTACACTAACAAAAAAGATGTCCCTGTGAAGAAAGAGACATGGTCTTCTACTATAAATAATTGAGCTATACATATGTGTGTGTGGCCACACACATAATACAGTGTATTGCTTTAATATTTGATTTATGAAATATAAAAGAATATTTTGGAAACTACCTATGATTTACATAATATTACATTTTAAATTATTAGTCTCTGTTATATGGAGATTACAAAACAGCCCACTTTAGATCCCACCACCTTTGCATTTTTCTGTTATTAGAATATTCACTCAGCCATGACGTCCTTGACTTATGTGCCCCAGGGTTATTTTCTGCTCCTTTTTTAAACCTATTATCCTAGGTGATAAAAAGAAGATAAAACTGGCAGATCCAAGTTTACCCTGATAATTTTACATTAATAAAGCCCTTCCCTAAATAAAGCCCTTCCCCTAAAGCTAATGCCCAGCTATTCACAAGGCATGTCCTAAACCACTCCATGCTAGAATAGATGTTCATCCCTGATTGCTAGGCAATGTTCCTAGATATTATTGAAGGACTGTCTGTATGTTATAGAAAAGTGGCATTTGCCCATATCAGCTGCACTAAGGACTATGAATTTTTTCACGTAACACCAAGTGTGGTGTTTTTCTAGAAATAATGTAATCCTTTTATTCTAATAGACTAGACCTCACCTCCAATACTTAGAAGACATTATTTATATAGTTCTTGAAAATATATGTTGTAATATCATCTAAAAGTTCTCAAAGTGCTTTGAAATCTCATTTCATCTTCATAACAATCTTACTGGGGGATAAGAAACAGAAGATTCAGTTGATTTGCCCAGGATCACACCAGATAGATTAATGAAAAAGACCCATTTCATCACAAATTCTTACTTATTATCCAAGACCAACTTTAAATATTGTTCCCGCTTTGAATGTTTCCTCTAAGACTCTATAGGTAGAGTTAGAGACTGTGTTTTCAATACTATTAGAGCTCTTTATAATTTTACTGTGTATTTTCATTATTGGTAATGATGTCCCAGCTACAAAGTGGTTTTCCAAACCTCAGGAAAACCGTTTCTTCAATTGATTCTCAGTGTTCAGCATAATACAATGAACTCTCCAATAAATGTTTAGCAGATGCATTCATTAATTCACAGATAATGACTTTTTTAGTACATGATAAAAATAAAATAAAGATGTTGTGTCCACCTAAAACTAAAAAATAAATATTAAGAAATTCTCTCTCTCTCTCTCTCTCTCTCTCTCTCTCTCTTTAAAAAAATCTTCTGGTAGTAGTTTAGGGAAAAGAAAAATTCACAGTGCCTCAAAAACTAGACAGAACTAAGGTTGAACCCTGGCTCTGACATTTACTAACCGAATCACCTTGGATTCATCTCACAGTGTGTTCATTTCTTTACCTGTCCAAGATTTCTTCAACAACCACATGGTTGAGGCTAGTTTCCAATAGTGTGATGACACTATATCAGAAATTACAAAGAAAGTGTATGGGAAAGAGCAAAGAGGCAAATAAAAAGAAATGGTAGAAAGAGACCTCAGTGACATTAACCACATAAGGAGACCTATGATAATTCAGAAACCCTATAATTATATTTCTAACTTTATTTAATCACTTACAATATAACTTTCAAAATTCTACAATATATAATACTCTAGGCTCTGGACATGTACTTGAATGAAAGCACAGCAACTTCAGTCTACAATATTTCATATCAGGTTTGTTTTGGTTTTTGTTTTGGGGGGGGGGACTCATGAATATCCTGAGTCTTGTTACTGCTAAGACTTTAGTGAAGAAAACTGTTTTTTCCAATAATAATACCTGCTCAATCTTGATTAATATTTTCCAACTTTGGTGGTGGTGATCTTGCAAAATATATGAAAATATATAGCATGCCCCACGTCAGAGACTCTTATACACAACTAAGGCCCCTACCTGCCTGTCCTTTCACCTTACACATATATCACTTGGTACCCACAGATCTAGGTTTATTTAATTTCCAACCAAGACAGTTCAGAAGAACCCTCCTATTCTTGTGCTCTACAGCTAAGGGAGGAAGGAGGCCGACCACACCCTGAGCAGGACAGGAACCTGAGCATATAAAATCAACCCACTCCTACACGTCAAGCAAGATATTAAAAAGTTTCAATATGACTGTCATTTCCTCTACTGGCAGAGAGCGATAAATGAAACATAAGTTCGTATTATCTGCCCACCCTTCAGAGTGATGGATTACCTGAATGGGAAGGGATATTGCTCCTGGGCTTCAGAGAATTATAGAGATCTCTTCATGAATGTTAATATCAAATGGTGGGGTAAAATTGCCACAGCAGAGGCAAGAACTATCTGGTAATTCATTCTTCCTTTATTTTGTACTCCACAAACAAGTAAGTGATGTCTTTTGCCTTCTTCCATTTTCCATATATTTTTCTATAGAGAATAAGTAATAACATCATCATTCCTTCACTAATGGTAATACTGGCCATAATTTGAGTCTGAGAAGCAGGACTTGTATTTCAAATAGCACTTCTAGGAGGCTAAACATTATTAGCATTCTGCTACAAGAGGATACTGGCAATAGTCTGCCAACCAAAAGATTGACCTCATCTGTTAGTTTTAACAAGAGAATAACAAAAAGAAAGCCTATGGTTATTTAATAATAATAACAAGATTACCTAAAATGCTCTCAGAATGGGGTGTTTCCAGAAAATAATTAAGGATTTACCTGACAACCCGCTTTACTTCACCATTTGTAGTTCAAAGTTTTAAAACTGATTTTCCTTTTTAAAAAAAATAAACTTAATAATTATGAGTTACTCTTTAATCAACTGAAGGCTATGATGGCCTAAAATCCTTACTGCAAAGGTGACTATATTTCTGATGGAGATGGACAGGCATAAAACATGAACAATCAGCCTTAATGGATGTGCCCCAGGACCATTCCCCAGAAGTTGTTTCATTAGCTAAATCCCTGATGTCAATTGGTTTCCTGGACATTGGCCTCTCTATCTTATAAGTGTAGGCCAAAGCAATTCCCAGCATTTGGGCTCACTAAGCCAGAGTTTACAGTAGGAGGAGGCAATGATGCTGCTTTGTGAAGACTATTAATATTAGTATTCCCTTAGAATCCAACCCTTTAGAAAAATCTAAGTGATTTTCGTGAAGATGTTTTTTTCTCTTTTGTTATTTATTCATTTCTTTATGCACTTTTTATGGTGCTGGAGGTAGAACCTGCAGCCTTGTATATGCTAGGCAAGCACTCTGCCACTGAGCTACGTCCTCACCCTAAAAGAGATTTTTAAAGGGAAACAGTGATTTTAAGATAGGGACACATACTACATCACATTACCTTCTGCCCACCTCACTCTAACCCACCTGTCTTTGCTAATGGACAGACACAGGTTGTGAAGTTTTCAATCATCAATGCAATAAACACTGGCGGCTTTTTTGGTGAGCAAAATATTTCTATAAATGTCAGACTCCACAGAGATCATTAAGACTCTAGACCAAAATCCATGAAAAGATATTTTCTCAGAGAATAACCATAAATAATTTTGTTCCAATTTGGTAAAAGAAATGAAAATACTTTAAGAAATGAATATGAGACATTTTTTCTTGACCCCAAAGGACTGCCCTTTCTTTGCTATGAACTAAAACTCCCAAGATTTTTTGCACACAATTCAGTCTGAAAACAATCTGCTGTAGATTCATTTGAAATCCCTGCTCAGGGAGCATCAGGGGTGCCCACAACAGCTGAGCTGGAAGAATGCTTAGGAAGGGGAAAATAAAAACAATAGGAGTGCATTCCCAGCTGTATTATCAACTTTAGACTCCTTCATGTAAAAGATCAAATTGTGCCTTTGTAAATGTTTCACTTTTCAGATTTCACCTCTGAGACTATGAGGGAAAATATGCTTTTGTGATTTGAAATAGTCAATGACTTTTCAACTTTCCAGATACAAAGAACCAAGCCACTGAGACACTGTGGATGCATTATGGGTATGTTCATAAGAAGCTAGAGGTGGAAAATAGAAAGTTCTATAATTTGTGTGTGTGTGTGTGTGTGTGTAGTATAATACATACATACACACACATATATATGTATGTAGTATAATATATATTATATT
>NW_026000249.1:11662165-11678628 GCF_001458135.2 Marmota marmota marmota | reverse complement strand
ATTATCTTGCCCCAGATTTTTGCATGTTGGGTCTTTCATATCATAACCTAAAATCTCATGAAAATATTTTTTTTATTTTGCTCTTTTTAGATATACATGACAATATAGTGTATTTTGATATATTATACATACATGGAGTATAACTTATTCTAATTAGGAAATCATTCTTGTGGTTGTACATGATGTAGAGTTTCACTGGTTGTGTATTCATATATGAACATAGAAAAGTTATGTTCCATTCATTCTACTGTCTTTTCTATTCCCATCCCCCTCCCTTTCCTTCATTCCCCTTTGTTTAATCCACTGAACTTCTATTGTTACTTCCCCCATTTATTGTGTGCCAGTGTCTACCAGTCAGAGAGAACATTCAGCCTTTGGTTTGGGGGATTGGCTTATTTCATGAAAATATTTTTTATGTTCACCCAAACTAAGAAATTCACCCACTAATCCCTCTCCATCATGTCACCCTATTTTCTCTCAATCACAATTATTTAAAACTGGATAATTGTATTATTTTATTTTCCTGATTATTTCTGTAAACAACCCCCACACACACATATGATTTATAAGTTACAATAAGATATGAGATATTTCACCTCATGTATTTACCTGGTAAGTATATGATAAATATTTGGAGAAGAAAAGAGGGAATAAGTGAGAAAGAAAGGAAGAAATTAACATTTTAAGTACTCCATTTAAAAAAAATAGTCAAAATTATTTGAAGCAGCATCTCACATTTCCAGATACTCCACAGTATCCAGTAATTTAAAATAAAAATCATGCTTAGACTTTAAAGAACAGAGATAATTGTGAAAGATGATAAAGGCTGAACAATCATTATTACAGCTCTAGAGGCCTAATTGCAAAGTGTGCCACCCACTCATCTTTCCACCCCTCTTGTCTCCATCCACATTGCCAAGCTAACCATGAAGAGCTCTATGTGGTCACTCAACCAAAGAACATTATACAATCTTTCCACCCAGATGAGCGGATCATCTCCTTGAGAAAAATGAGCATTAACAAGAAAATGTTTAACTAGAAACTGAACATGAGAAACTGATGTGACTCCATTTTTGAGAAACCAGCCTCTACCTTAGAGCAAAGCCTGTCCAAGGAAGGGGGCATGACCCTTGTCCTTGGAAAAACCCACAGAGCACTCCTAGGCATATACCCACCCTGCTGAGTTGTTTGTAAATAACAGGAGAGGTCTGTGGCACCAGGTATCCCTGACTCATTGAGGACCCATAGCAACCCCCATAGCAACCTCCAATCAGCATGAGACAGGGAAAATACCTGGGATGCCAGATGACCCTCCCAGTGATTTATGGTGGTTGATAACATGTTGGGAAACCATGTAGTTTAGCACATACACCCCTCGTGGCCTAAACTAATCAGTTCAAAGGAATCCCCCTCTTGTACTAACCAATCACCCTTACCCAACTTGTTCCCGCCAGTGAATGTGCTAATCAATGTTAAGAGTTGTTGTCTGATTTTCCCGTGGTATGGAATGAATTGCTGTGTGATGTTGTGAAGCATAGAGTATCCCCCCAAAACCTATAAAATCTCACTGAATAAAGGACTGGGACTCATTCCCTGGGACCCCTGCATTGGGAATGGTTGTGAGTCCAGGCTCAAGCTTGCACTAAAGACTCTTGTGTGATTGCATCAGATTCGGCTCCTGGAGGTCTATTGGGGTCCCATGAATCTGGCATTACGAACACAGAAATAATTCCTACAGGTGATAATTCTAGGCCATTCTCGCTCATGTTTTCCAAAGTATTGATAGACTAGTAGATTGCTAGACCTCAAAGCAACGTGCCTCATACTACAAACCAGAGTTGGGCTTTTATTCTGGTTCTCCATGTGTAGAGGCTTACTTGAAAAACACAGGTTTATAAGTTCTCAAGTTGAGATATTCCTTCTAAGTAATCCCATCTGGGGCCTCATCCTGTTTTAAGAGGCCTGTTATAAATACCTCTCTTGTGCTAGTCACTGTAGTACATGCCTCAGAGGTCCTGGTTCCACCAATTACTGACAGTGAGACTTCAGAAACTTAGCTCATCTAACCTCAAATTTCTAGATGTAATATGGGAACAATGATAGGACCCCTAACTCATGGGATTGCTTTAAAGATAAAATGAAATTACACAAATAAATCACCTAGCCAGTGTCTGTGATGAAGACAATACTCATAGACAATGTTCATATTATTATTTCTTAAAAGGCAAGATAGTGCTCTCTTGGAGTTCAAAATTTAGTGTAAGAAAAAGACAAAAACATACAAATAATATGTATGGTTCTCTGAAAATTCAGTGATAGAGATATGTCCAGAGGAAATTGGGCCCACTAGAAAGCCAGAAAATGTGCAGAAAGTGGTCATGGAGAAATTGTAGTGATCTTTGACAACTGCTTCATTTTTTTCTCCTTATCCCAAACAACTACATCTCCATCCATCCTTCAGAAAGACATCCAATATATTTATGATCTCAATTACAGATTTCCCCTCACCACACCAATTTACTTTACTGCCATCTTTTGTTCCAATTATTTCCCCATGTCTTTTTGCCCTATAAATAAGCTATTATTTTCTCTAGCCCATAATATCCTATTCTAAGATATTCTCCTTTGGTATTTGAGGTACTAAGGGGGTTAGTAAAGGGAAATGGGGGAAGTTAAACATTTTTAAAATGTACCAGATAAGAGGATAACTGAATCAATCTACTGAAACTCTTATTGTGTTCAGAAGTCCTAGAAGCTTTGTGAGCTGGCAAGAAAAATAACTAGGATCAAGTGAACCCAAAAAATGTCTAATACCAGAGCACAATGGTAAATCCACCAAGAAGAGGGCCCTACTCTTTAATGCAGAGTATAAATTTTACTTTGGCACACACAGAAATTATTTAATAGGTATTTATGTATTCAACAGATGTTTAAACCTAAAATGTACCCATTACTGTGGTAGGCTTTGGGAGACAAGACCTCAAAACAACTCAAATATTTTCCCCATTGACATTGACTTTGTTCATTCATTGGTATATAACTTTAAAAAAAAAACATTTATTTTTAAATTTCAGATGGACACAATACCTTTATTTATTTTTATTTGGCTCTGAGAATCAAACCCAGTGCCTCACGCATGCTAGGCAAGTGCTCTACCACTGAGCCACAACCCCAGCCCTGGTATATTACTTTTCCATGCTGCATAACAAATCACCACTAACTTAGTGGCTTAAAACAAAATTCATTTATTATCTCAAAATTTCTGTGGGTCAGGAGTCCAGGCACTTCTTAATAGGATTTTTTGCTAAAGGTGTGAAAAGGCTGCAACCAAGGTATCATCCAGGGCTGGATTCTAATGTGGGGGTTCACGTGAAGAAGAATCAACTTCCAAACTCACTTGTGACACTGGCAGAATTTATTTCCTTACAGCCATGGTATTCATGGCACCTGACTTTTGCAAAGGTTTCAAGGAGAGTCTCCACAGTAGGCATGGTAGTAAGTCAGATTTATATCATGTAGACTAACATAGGAATAACAGTCTACCATGTTTACTATATTCCATTGGTTAGAACAAGTCATGGATCCCAAGATCAAGGACAAGAAATTATATAAGAATGTAAACGCCAGGAAGTAGAGATCATGAGGGCCACATTAAAGTCTGTCTGCCACAGTTGGGGCTAAAGACAAGTAAAGAGGTTCTTACAAAAGAGTATAGTAAATGTGATAATGATCAAATACAGAATGCTAAATACTTTACTTGGTGTGTGGGTGACAAAGACTTCCTGGAGGAAGAACCATAAGCTGGGACAAAGAGGATGTATAAAAGCGGCCATGTGTGTATCACATGGTGAGTGTTCTAGGCACAGAAACTGATAGAATGAAAACAGTCCATAAGTTAAAAATAACATCATGCAAATGGCAAAACCACATTTCATTTTTTGTGTGTGTTCTATGAATTGCTGACATCATCAAAAGAAAATTCTCTACCATAGGCACAGGATCATATTCAATAAGTTTAAATAATTCCTTAAGATTTATAGGAAAATGTCTTTTAAAATTATCTTCTTCGTGCTTAGAGGAAAATGCATATTGTGTGTCTTAAAGAGAAAAGACCTTCATTTGATGAGCTCCCATTATTATTTAAGATAGTGATATTCTAAGATTTTTGTACCTCCTTGGTCCTAAATGATCCCAGCTCAGATCTCTGTTCTTTGTCAATCTCTGAAGTAATTATCTTCTGAAAAGAAAGGCCCCATGGGTGGGTGAGTGCCAGCTGTTGAATGCTCACTACTACATGCCAAGAGAACAGCCAATTGCCCAAATAAAAATAGGAATTCAAGCCAGGTGGAATTATTCATTCAAATTTGCTTTTTCAAATTGGCAAGTGGCCCATTAGTTTTGTGAAATGTGCTTACAAAATAATAAACTACTATTGATTGTAAGACAACATCCTCCTGTGATACTTATACTGAAACTCCATTTCAAAGAGGCCCCTGCAAAATGAGGAGTGTAGTTTGTAACATCATATGATATTTGGGATTTTACTAAATGGGTAGACTGTAATTTCTCTTTCCATAAAAAAGTGGGTAGGGATAACCATGTTAGATGAGGGATATGTTAATTTTCTTCATTCTAGTAACTATTTTACTACCCATATTATCACATAATACCATGTGGTATACCTTAAATACACACAATAAAATTTATTTTTTAAAGAAAACTCCAGGACTTCATCCCTTGCTAAATTCCTAATGTTACTTAGATTTCTCAGTCACACTTAGCATCAACTCTAGAAAAGTTAAAATGGTGCTTGAGCACACAGCTTATTGTGAGAGATCATAGTCAAAGCAACATTTTTTATTAAACTATTTTCAAAGAATATGTTCTGTAGTTACATTTCTATTATGTCTAAGTGGACCCATAAGGATGCCTTCTGCTGGGAAAAATAAATGTTCTCATAAAAACAGACTAAAACACTGAAGAGGGTTTGATGGCTTCATGAACTGAGCAGTCTATAGATAGTGTCAGTTTTAGGTACAGTTTGATCATGTCTCTGATTCCACTTCTCTTCTAAATTTTAGGCAATTTTCTTGTCCATGCTCAATCTCTTTTTCAGAATGATTTCAAAGAGTGATTTCAAGTAGCAATGATAACTACATGTTTCTATAGAGGGAGAGCAATAGAGTAGAGGAAGGGATGGAAAGGGAGAGAGGAGGAGAGGGATTGGGGAAGTACTAGGGAATGAAATCTGCACAATTATGCTATGTCCATGTACAAATATACCACAATGGATCCTGCTTTATATATATATATATTTCATAATGCATCAATTGAAATGATAATAACAATAGAATGTGATCAATAGAGTATAACAAGCAGATCAGGGAGAGGGAGGAGGGAAGGGAAATAGAAGGTAGTGGAGAATGAGATTGATCAAATTATGTTATGTGCTTGTATGGATATCACATGATAAAACCTACTTTTATGTATAATTATAATGCACCAATAAAAAACTAAAAACTACTGTGTATGAAGGAAAAAAAAAATTACATGTTTCTTAGTTTACTTCTGAGAGGAGGCTTCCTTTAACCATTAAACAAAAATCCTGGAGATTGACCTATAAAGACTACACTCGAACTAATTCCTGTGGCCAGGGAATTTGCTAATTGACTCCATCCTATGATTTTATTTTACAAAGGAATAAGACTATATTTTCTCACCTTTGTGATAGTGGCATGAGGACTCAAGTCCTTTAGCCAGTGCATGGGTTTGACCCTTTCCAGCATCTGCATCTCTACATGGTTGCCTTTTCTTTTCTCAACATCATGTTGTTCATACAACAGATGGATTTATCCATCTAGGGGTGCCTGAATGCACAGGGAACATCAAGGCCCATCTTTTGTGGTTTAATAATACACCACAATGGAACAAGTCAGAGCTCTCCCCAAGTATCTCAAATCAAAA
This sequence comes from Marmota marmota marmota, assembly GCF_001458135.2. Classification (NCBI taxonomy): domain Eukaryota; kingdom Metazoa; phylum Chordata; class Mammalia; order Rodentia; family Sciuridae; genus Marmota; species Marmota marmota. The sequence continues at coordinate 11,672,664 of NW_026000249.1, read as the reverse complement.
TGTCAGGTCAGCACAACCCAGAGTGCTAGTGTCTCAGTTGCACAGATCTAGCCCCCACATTTCCATGAAAACCAAACAACTATTTATAGCAATTTCAGGGAGGGGGAATGACCCTCTCTAGAAAATCAGCTCATTCCTGACCAGCTCATAGAATAATCTTGGAATTTTATTTAATCATAGCATTTCAAAGTTTTCTTTCCAAAGTATTCTTTTTGCCCCTCATTTTCCCAGGCCTTCACATCTCTCAAGATATCATGATACTTTTAGGAGCCAACCAAGTTATACATAATGCATTTTTATGTTCCTAAATTAACAAAGTGACTCTAGATCTGTGAAGGGTGTTAAAAATTATATAAGCTATGTAAGTATTTTTATTTGTTCAAACATTTCCAGTTTCCTCCAGGGCTTAAAAATTTCAGAGAACTTTATACTTCTAAGTAGGCCCAGTTTGTTTATGGGAAAAAAAATGTTACTCTAAAAACCTGTCATTTTTTTTCCTGAGGAGCCTTACATCCAGCTTTTACATAACCTTCTAGAATACCAAACAATGATTTGGGTGTAGGTGTCCCCAAACCAGAGACTACCTACAACTCTTGTTTAGCTCTAATCATCATGCAATGTTGTCAAGCAGACCTTGAAACAAGGATTGAGTGCCAGAAGTTTATTTGAGAGGCAATCCCAAGAAACAACAGCAGTAAAGAAGTGAGATGAGAAGAAACAGCAGGTGATTCAACTTGTGTTTTCAGTGAGCATGTGTCTAGCCTGGGCTCTTCTCTTAATCCTGCTGGAGACTTCTGAGAGTGTGTGGGTAATAGCCTTCCATGTTATCCCATCTGAGTGGCAAGAAGCCAGGGTATTTATTCTTCAGATCTCTTCTACCATTGTTTGGGGGGATTGTCTCTAAAGGGGCACTCACTCCTAAATATTTCTGCTCTGCCCATGTAAAGGCCAAGAAAAACATACAAACAGAGAATCTAAGTGCCCATAGAAGACGGCAGATAGCATGCAGTGGCAGAGGAAATATGGACAGGGTAGCAATATATTTGTAACAATGCCTAAGATCAAAAGATTAATATTTTGATACCAATTATAATTATTACTAGTTGTTTTTGGTTGTTACCTTAAAAGACTTGGGTTGTAGCTCTGTGGTATAGCACTTGCTTAGCATATGTAAGGCACTGGATTCAATTCTCAGCACCATATGTAGACAAATAAATTAAGATCCACTATAAGTCCAATCTTAAGCTAATGATCATAAAAACACATATATTGTCTTATAACATGGCAAGATGAGTACCTTATAAATATTAATTCACATGGCTGTTGTGACAGTTGATGAAATAAGGACTATTATCATTGTTTCCATTTTATAGAGAAGAGAATTGAGGTACGGAATGGTTAAGTTATCTGAATGAGGTCACATAGGTATTAAGGGGTATCTCTGAGATAGGAACCCAAATAGTCTGGTTTTAACTGCTGCCCACTTTCCTTTTAACACAGTGCTGTGATTCGAATGTAGATAGTGTCACCCAAAGGCCTATGTGTTAAAGGATTGGTCTTCACAGTGGCACTACTAGAAGATGGTAGAACCTTTAAGAGATGGGGGCTAATAGGAGGTCTTTAAGTCATTGAAGCATACCCTCAAAGGGGATTGTGGGACCTCAGTCTCTTTCTCTCTCTCTCTCTCTCTCTCTCTCTCTCTCCTCTCCCTCTCTTCTGCTTCCTGACCCATGATGTAAGCCCTTTGCTCTCCACATGCTCCTGCCACAATGTGCTGCCCTTACCAAAGACCCAATCAATGGAGCCACCATGTCCTGTACTGGAACCTCTAGAACCATAAACTAAAATGAATCTATTCTCTTTATAATATGTTTGCCTCAGGTATTTCACTAAGGTAACACAAAGCTAACACAGTACTCTCAATCATTACTAGTGACCTGTAACCTTTGACATAGGATAAAATCAGGCAGAAGAATGTTATATTGATCTGTCACATGTTTTGACTTCTGTTGTTTAACAAAAAACAACATATGTCATTCTTCTTAGGGAATAACTTATAAGATGTGTTTATATAAGCCAGGATTAAGCATAAAACATAATGTACCCAGTAGGTCTTAATATATCACTTCTGGAAAGGGCAATCCATGTCTGCATCAGAGGAAGATGTGCTTTAAAACCTTTCCTTAAGAAAATGAATTGTCATATCTTTCCAATACCATTGCAAATATTTCACCAGCTGTGGAAGCTTTAGACCATAAAAAGCTGATCTTTTGCCAGATTTATTATTAGTGTATATCCTTTCCAAATTTAACTTACATTTGTTCAAGGAAGATGCCAATGAACCAGTCATCGGTATCCAGCCAGAATTTTCAATTTCTACTGGAGAGTAGCATATATCAACTCCTGGTAATCATTACAGGTCAATTTTATCTTCTAAACTACTATCCAAAAATAACTGGAATATCACTTTCAGGTGCCTGAATGAGTTCTTTAAAGTCATATTATTATGATAAGAGATATTTCATTCATCTATGAAATGTGCTAATTTCCTCTTACATAGAGCCCACCATGCTAGGGACTGAGATATAAGGACAGTGATACCTTTTTAATGGCTCTGGCCTCTAAGATGAGAGGTACATGTGCCAATAATCCAAGAAAATTAATGATGTGTAGAGAGATGAGCTCTCTGAACATGAATATGGAATTGGCCAACCAGCCTCAAGGGTTATAATGGTGGTTAGTAGTTTTGACTGAAAGTCTTCTTTCATTCATTCATTCATTCATTTACCAAATAATTACTGAGCACCTATCCTATGTTGATATTTTGCTGAGAAGATAAATTTTTGCAATAAATAAGACAAATGTAGGTTCTGCCTTCATGGAGTTTACAGTTTATTCAGGTGATTAATATATAAATAAGCAACTCTTCTGTCCTTGGCAAGTTCCTCAAATTCCTTTCTATTGTAACCTTCCAAGAGCTAATTCTGACCCCACAAACATTTATCCTACTTGATTATTTCTATTTTGTGCCATTATTGATTCTCCCCATCAGGTCAAGGAGGGTAGAATCATGTTTTTTTTTTTAAATAAAGGGAAAATATTATCCTTTTTACTGTAAAATTCCCCAGGCACCAAAAACCAAGGAATATAGAAAGGAAACAGGGGCACAAAGAAAGTGCAATGAGTGTAAATTTTCCTCATATTGAATGGGTGGGCTCAAAGAGAAAGGTTTGATAAACATTTATGCCAATAAACACCAGAAGTTATCAAAACTATCTCCCTTGCCTTCTCTAGGACCACATCCTCTTTTGAGACTTTGGAGGCAAATTTGTAATTAGACATGTTTTCTTTTCTCTTATGTAAGAGGAAAAAAGTTACTGGGGAGTAAAAGACATGAGGAAAACAAAGGGACTAATGGTGCTATAAAAATGCAAGTAATGGCTAGTCTAAATAGTAACAGTAATATGAAGTAGAATATGCCTTTGACATTCTGCTAAACCTTTGAGCAAGAATTCATTTGATTCTTTGATAACTTTACACTTAAATTTCTCACTATGAATAGCAACTTAGGATGCAGCTCTAGCTGTGACAACATATGACTCAAGCGCTCTCTTGGGCAAATACTTTGGTCTCTTATCAGATGACCTGCCTGACTTTGACAGCCTTCTCTGTTTCAGGACAATTTGCAGGATGGAGTTTAAGTGTAGCCAATCCTAATTCCTTTTATCCCCAAAGACTCTCTATCCAGCAATCTTGGAATGATCTATGCCTGGCAATTCTCACATTTCTCTTATCTCTGCAACTATTTTTCATGTTCCGTTTGATGTTACTTGAAAATATTCTCACCTTGACCTCCAATAGAACTGAAATCCCCATATATATCTTGACCTCTTCTTGTGTCAACTCTTACAATACTACCTCCTAAGACCTTTCTAAATCCCTCTTGAACATAAGAATTCTATTTATCACAGCCACCCCAAACTTCCAATCATTTCAGCTACAGTTATCCTAATCATTTTTTTCAAAACTCTGTTTTTTTAAAAAAAATTGCAATGTGTATTGCTTCTCATAGCACAAAATCAAATCTGGCTAAAGAAGAACTGAATTTTGCCTCCTCACTTTCCCATCCCCCTAATTAAGCATGGTTTTATACTGGATTTTTGTTTGGAAGATGCCTTGAAAACAGTATTTGTGTGAACATTGGAATTAGATGAGCTTGTATTCTAAACTCACCTCTATCACTTACTTGCTGTATGACTTTGAATAAGTCACTTATACTCTCTGAAACTATATCCTCATCTATAGAATGATGATAAGTGTTCTTTCATAGGGTAGTTTTAAGAATTAAATGATACAACCTACAGAAAATATTTGTCAATGGAACACAATTGATATGTGGTAGCTCACTTCAATTACCCTTGATTGAATGATTCAAAGAATCATTAAACAGTGAAGAAACTGATTCAATATTCCACCAAAATGCCAATTTTCAACCCCAGAAAGATGAGATTAATTTTTTTTTTCTTTTTCTTTTTTTAGTTTTTGTTGTTAAAAACATTTTATATTTATCCAAGGTCTTTGTTTTCTTGGAGTCCCTTTCCCCCACTAATCAAGTCAAGTACAAAGAGACTGGAAGACAGTTGTCATCAACACGTATTTACTGATGATTCATTATATACTCAGCACTGTACTGATGCTGTAGGGGAAGCTAAATCAATACAAAGCAAGGCCTCAGCACAAAAAATGTTAGTAATCTAGGTGGAGCAAATTTTATTCAGGAAGCTAAGTGGTATTCATGCCTTTTAGACAGCACTTCTCAGATCTAGAATATCTTCAGAGTGATTTTGTGTGTATATTAAATACATATTTTAGTAAAATGGATCCCAGAAATCTATATTTATGACCAGCTTCTGGGTAATTCTGATATTCACTCAAGTTTGAGAGTCACACTTCTTTAATAGATGCCTCATTATTTCCCAGATTAATTCATAAGTGAAGTCAGTCACATTTCAATGACATTAGAAAATTCAGGTAAATGTGCTTATCTAAACATTAATAAATAAGTTCATTTTTCAAAATTACAGCTTTCTAGTGGTTCCACTGTATATGAATTAACTTCATGGGGGTTTTTTTGGTACCAGAAATTGAACCCAGGTGTGCTTAACTACTAAGCCACATCCCCAGTCATTTTTACTTTTTAAGACAGGGTCTTGCTAAATTGCTTAGGGCCTCAATAAATTGCTGAGTCTGGCTTTGAACTCAAAATCCTCCTGCCTCAACCTCTCAAGCCATTGGGATTACAGGTGTGCACCGCCATGCTCAGCATTCTGCCTTTTCATATCTACCATTTTTAATTTTTAAAGTAACTTTGAAGGCCCTGAGGACAAGTGATCTGAATCAAATTATTATAAAGTAAAAATAAAATGGAGTAGAAACTTTGCAGAAGTTTCTCAGTGGTGCAACTAAATTTATACATGAAAGAATAATTTACAACTAACATAAAAATGATGAATCAGTTAATGTATGAATACAACCTATGTCAAAACCTTTAGTTAGTTTTCCAACCAGTGCACCCTGCACAAATTATGCAAATCTCTCCCTGTATAATTGATGGATCCCATGTCATGTATAGTGTTCAAAAGTGTTTCAGTCAGACACTGCAATGCATTCTGGTAGTTGTACAGGGTATTTTAACCAGGAAAGCTAAAAGTATCCAGGATAGGGAAATAAAACAATACTAAATACATTAATAGATATCACAAATTGTTTTCTAAATAGACATGCTTTCTAGCAAATTTTTTAACTTAAAAAAAAGGCATTCTTATTCTTCATGATTTGGATCTCATCCAAAACAAAACAGTAAAACCTATAAGCTTCATTCATTCACTAGTCATTAAACTAACATTTATTGATACTGTTTTCACCATCTTTTTCAGTGCTATGACCAAAAGACCTGACAAGAAGAAATTTAGAGGAGAAAAAGGTTATTTGGCACACATGGTTCAGAGATCTCAGACCATAGATGGCAGACTCCATTATTCTGAGCCTGAAATGATGCCAAAACATCATGGGGAAATGGTGGGGGAGGGGAAAGGCAGCTAAGGACATGGCAAACGGGGGAAGGGGGGGAGAAAGAAAGAGAGAGAGCACACTCAGATCACCAGAGAAAATATAGACCACAAAGGCTTGCCCCCAGTGACCTACATGCTCCTACCTGCCTACAGTTACTACCCAGTGAATCCACATCAGTGAATCAAACCACTGATTAGGTTTCAACTCTCATAATCTAATCATCCCACCTCTGAAAGTTCTTCCATTGTCTCAAACATGAGCTTTTCGGAGAACATCACATATACAAACCATAATATCATTTTCTAGGCGCTGTCTACTGCCAATGCTCTAGATGCCCCTGCCTACCCTTTCCTTAGCTCTGGCCATGCCCTTCATTTAATAACACTGGCTTTCTTCAGAGGCCACCTCACTTTCCACACAAGAGTGTTCTTGGGCTAAGTGAGAATACCAGGAGCCAATGTCCCAAGAAGTAGCACTCAATTGAAGAAGGAAAGGAGTCATTTTACATTTCTTACACTCAGGTGGGACAGTTTCAATGAAGGTTCTTTATAGTTTCTCAGAAGTCCACAACGGAAGTGAGCCCTATTTGCATACAATATAGTAGCATACCCATTACATATGAAAGCATAAAAGCTGTTTGTTATGTTGTAGCTGGTCTCTCAAGCTGACCTCCAATGAACTCTGCATTCCCATAACCAGTATTTTATGTATTCCTCTCCTATACTGAATGTACCCTAGCCTTATTTGCAGTCAACAAAATTCAGTGGAAGTACCCTATGTAGCTTGAAGTCTCAGCTTTGAGAAGACCAGGTTGCTTCTGCTTTACACAGTTGGCAACCCTGAAATACCATATAAGAAGTCTCATTAATCAGATGGAGACTCCACACTCACACACACACACACACACACACACACACACACACAGAGTGAGAGAGAGAGAGAGTGAGAGATCCTAAAGTCCTAGAGTCCCTGTTGAACACAACTGTCTAAGCAAATGCCAGAATATCTTGGGTACTCCAGCTGCAATGGTTATTTGATAGGCCCTTAGAGAAACCAGCACAAGAACCCACATAATTGTGATAAATAATAAAAAAGATTGTTATTTAAAACCACTAACTTTTGGGTTGGTTTGCTTTGTAGCAATAGAGAACCAAAACAATTGCCAATAGGCAAAAGAACTTGAAATATATAAATGAGAGGTCTGCACTTAATTTTGAACAAGAGAAATTGGCAAAGCTACAATCCTGATAGGTGTTTAATGAAACAGTTCTACAAACAGGGGATGAGAATTTGAAGTGATGAGCTAATATTTATTAAGGATCCACTATATTCTAGACACTTTACAACTATTGTCTCATTTAAATATCACAAAACGCTATAAGGTAGGTAGATACCAGTATATCCATTTTATAGGTATAAAAATTGAAAATCAGAGAGATTGACAAACTCATCCCAGGTCACTGTGTTATGCCCAAGACTATCTGGTACCCAAAATGTTCTTTTCATTGCCATACTATGCTGTCTCCAAACAAAGGTAAGAAGAGTTATGCTTGAAAGGTATTTAGGAGGCAGAATTCACAAATGTGGTGAATTACTGGAATGTGTCTGAGTCATGCGGTCATCCAGCAATGATATTAGCTTATGCCTCAGGTTATGAATTATTATAAATGTTGCCCTTCAGGTTTCAGGTCAGAGGTTTTCTTACCAGAATCCCTAAAAATTTTTATATAGGGCTCAGAAAACTTACTCATCTCAAGAACCACAGAAAGAAAATATTTTCCCCCTTCATTGTCCAAAGGGCAAGATTTTAAGTCTATGAGAATTGGAAGGGAAGAGTTCAGCAAAATATTTTTAAGAAATATAGCAACACCATAAAAATAGTATATTAATACCATTTTTCAAGAACTGAAAAATAAAAAGAGATATAAAAGTGGATGTATTCACCAGAACAAAACACTTTCCACACATTCATCCATTCTGAAGCACCAGAGGGTAGGATAGAGAATATTCCTGTGAGGGCCATGGACACTCAGAAAGCACAGAAATCAATCATAGCTCCCATAAGAAGCAGTAACTTTATTTTTATTGTGTTTTAGAAAGATTAACTATCCCACTATTCTGCTTTAAAACTTAACAAAGGGAATACAAAAATACCATCCAACATGTAAAATTTATAATAAAATTGTATCTCTCTTGTATTTTAAAGTAAGTTCAAAAGCAAACAAAGGACAGAAAAATATAAGAGAAAATTTTAAGAGTAAAAACTGAACATGGGTAAAAGATGATCAGAAACACAGAAGGAAAAGAAAAAATATAATGCAAGTCAATAGATAAAGAAAGGCATACATAGAGATTCAGAAAATGGCCAGTTATCTATTTCTGCACAACAAATCATGTCAAAATTTGGCTTAAAACAACAGCAATCCTTTGTTTTGCCCATGAACCTGTAATTTGGGAAGGGCTCAGCAAGGATAGCTCATCTCGCTTCTACTCAGTGTCAACTGGTAAAGCTCAGTTCAAAAATGACTCAGTAGCTAGGGGCTCAATCTACTGAAGAACTTGTTTACTCACATGTCTGCTGTGTGATGCCATCAATCATCTGGGGCTGTCAACTAGGACGTTTATACATAATCTCTCCATGTTACCAGGGATTCTTTACAGCACTGTGACTAGTTTCCAAGACCAAGTGCCCCAAGAGGTCAGATGAGCCATATAGGATCATTTTGGCCATAGTAAAAGGTCCATTAAAATTCAAATAAAGGGTTCATAAACCTTATCTCTCCATGAAAGAAACATGACATCACATTATTTAAAACATTAAGATGGGAAATATTTTTGGTCATCTTGGAAAATTCAATCTGCCACAGGGAATAAGAACATGACCACAAAATTACTCATAAAACTATATAGAAACCTATGAAATAGCTCAGAAACCACAACCATGATACACAAAAAAATTTAAAGAAATACACACAAAAGAGAAAAAGTAAGGGAAACACACAAAGTAAGACCAATATTTAAAGAAGCCCAGGCTTGCCTAGATCTCTATCATCAACTTTGGGCCTCTTGTTCTATTGTTACTAAAGATTTTCAAAACATTGTTGTGCATTTTTTGCAATTGTGTATACAAATATAGAAAGGCATACTGGATAAACGGTGCATAGAGTCTCTGATCAACAATCCTGCCTAGTCTATCCATTGAGTCATCCCAGATATGTGAGGCAAAAAGTGTCCAGGCAATTCCAGCCAACAACTTGCTAGCCACCACAGCCAATGTAGTCATCCTGGATGAGGACCCAGACATTTGTAAAACAAAAATAACCCATCTCTACCATACCTTGTCTCAATTCCTGATCCCCAGAATGCATAATCATTTTTGAAAGGATTATTTCACATCGGTAAGCATTGGTGATTTTTATTACATGGCAAGAGATAACCAAAACACATGTACTTAGCAAATACTGCTCCCTCTTCCTTGCGTAGCTGCCACCTACTCATACTTTCATGTCTAAATTCACCCACCATTTTCTCCAGCTACTATAACAAGTAAAAACAATGGGCTTGCAATAACAATACAAAAATTTAAAACAATTTTCTGCCCACTCCATTTCAAATCAGATTACCCTATATTAGGAAACTCTGGAGCCCCTCTATTCCCACACCTACCCATGGGGAGGACTAAGAATTCAAAATAACTAATGAATAACATGCTAAGGGCTGGGTGATACAAGCAGAGAGATGGAAATTCTAAAAAAAGAATAAAAAATAAATGCTAAAAATCAAAACACTGTGACAGAAATAAAGAATGCCTTTGATGGACTCATTAGTAGAATAGACACAGTCAAGGAAAAAAATCAGTGAGTTTGAACATCTGTCAGGAAGAGAGAGCAGAAAATTCCAAGACTGGAATGCAAAGTGAGAAAAGAAAGGGAAAAAAATGGAACATGAAATCCAAGAACTGTAGGACAACTACATTATACTTCAGGCATCTTCATCTGTCATCTATATTTGTCAAGAAGTTAATTGAAGATGATTAACCTAACACTTACACATATATTTATCCACATAGGAGGAGGCCTATATTATGAATCACACAGGCAAACCTGAAATGTTTACAATATCTCAATATTTTCAATAATAGAAATAGCATTTATAGTGCATATACTTCTGTGAGGAAAAAATCTTTCTGGGGATGTTTCTGTAATTTATAATTAAAATTTTTCTTTTTTTATTATTGGTTGTTCAAAACATTACAAAGCTCTTGACATATCATATTTCATACATTTGATTCAAGTGGGTTATGAACTCCCATTTTTACCTTGTATACAGATTGCAGAATCACATCGGTTACACATCCACATTTTTACATACTGTCATAATAGTGTCTGTTGTATTCTGCTGCCTTTCCTATCCTCTACTATCCCCCC
>NW_026000249.1:11643700-11658074 GCF_001458135.2 Marmota marmota marmota | reverse complement strand
TTGCTTTTGCTATTCTGGGTCTTTTATTTTTCCGTATGAATTTCATGATTGCTTTATCTATTTCTACAAGAAATGCCATTGGGATTTTGATTGGCATTGCATTGAACCTATAGAGAACTTTTGGTAATGTCGCCATTTTGATGATGTTAGTTCTGCCTATCCATGAACAGGAAAAATTATCCATGAACAGAAAAATTAAAATTTTTCTTTCAAATCATGGCATTTGCCAGTAAATGGATGGAACTTGAGACTATCATGCTAAGTGAAATAAGACAATCCCCCCAAAAAAGGCCAAATGTTCTCTCTGATATGTGGATACTGACACACAATAAGGTGGGTGGGTGGAATAGAAGTTCATTGGAGTAGAAAAAAGGGAAATAAGGGAAGGGAGTGGGGATAGGAATAGGAAAGACAGTAGAATGAATCAGACATAACTTTACTATGTTCATATATGAATACATGACTAGTGTAACTGCACATCATGTATAATCACAAGAATGGGATCCTAATTTGAATAAGTTATACTCCCTGTGTGTATAATATGTTGAAATACACTGTATTGTCATGTATATCTAAAAAGAGTAAATAATAAAAATAAAAATTTCTTTCAAAATCCTTATACTGGTGCCAATTAGGGAGAATGAATTTGAGATAAATTATCAATGGGTAACACTATATTCACAACTTCTGTGTTTAACAGAAGCAAGGGACTTTTTAATGAGATGTTTTACATTCTTTCTTCCATATTAAGTCTTCTAAATTCTGTTTGAAATGGGCTGGGGTTATGGCTCAGTGGTAGAGTGCTCACCTTGCACATGCAAGGCCCTGGATTCGATCCTCAGCACCACATAAAAATAAATAAATAAATAAAGTTTCAAAAAAATTTAAAAAATAAATTCTGTGTGTAAAATACTCAACAGCTACATTTCATTAAGATTGGCATATTGAACTACATAGTTTTAAAGCGTGAAATCTAAATGTGTAGTTCCCAAACTGGGAACCCTAGAATAACCTGGGAACTTGTTAAAATGCAGAATCTTGGGTTTCACCCAGACCTAGTAAATCATAATCTACATTTTACCCAGATTCCTGCCTCCTCAGGTGATTCATGCACATTAAAGTTCAAAATCCATTGGTCAGTATAATGGGCTTTCCAGAGAAATGGGAGAAGTATGGAAGAGAAAGGGAGGACAGTGGAAATTTGAATGTGCTCTAACAAGCTCCCCACTTATGCTGATGCTGCTTGTCCTTTGACCACACTGAATGACAACTTCTATAAAGTTGGTCCAAAAGTACTCATTGAGTACTTTGAATTTTCCCAGTACTCTGTGAGATAAAAAATGGGCTAGACTCAATTAGCCCCAGAATAGTCTATGTCTACTTGGAACGATAAGATCATTGCAAATGAAAACTCAAGAAATCAATAGAGGGTAGTATTATTAGCACAGCAAAATATTGGAATCAGACATGAAATGCTTTGAGCTGTCAGCGATATGAAAAATGTGAGTATGAATCAAAGTTATCAGAAAAAGCAGCTTCTCTGGTTACCAGAGAGTAATCTCTGCTGGGGTATGAAAGAGGAGTAGATGCCCTTATTGAAAAAGTGAAATGGTATTGGAGAGAATAGGCTCTGCTTACTCTGTGCAATGATCCCTGGTTATCTAGTGCTTTCCATAGGCAAATGATATTCAAATTTTTAAATTATACATACAAATTAGAAAAAATATTGATACACATCCTCAGATCACATATATTTACTTATAAACTATACACCTACTGTGTCAATCTATAAATTAAATAATGAAGATGAATTTCTATCTTATCAATCTTTTAGATTAAACCCAAATACATACACACATACTATAATGTTGTCTTCTTACTCTTTAATAGATTTGAAAGCCACTATTCTAAGGCAGCATTTTTATTTTCAGTAAAATATCTTAGCATGCTCCCAAAAGCACACAGCAGAGTACAATTCAATAAACAGAGGCACCAAGTGGTGAAAAACAAAGCCAGAAGACTGGGGAATTGTCACAGTTTGATCTTGCAGTAACAGATCTAACCAATGGATAGAATTTACTCTATCACAAAAGAGTTAACTGTGATCAAGTTAAGCAAGCCTCAGCAGAGTTTTGATAAGTGTTCTTCCCTTGGCAAATTCTTCAATTTTCCTTCAGGTCTCAGTGTAATGTTCCTCAAACAGGCATTCTCAGACCTCACAATCGGACTATGGCCTCTTATTGATCTCACACATCACATCATGTTCTTTTCCTACATAACACATCACAATGTGTAACTCTCGGTTTAGTGAGAGAACCATACCTTTAATGGCTGACTCCTCAGTGTACTGTAAGCTCTAAGAGGATAGTGATTTATTCACTGCTATGTATCTAGCAGTGAACCATAGGTCTGACACAGTATTTGCCAAATACGTTGATGTGGAATAAATGGACAAATGAAATTCAATATGGCCATTATAGTACTTTTAGTTTTACATATATAAGTATGTGTGTATATGTGTGTGTGTATACACATATATATACTTTTATATATAACTATATATATATAATTTATATATATTGAATGTATAACTTTTAGTTACATATACACAGTAAATATGTATATATACATATATATATTTAATATATGTACATATATATTTTGTATGAATATACATATATACTATATATATATATACACATATATATTACACACATATATATACACTTAGAAAATAGTGAAAGCAAATATCAGGGCCTTAATAATTAGAGCCAAAAATGGTGACTAATTTATCACACTGCTATGTGATTGGAGGGATGCTAGAACATGCAATGTGAAAGCTGTTCAAATTATGATCTCCATTTTAGTTCTTAATCTTGATTTTATTTTTATAAATGCTTTCCTGATATGCCATGTATTGTTCAGGCCTATGATCCATAGTGGGCTTAGTGGAGAAATAACAAGGACTGTCAAACAACTCTTTGCTCAGGTTAAGGAAGTCTGATCAAGCAACAGATGGTCAACAGCAGATTTGCTCTATGCTTTTCCTTAGTTCTTATTCTACTACTTCCAAATTTGATGCAGTTGGTCATAGGTTGTCAGATTCAATGAAAGCTGAGATCTCTACTTCATTTAATATGTCTATACAACAAAACATGTCTTGACTTTAATATGAATCATGCCTGACATGCAAACATGCCAATGGCCCAGATCTCCAATTACCATGGAGCTAAATGTTTGATTATATCATTTTTATCCACATCTTTTGATATTGTGTAGACTTGCCCTTGAGATAATCATTAAATCACTTGTACACAACAGTACAGTCAGATTGCTTTGCTTGGTTGACTTTAGGGAAAATCGTCCTATTTTAACTAACTGAGTGCAAATCTGCATATTGCTGATTTGTTGTGTTTTAAATGCACTTGGTATAGCCTCATTTTGATGGGTATCATAAATATGCAGCAATTGATCCTTATATGGCTTCATTTAATCAGTTTTAGTATTTTTTTCAGTAGATTCTATGCATGTATCATTTTATCATTTCTCAGTTGAGGGAGAGCTCAGAACTTGCCAGAAGCAGCAAAAGAAAAAAAAATCACATTTAGAGAATACCTTCTCAGACTATTGAAATTTTTCATCTTTCATGATCTTTCTTGAAGACATTTCTGAGGAGTTTCTCAGAAGACAAATGCACTGGCTTCTGTGACTGATGACAGTCTGACTTCACAAGTGGCCTTTTTGAGAGGTTACCAAGACTTGATACGTTAACATCCCATAAATCTCCCATGTTCCAAGTCTAAAACATACATTTCTTTTCCACTGGTCAGGACACTGAAATGCTTGTGCTCCTTTGACAGCCATGCCTAAGTAAAGAAAACAGGGATCTACTTTTGGACCAACATAAACCAGCTCAATGTCACTGATATTTTATGTACATATCCTATTTCTCTCTTGCAGCCTCAAAGAAAACATGTGTGACCTTTGATAGTTCAGAAAAATCTTGTAAATTTCTCTCTGATGTTTAATAATTTCATTATTCTTAGTGGAATGATGTACCAGCCGGTACAGACAGCTTGTAGAACTCAGCTCATGGGTAAATGTTCAGTATCACGCTGTTTTAACAACATTGGCTCCATCATCAGTGCAAATAGAAACAGTGGAAAGAATCAGAGGAATGAGATATTTATTTGGAATTTCGGCTGTGATTATGCTTTCCCAGGCATTGCAATGAAGGTGCATTTTCTGGGAGATGAGGAACCAGCACAGTGCCACAAAGTCCCCTGTGAGGGCTTACTCAATATTTGCTGGTAATGATTATGATGTAATTCTATGAGGCAGCTGCCAGTCAACAAACCTTGTGAATCTAAATCAGCCCTGATTTAATTTGCCCTTCAGTAAAGGTTAAAACATGGAGAAACTCAAAGTTTTATAGAAATATACTGCAACTTCTGAATGAATGTAGAAGCTATATGTACCCTTTTAAAGGAGGATATTCAAGTTTTCCACTCTTTCTTTCTAACTACAATTGTCTAATCTCACACTCGGCAAAACAAATGTCAGAATAATTATTGAAACTAAGAAAATTAATTCTAGAATATAATGTAACTTTCTTATCACCAAATAGATTATGTATGGAATACTTCTTGCACTTAAGCAGGCAACTTGCAACATTTTCAGGATAAGCTGGTATTTCTAATGAGTTACATGGCCCTCCCTTTCTTCCTGCTGTATTGATTGTTTGCTCACCAGGGAAGATTTTATATTTTTTAGGGATAGACTTACAATTGCCTATAATACTGTTCCTCAACCATGTTTGCACATTAGAATCACACTGGGAGCTTTTAAAAATCATCATGCCCAGCCTGCACCCTAGCAAACTAAATCATGACTTTGGAGAAATGGGATTCAATGTCAGTGTTTTTAGAGCTCCTCAAGTGATTCTACATATAGCTGAGGGTAAGAACTACTGATCTACACAAACATATTGAACAATTAATAGGCAGTTCTAGTTAAATATTTAAAACCAAAACCCCCAAATATGTACCTGATATCATAGCGCCCAATATATAAAACAAATATTAAAATACACCTAAATGGAGAGGCAGACTATGACAAAATAATAGTGACTTTTTTATCCCACTTTCAGTAAAGGATCATCTAGACAGAAAATCAAGAAAGAAACATCAGAGTTAAATTGCACCATAAACCAAATGGACCCAAGATACATTGTTATAGTTTGGATATGAGGTGTCCCCCAAAATCTCACATGTGAGACAAGGCAGGAATGTTCAGGGGTGAAATGGTTGGATTGTGAGAGTTGCAACAGTGAATGAACCACCAATAAGGAATAACTAGGTGGTAACTGGGCAGTTAGGGTGTGGCCAGAAGAAGTAGGTCACTGGGGGAATGCCTTTGGGGTATATATCTTATCCCTGATGAGCAGAACTCTCCCTGTTTCCTAGATGTTATATCCTGAGCTGCTTTCCTCCACCTCGCCCTTCCACCATGATATTCTGCCTCACCTTGGTCCCAGAGCTATGAAGTTGGCCACCAAAGACTGAACCTCTGAAGTCATGAGCCAAAATAAACTTTTCCTTTCCCAAGGTGTTTTTATAGGATCTTTTGCCATAACAATGATAAAGCTGCCTAAAACAAACATCTAGAGAACATTCCATCAAGAAGTTGTCAAATATACGTTTTTTCATCAGTATACATTTTCTCCAGAATAGACCACGATAGCCCACAAAACAAGTTTCAACAGATTTTTAAAAACTGAAATCATATGGAGTATCTTTTCTGACACAATGCAATACAACTAGAAAAACTTCAGAAACTATACATATACATAGAAATTAACATACTTTTGAACACCCAGAGGATTAAGGGAGAAACCAAGGAGTAAATTTTAAAATTTCTTGGAAAAAAATAAATACATCACATACCCAAAGTTATAGGATTCAGCAAAAACAGTACTGAGATGGAAGTTTTTACAAATCAAGACCCACATCAGAAAAGTAGAAACATCTCAAACAACTTATTGCTGCATCTCAACCAGAAAACTAAGAACAAACCACATTAAATTTTAATAGAAGGAAATAAACTATAAAGATCAGAGCAGAAATAAATAAAATGGAGACATAAAAAATAGAAAAGTTCAATGTAACTAAGAGATGGTTCTTCAATATGATAAACAAAATATGTGAGCTCTTATCTAGACTAAAAAAAGAAGATTCAAATAAAAATTAATGATGGAAGGAAGAGATTACAACTCACAACACAAAATACTAAGAGTTTATTATGAACAACTATATGCCAAAGTTTGATAACCTAGAAGAATTGAACAAATTCCTAAACATACTCACCTTTCCAAGAATGAATCATGAAGAAACAGAAAACCAGAACAGATGAAGAATAAGTAATGAAATTAAATCACTAATAAAAGACCTCCCATCAAAGAAAATACCAGGATCAGATGGATTCACTGCCAAATTCTATAAAATATTTAAAGAAGAACTAAGACCAATTCTCCTTAAGTTATTCCAAAATAGAAGAGGAAGGAATTCTTCCAAACACATTTGATGATGCCACCATTACCCCGATACCAAATCTAAATCCAAAGACAACAGAAAGAGAAGAAAATTATAGGCCAATATACTTGATGGACATGGATGCAAAGAATCTTCAAGAAAATACTATAAAATGAAATCCAGCAATACAGTAATAAGATTATTCACCATAATCATGTGGGTTTTATGCCAGGGATGCAATGAGATGATTCAATATATGAAAATCAATAAACATAATTATACCATATCAATCAAATGAAGGATAAAACACATATGGTCATCTTAATAGTTGCAGGAAAGGCATTTGATAAAATTCAACCTCCTTGCATGATAAAAACTGAGCAAATTAGATATGGAAGGAATGTACCTTAACATAATAAAAGCCATTCAGACTAAGCCAACAGCTAATATTATCCTGAATGGGGAAAAGTTGAACTCTTTCTCTGTAGATAAAGAGACAAAGATGCCAACTTTCACCCCCTTTATTCAAAATAGTTCTGGATGTGCTAGTCACAGCAATTAGGCAAGAGAAAGAAAGGGCATCCAAATTAAAAAGAAAAAGTCAAATAGTCACTGTTTGCAGATAATATCTTATATACAGAAAACTGCAAAGACTCCATCAAAAAACTTTTAGAATAAATGAATTCATCAAAGTTGCAGGATAAAAAATCAGCATACAAAAATTAGTAGTTTTACTATATGCTAATAGCAAATTATGTGAAATAGAAGTCAAGAAAGTAATCACATTTCCAATATCTACAAAATGCCTATAAAGTTAACCAAATAAGTAAAATATCTCTACAATGAAAATTATAAAACACTGATTAAAGATATTGAAGAGAACACAAAAAAAAGTGGAAGGGCATCCCCTATTCATGGATTAGAAGAATAAATATTGTTAAAATGTCAGTGCTACCCAAAATGATCTACAGACTCAATGCAATCCCTATCAAAATATCCATGACATTTTCAAACAACTAGAAAAAGCAATTCTAAAATTTGTATGGAACCACCAAAAAACTCAATGAGCCAAAGCAATATTAAGCAAAAGGAACAAAGCAAGAGACATTATAATAACTGACTTCAAAACATTACAAAGCTGTAGAAAAATATATACATATACATGGAAGAGAATATACAATGGGATAGAATAAAAAGCCTAAAAGTAAGCCCACACATCTAAAGACAATTGATTATTTTTACCTACGTGCTGAGAACACACATTGGAGAAAAGACAATATTTTATTTTCATTGGTTATACATGACAGTATATTTTGACCTATTTATACGAACATGAAGTATATCTTATTTTCATCCGGGTCTGGTCTTGTGGATGTATGTGATGTTGAGATTCACTGTGGTATATTTATAGGTTTACATAGGAAAGTTATGTCAGATACTTTCCACTGTCTTTCCTACTCCTATACCCCTCTCCCTTTTCTTCATCCCCCTTTGTCTAATCCACTGAAATTCTATTCTTCCCCTCCTTTTGCCTTGCTGTGTGTTAACAACAGTGTTTTCAATAAATGATGCTTGGAAAATTAGAAACCACATGCAGAAGAACAAAACTAGATCCCTTTCTCTCACAGGCTACAAAACAATTCAAAATCGATTAAAGACTTAAATGTAAAACTGAAACTATGAAACTACTGGAAGAAAATAAAGGGGAAATGCTTCAGTAACATATATAATAGAGTACAATTCACCCATAAAAAAGAATGAAATTCTGTCATTTGCAACACAATGGATGGAAGTGGATATTACTATGCTGAGTGAAATAAGTCAAGCACAGAAGGACAAATGATCTCACTCATGTGTGGTATCTAAACAAGTTGAACTCATGAGTTCAGAGTACAATGGTGGTTGCCAGAGGCTGGGGCAAAAAGGGCAAGGGTGGGTTATAGGAACGGTTGATCAATGGGTACTAAGTTACAGTTAGAAGAAAGACATTCTGGGGTTATTCTGCTTGGTAGAGTCACTAGATAACAATGTACTGTGCATTTCAAAAATCTAGAAGAAAAGATTTTGTAATTTTTCACTGTAAAGAAATGATAAATGTTTGAGGAGATGTATGTTTAACCAGATTTAAACATTATCCAATATATACTTATGGTACCCCATTAATATGTACAATTTTATATTTTTTAGTATCAGTTAAAACTTAAATTTAAAATTTTTTAAAAGCTACATCATTAGATAATTGACTTATTTGGGAAGATTTCACAGAACAAAATTCTGTGAGCATGGGAAGAAATAGGATGTGTTAATGTGGCAGGTTTAGCAATTACTGCATTCTCTGAGTAACTTTCCAAGACAGTCTGTTACAGACTTCTTGAGTTCTAAATTTGTTTCTCTACTTTTACTAGCTATTAGACCTTGCACATATCATTTTTCATCTCAGTGCTTCAGTTTCCTCTCCTGTAAAATGGTATCGATAGTACCAAAAACTATTTCATGTTGTGAAGATTAAGTGGACTAAAACAGTGTCAGCAAGTGCTTTTTGAAAAGGGCCAATGGGCTGATGATGTAGCTCAATGGTATGGTGTGTGTTTGCATGTGTGTTCAGGCTTTGTGTTCAAACCCCAGGACCAGACACACACACAAAAAAAGTCCTGTAAATCTAGTTTTATATGTCAGATAGTCTTTGCAACAACTCAACTCTGCCATTGTAGCACCAAAGCAGCCACAGACATTAGATAAATGAATGAATATGACTGTGTTCCAATACAGTTTCATTTAAACAAACTGATAGTTGTCCACAGACTCTCATTTGCCAGTGCGTGGACTAATATATGCTACATGGTTGGAACAGTAGGTTGCTATCCTTGTTGTTATGAAGCATGGAAAGCAGAACATCTCTCTACTATATGTGCATTTATCTTTCTCTCTCAGCTCCACCCTAGGCCTCCTTTCAAGTTCACCAACTTCTAGAGTATAGCACAGAGCTACAATGGCTGCAGTTTCTAGGAAAAGAAAGCAGCAGGTATCCCCTAACTGATGTGTTCTCTCCCTTTATAGTCACCAAGGTCACAACGTGAGCAGAAAAGAAACCTGAGGCCAAAATGCAGGGCCAGGGGGCTGTTTCTTCCAGTGGTACATCGTTTTACAGGAGCAAACACCACAGACACTCAAGCCATTAGGGAAAACTGTGAATTAAACCATGAGTCCTAAGGAGCTGCCAAAATCCCAGAGATGCAATAAATCATTACTGTCAACTGCTCAGCATGAGTAATAAAAAAAATCAATCCACTTAGCTAGAAATGAATTTGAAAATTGTGCTTTAAACAATAGTAATGTGTGAGGAAAATAAACAGAAAAGCAGTTCTGCTATTCCATCTTTCAAGGAAGGACAGAGGACAGTGATATCAGGGGTTGATTTTCTTTTGCATCAAGGGAGCAGGAATCAATGAGGAATGGCTGTGTGAGTCAGCAGTTAGAAATGAAACAATGTGGTGGTGCCCTCCTTCCTGAGGATATTAAACTCATTTTTTTTGCAGGTCACATCTCAAAGGCCAGATCTTTCCCAGGGCTTAAGCTGTTCCTTGATACTTTCAATAAGTCACCTATTCACTAATCATTTAGTAATCACTTCTGACATTCCAAGCATTCTGCTCAGGTCTGGAAATGCAGAGCCCAGGAAGACACTGATCTTGCCCTCACGTTCTCTTGTCTGGGCACTCATTAAATTTGCCAATTCATACCCCAAAATTTCCTAACCACCCCCCAGGTAAAATCACAAAGACCAAATTTTATCATTTTTGCCAATGGTTTCAAAGACCCATGTCATCATTTGGCAACATGTAATTCTTTGCTGACATTTTTTTTTCAGAGTCAAGTTTTGCTTTCTTCATGTAGCTGTCAAGGACAGACACAGTATGTGGGTGTCCTCCTCATTAAATCCTTTCCCACAAAACCCCAAAGTGTTTTTATCATTTAGGAAAACACTCAAAGCTCTCTGACTTGTTTAAATGTGTGGAAAGACTTGTAGGGAGTGTGGGGGACGGGGTCAGGGACCTGAACAACTTACAGGAATTTATGACGGTTACTTTCTGCAAAATGATACAAAAGTAAGGTACAGTCAGCCAAATGCCTGGATGATATTCAAGTTCTTATTCAAGAGTGCATCTATGGTAGGCACAATCATGCTCTCCCCTGAGGATATTCATGACTTTGTCCCTAGAAACTATAAATATATTACTTTATGCAGCAAGAGGGACATTGTGAGTTTGAGTAAGTTAAAGACCTTGAGATGGGAATATTATCCTGGATTATTAGCTTGGGTCAATGAAATAACAAGGGTCTTTATAAATGAAAGAGGAGTCTGCAGAGTAAGAAAAGGGACAGGAGAAGAGAGATTGATTTGAAGATCAGGTATTCAGGTGCTTTGAAGACAATACAAGGAAACCATAAGGCAAGGAATTCAAGCAGCTTCTAGTTGCTAGAAAAGGCAAGGAAATGAATTCTCCCCCATATCTTCCAGAAAGAAACAGCCCTGTAGCATCCAGAATTGTAAGATAATAAATTTGTATTATTATTAAACAACTAGGATTGTGGTAATTTGCTACAGCAGTGATATAAAACTAAGACAGAACACCTGTGCAGATATATTGTTGACAGCTGCAGAAAGGGAGGGGTGCCCTTTTACTCGTGTGTTAATTTAGCACCCTAGTTAATTTGCTTATAATCATGATATAAGCAAGGCAGTTAATTTTTCCAGCCTCTGCTTCTCTGTTCTAAATAACATAAGAACATCACAACAGTTTGTTGAGAATTTCAGGATATTTTATTAGCACAGCATTTTTCTAACATCAGAATATTTATTGAATTAATGATTTAAAAACAAAGGAAAGGGCTGGGAATGAGGCTCAAGCAGCAGCGCACTTGCCTGGCATGCACTGGGCGCTGGGTTCCATCCTCAGCACCACATAAAAATAAAATAAAGATGTTGTGTCCACCAAAAACTAAAAAATAAATATAAAAAGAAAAAAAGAAAAACAAAGGAAAATACAAAATAGCATACAGGAAGCTACAGAAAATGTTCTTTAAGAGATAGGAAGAGGACTGGGGTTGTGGCTCAGTAGTAGAATGCTTGTCTAGCTCATGTGAGGCCCTAGATTCGATCGTCAGCACCACATATAAATAAATAAATAAAATAATTTTATTATGTTGCCTACAACTAAAAAAAAATTTAAAAAGAGATAGGAAGAATTATGTGTTTGTAAGCCTATATTAATATGAATGAACTATTTTCTAGCCCATGAGTTCTTTGAGACTCAGAAATACACTGATCAATAAGTTTTAGTAATTTTATCTTGAAGATAACATGACAAACTTTAAAAACAACTCACTTTATTGTATTTACATATTCCCCATTTTACTATATAGTCTCCCCATTTTACGATATAGCCACTGTGGTCAAAAAGAAAAGCCATCATTTAGAAGTCAGATTGTGCTCTTTAATATTCCCATTTAAAAGACTCTAATTTGTGATCAGATTAGTGTACCAAAATAGGGACATTTTAGAGTTACATTTATAATTGCTCACATTATCAAGGTCACAGTGGCCTGTGAATCACAGGACAAAATTTCAGCTTTGATAATTCTGATATCTCAGAATTATTTTGATGCTATTTATAATTCTTCAATATTTATGTGTCCCTTCCTGTGTCCAAAGCACCACTCCAGGTGCTTTACAAATATGAACTTATTTATAATCCTCACAGCAGCACCCTGAGGTGCACATTTTCATTATCTCCACTTTACAAACTGGGAAAGTGAGGCACAAAGAAGCTAAGTAACTTGCCCATGGTCCTAGAAAATGTTGGCCCCCCTGGAAAAATACCATGAAGGCGATTTGGGGATTGTTGGCCCACTCCATGGATATTATGGTGAGGAATGCTCCAGCAGAAAGGCAGGAAACTGTGCCTGATGTAGGGACAGTAGACAGAATGCGTACAGCCATTTGTGGATTAAGGGGTGACCAGATTCTGACATACCCATAACCATGGGCACCTGGTCCCAGAGGAGAGGGGTGTAAGGCCCTTGATAGAGGAAAACTACTAAACTAAAAGCATAAGGCCACTGTGGTCAAAAAGAAAAGCCATCATTTAGAAGTCAGACGGTGCTCCATTGGCTGATAAAGCTTCCCACTGGAAGGGAAAATCTTCCTCTTGGAGCTAAAATGGTTCAAGTTATCTCTGAGCTGAGCAAAAGTACAGACTGCTATTGGAGACAATCTTCAAGTGGGCCTAGTCACAAAGGGATATAGAGAAATCTCCAAATACAATGAGGGAGAAGAGAGGGAAAAGGATGCTTGTTCAGTTTTATCCCCATAATAACATCATAAATATAACTTTATCACGTGGACCCAGAGTAAAAATAGACCATTATAGTAAATAGAAAAATCATCAGTATCCCAACTGTTTGCTTACTTATTTATTTATTTATTCTAGAATAGTAGAATAGTGAAATATTTTAAAAATTGAAGCTTAGTTGTTCTTATGTAATATAGTAAATTAAATTGGCTAATAAAAGCCTGTCAAATGCTGTTTTCAGTATCAACTCAGTTCCAGGTAATTGGGTTTTAAGGATGGCTAGTGATGCTAAGATCAGTTTGCCTTTAAATATTATAACAACTCATTCTCATCACCAGAATGACCAAAAGAAAAACTGTTTTTCTTTAAACACTCAGAAAGCTCTTATTTGAGGCACATAACGAAAACTTTGTTCCCCATTCTTCACAAGAAGGAGACCCAGTTGCTTATAAAACTTTGATGTATCAGAACTCTAAATCAGATTTCCATAAGCTGTAAAGAAGAAACAAACATGTTAAAAATTAAAACAAGGAAACATTTGGCTTATTTAAGAATTATATACCCAAACATATGTGTCTAAATTTCCTGAGTTTTCAAATCTTGGACCAAAATATCTTGGGAAAGCAGATATACCAAAGTAGTTTCTTGGCACAAATTTTTCTGAGTTGTAAATACTGGGAGAATAACATTGCTGTAAATAATTTTAGCACATTCAGTGTCAAGATCAACAATACTTAGAATCTGATTCCATCAGTTAGTGTTGAACTCTAATTTTAATCAAATTATGTAAACTACTAATTTCTGAAACCTGATTTATTTGCATTTATTCTGGTACAAAATAAAAAAGGGACATGGGATGGTGGTGTCTGTTTAACCAGGTAAGCATTGTGCTACCCTGAGGGACCTGACACAGAGTGATTGAGAAGACTGACTGCAATGGAAGTCAGTGGCTCCACTAGATGATGCCATGAAAGATCACAGGCTTATATCCCTTGCCCTGCTTGCTGGAGCAGAGCAAATAAAAT
This sequence comes from Marmota marmota marmota, assembly GCF_001458135.2. Lineage (NCBI taxonomy): Eukaryota > Metazoa > Chordata > Mammalia > Rodentia > Sciuridae > Marmota > Marmota marmota. The sequence continues at coordinate 11,644,166 of NW_026000249.1, read as the reverse complement.
GGCCTCTCTTTTCTATGACTTCTTCCTCCACTGCCAATATTCACAAACTTTTAACTCACGGAGTTTAATAGCTGAAGCCACTTTAGCTCTTGGGTCTTTGAGTAGAAAAAGCATGAATTTTGTGGGTGGCATGAATTGTGGACAGAAAGTGTTTACTTTGAAGAGATAATTGCATAGGTGAGAAAACATGTCAACAATACACATTTTCCCAAGACACTGTTTATAATAATAAAAAGAAGTAAGCCAGATGTGGTGGCACAGGCCTATAATCCCAGTGGCTTTGGAGACTGAGGCAGAAGGATCACAAGTTCAAGGCCAGCCTCAGCAATTTAGCAAGACCCTAAGCAACTTAGTGAGATCCTGTCTCAAAAGATGAAAAGGGCTATGGATGTGGCTCAATGGTCAAGTGCCCCTGGGTTCAATCCCTGGAAGAAAAGAAAGAAAAAAGTAAAGGGGGGGGGGGGGG